>NC_084661.1:9138387-9446720 GCF_019802595.1 Syngnathoides biaculeatus
TAAAGTTTAGGGCAGGTAGATTTAATGAAGGCTGGTCGGATTGATGAGTGTCCATATTTGCGTGGTTCTTGGAGGAGTTGAGTTCAGCATTCAGTTCTGTTATCCACAGGACACCCCAATCAATGTGCTCAAAGTTTAGATCCATGTATAGGGGTCACCCTAAGCTCACATTAACGTTATGAAGCACTTAACAGTTCAGATCACAAAGTGGTTCGTTCCGGTTGCCAACAACGGCAACCCATTTCTCTTTCTCGTGACGTCACCCGTTTTGCTGCCTCGGGCAAAAAGCTGACAGCGACCATATTGTTTCCTTGAGCGTGTTGTTGGTACACTGAGTAGAAGAACTTTTAATAAGATGCGGTGCCATGGGTTGCTCAAAACAAAGTTATTACAAACGCCTAAAATGATCAATAATCAAGGTGATGATGCGTGAATTCTCAATGAACAGAGACGAAGGTTATGGAAAAAGGCGCTCAATCGTAAAGACATCACGACGGCGCAGCAGTGGGATTGGACACTTGTCTACTCAAGACACTTCATAAATGGTTAGTTCAGTCTTATTTTTTTATGGTTAGGTAGCTTAGAACAAATGCTCACAAGCATTATTTGGGTATATGGGTTGTTTTCACTGACGTAAAATTTTTTTCTGAATTACCCACACACCACTGCACGCCGCCATTTAATCTCTCTACCTAACGCGTACCCAGTGTGAAAGTCTACGGAATACTTTCGGTGACTGTGTTTTTTTGTTTCACTGGCGTCTCGGGCCTCAAGTACACAAGAGAGGACTTGCTAACCATCGGCGAGTCTTCTTCTGACTTTTCTTTTGACTTTTTTGCGACAACTCTCGCCAATTCGCTGAAGCTTTTTCCAGAGTTACCAGTCGGCACGCGCTTCAAAGCCTCACGATCCGGTACACAAGTCCGGCTGCGTAAGCGGGGACATTGTCTAACGCTTCCGACGAAAGACTTTAGACGTTCTGCGGCTCTGTGCTTCACAGAGACTTGGCTTTGTGGACGATTGCCCAACGCTGCTCTCACGCTGCCCGGTATCAAACTCCATCGTGCTGATGTGTCTCCGAGCTAAGCTAACGAGTTTAATCCATACTCTTCTCAGAAGGCCGACATCATAGTTAAGATAATTTTTTGTGTCACTTGAAAGATTTGAGAATTTTGTGAAATACTGGATTTGTTTAATTCTTTTGTCTTTCTGCCAAACAAATAATAAACATTTCGCTTTACTTGTGGTCAACTAATGTACAGGTTGTAATTTTTGAAAAAAATGTAATAAATGGAGTTCGCCTCGATATTAAAAAAACTAATATTCCACCGCCTTTCATTTTCCGTGTAAGCATACAGGTAAGTGCTCCTCCTTCGTGATTTCTGTCACAAAGAGTAAAAAAGTCGAGGGCGCAATACTGCCTCTTTGTGATGCAGTCCCGAGTCCCATGATGTGTGTATGCCAGGTAGCCTAGTAGTCAGTCTGGGCTCGATGTGCTGTCGCATCTTCAATAAATGCGGTTAGAAACATAATGTCGTCCACCTTGCCTATGTACGATTGGTGCCTATGTAGATTTTAGTTGCCCCATTACCTTCGCACGCATTAAGTAGAAGCCTTTGATCTTCAAATGAAGAATATCTTTTAGCCAGCCGTCCTGGAAGAACTTGTAGGCATCCATGGACTTGTAATGTTTGAACTGCTCTTTTGTGTATCAAAAGAGATTAAAAATCAGGTAGTTTACCACATCAATGTATGTCACGTTTGCCCAGTCGTTTCTCTCTGTAGAGAAATACGTTAAGGGAATTTCGTTAAGATCCTGTTAAATGGCAGCGATCCTCTCGTCATACCTCCTGCGGCTCTCAGTCGTCAGAGAGTTGGTAGTACGGTCCACCATTTACATTGCCCATCGCAGCAGTCAGGTCCTTCAAAACACCACCGTTTGCCATCACTAGTGAAGTGACCACATGTAAACCTTTAAATTGTGGTGTGTAACTGGATACAAAGATATAGGGAGGTAACATGATGGCGCGCAGTGGTGTATGGGGAATTAAGCAAAAAAATGCGACGTTAGTGAAAACAACCCATATGTTGTACAGTATATCAATACTAAAAATGTTGGGTTCCATTCAATCCCAGCTTTTCACGGGGGGTCAGGACCAAGATTTGCCACAAGTAGCAAAAATCGCTTAGTGGCACACCCCCTTAAATGTATTGTTGCCGTAATATGCCAAAACACTATTGAGTTCTCAACTCACTTCATTGCAGATCCTTGGTACCAAGGTGCCACAAGAAGTATTAAGAAAAAAAAAAGCGAATCAGTGATCTTATGAATGCCAGACTGCAAACATTTGAGGGTTCCCCATATTGTATTTCTCTGAATCCAACTCTTTCACCCCCTTTCAATTATTTACTGTAACCACCATTTCCATAATATTAAATAGCCTCTTATCTGGTGACATTTCCTTCCACTTTCATGCTTTTATCTCGATGGAAAAAAAAAAACATTTATGAGAGTGTATGATAAGGATTTTATGAGGAAAAGCCCCTGCAAAGGCAAGCCTACATTGCCGAAT
The DNA here is from genome assembly GCF_019802595.1 of Syngnathoides biaculeatus. Taxonomy (NCBI): domain Eukaryota; kingdom Metazoa; phylum Chordata; class Actinopteri; order Syngnathiformes; family Syngnathidae; genus Syngnathoides; species Syngnathoides biaculeatus. The sequence goes on from NC_084661.1 coordinate 9,140,961, forward strand.
GCAGTGGGAGAGCAGCACTAAATCTCACTGTCGAGAAAGCACGCGGAGCTAAAAAGGAGACACATCCAGGAGTCATTAAGTCATAATGATAGAGAAAAAGAGATAGCTCCAAAAAATTTGACTCGGGGCCAACACCATTAGGAGATGATAGATGAAGCTATTCCATCGGGGATCCTTAGTCAATGTGGACGATATACAGTGTACACACATACTAAACGCGCACACTCCCCCACCTAAGAGATCTGTGCTGACTTTGCAACTATTTCATCCTTCCATTGGTGCCTATGTGCCTCAACTCATTTCATTTCTTCCCGATACACTCATGGCTGCACATGTAGTCGTTTTCACCCAGATGGGACAAATCGGGCAGGCATATTTCAGATTTATATCATCCACTCATCCGTTTTATAGAGTAGTTTTCCTCATTATTTTACTGTCGTTCAAACGGAGCGTGTGCCAGCTGAATTTGGACAAGAGGCAGGGTGAACTCTGGACTTGTTGGCGGACAATCAAAGAGCACATAGACAAACGTTCCCACTCACACCTAAGGGAACTTAGGCGACGTTCACACTGCAGGACGCAAGGCCCAATCTGCTTTATTATTTTTTTGTTTTGTTTTGTTTGGTTAAATCTGATCTTTTCATGCAATCATTCATATAAAGTGAAATGTAGCTTCTGTTGCGGACTGAACACATCTGTCAGTTTTGTCCAATTGTGACATTTGTTGCCTTTTGATGATGTAGATGTGGGATACTCCTGACAAAATAAATCAATGTCTCAAAGAGAAACCACCCAAAAAAAAGTTGGAAAAACAGTTTGATGCTCACAACTCTGCGTCAATTTGGTGAGGATTACAATCACTGACCAATCCAAATCTTTCATTCTTTGGTGCTTACAGAAAATCGGATCATTTACAGTGAAGAAAATATTATAACGCTCTGCTATATTGCAAGTTCTCCCACTTACAAATCAAAGAGGGGTCAAAAGTTTCCTGGAGTTGTTCACCAGGTTTGCACACACCGCAGGAGGGATTTTGGCACACTCCTCCCCACAGATCTTCTCTAGAGCAGACAGGTTTCTGGGCTGTCGCTGAGAAACACAGAGTTTCAGCTCCCTCCAAAGATTTTTTTTATTTGGTTTAGGTCTGGAGATTGGCTAGGCCATGCCAGAACCTAGATATACTTCTTACACAGCCACTCCTTAGTTTTCCTGGCTGTGTGCTTCGGGTCATAGTCATGTTGAAAGACTGAGCCACGACGAAAGAGGTTGTTCCCCAAAATCTCACAATACATCGTCGTGGTCATCCTCTCATTAATACAGTGCAGTCATTCTGTCCCATGTGCAGAAAAACCGCCCCAAAGCATGATGCTACCACCCCCATGCTTCACAGAAGGGATGGTGTTCTTGGGATGGAACTCATCATTCGTCTTCCTCCAAACACGGTTAGTGGCCATTTTGGTCTCATCTGACCTTTGTGTAGCCCTTTCCAGCTGTGTGGAGTTGTCCAATTTTGTCTCTGGTGTCTTTGGACAGCTCTTCGGTCTTGGCCATGTTACAAGTTTGAGTCTTACTGATTGTATGGGGTGGACAGGTGTCTTAATGCAGCTAACGACCTCACAGAGGTGCATCTGATTCAGGATAATACATGGAGTGGAGGTGGACTTTTAAAGGCGGATTAACGGGTCTTTGAGGGTCAGAATTCTAGCTGATAGACAGGTGTTCAAATACTTATTTGCAGCTGTATCACAAAATAAATCGTTAAAAAAATCTTAAATTGTGATTTTTGGATTTCTCTTTAGATTATCTCTCTCACAGTGGATATGCACTTACGATGAAAATTTCATACACCTCCATGATTTCTAAGTGGGAGAACTTGCAATATAGGAGGGTGTTCAAATACTTCTTTTCTTCACTGTACACTGCAATCCTCACCCACTTGACACCATTTTGTTTGCTTGATGTTTTCTTTTTGTTTTACGTTTCTAAGGTTGGAAGATCAGCACATTGATTGTGACTGGTTGGAAATCAAACATTCAACGTGCTTCTCACCTGACTCGCTCGACACTGATTACTGGCCGATTAGACTCGTTGAGCAGGTTTGTGTCTGGTGATTAAATCGGAGCTTGATGAAGTCAGACAAGCCCCGCCCTCTTCCAGGGATAGGAGACAGCAATGGTAGGCAAATGGAGGACAGTCCATTTTTAGTGAAGTCAGTGGGGCATGACGTGAAGCTCAGAGAAGTATTCTTTGAACAACCACTGTGTATGCTGCTTTTGATGAATGGTTATTCTTTTTCACAAGAACATTTAACATTGTTAAATATCATGCAGGTGTCCAACAAATATATTCTTAAGGTAATTGGAACTATAACACTTGTATTTTGCATCACAGTGTTACACATTTCATAAATGATGTAGTTCTCTTCCTTAGTCCAAGGAAAACAATTGCTGAAAGATTGACGAGCTATAAATGTTGCTTAAGGGTCAAATCCAGTATAATCTAACTACTTTTCCAGGATTTAAATTGGAAAAAATGAGATAATCTCTTTTATGGACTGGTTTAATAAACACTTTGATAACATGTACGTTATTTTTTTGCTCAGATCATAGCAGCGACCGGCAAAGGCAAAACACTTTTCCAAACGCAGGTGCCTGCGCGTCGTACATAATTTAAGTATTATCAAGGTTCAGTTGCTCTGCGTTAATGACGCAATAACCTGGCACCTCAATGTGCGTGGAGGTGATAAAGGCCGCTTGCAGCCTCGGCGCTCCTCTTTCCCCGTCGTAACGCTTGAGCCTCGCCTCCTCGCCGCCGTTGCGTGTCAACAAAGTCCCGTCAATGTCAGCCAGGGACGCAGAAAGTGTGACCCTGGGGTGGGCGGGAGAGACACGACAATGCTCGGCAGTTTTACCACAGGAGGTCATTCACACCTACAGTGGCTCTAAAAAGTCTACACACCCTTTTTCAAATGCCATTCCCAGCTTTAAGAGGCTGTGCACACTTGTGCAACATCATTTATTTTTACATCCCAGCACGACAACGCACTGGAATGATTCTCCTTCTCATATATATATATTTTTTTTAAATAATCTGGGTACCATAAAATTTCCCCTCTGTTGCAGTTTTACATCCTTTAAAAAAAAGAACAATGGCATGTAATCATAAAATCCAATTAAATTGCCCACATTGTAATTCCAGGCTTCATAGCATGTGGCCACTTGTTGCTAGGCTGCATTCAGACAACAATCATAACAATTCAGACCAATTAATCAAACTGCCATATGGTCGACAACACATCTGATTGACAACCTGATGGTGGTGTCGAGCCCCAACGCAGATCTTTAGGATTATTGTTTGTAATCACCACAATATCACTTAACGCCCCATTGTCATGCATTCTCAAATTCATATCGTAATGAAAAATACATACAACATTATTCACTTCAATGCCTATACGAAAATATGAATATGAGCGGAGAGCGTGTCATCCATGCGCAAAGTTACAGAAGTCTCGTTCGCCATCCAAGTGGTTGCCATATTGGTTGCAACGTCATCAGCAGATGACACACTGGGACACTCGCCGTTGAAAACACATAGTGGCGCCTGCTATGGGAGAGGAACAACAGAGATTATCGGATTTTTACGACGCCCCTTCTGACACGGAAGCTCTTTTCGAAGAAGAGAACATCTCACAGTCGAGTGAAGTGACCGGGGTAATATTACTCTATTGTTTCGAGCCATATTTAGATGATATGTGGATCACTTCTAACAAACAACAGACTCCCCAATAGTATGTATGACAATATGTATCGTACTTAGCCCCGAGCAACGACAATGCCACGGACAGGCTGCGGTGGCTCGTCGCAGCCAAGCTGACCACCACGGCCCGGCTGCGATGAGGCAATGAACAATGCCGACGGATGAACAATGTCGACGCCGTCGGTGATGAACACGTCGTTGTCATCCCCCCCACAACTATTATTATTTTTTTAATAGCTCTCTACACACCTACCTGTCATTTGAAACCCACAAAGCTCTCGTCCTTTGCACTTGTGCACTCCATTTTTCACGACGTACGGGGTCTTTTGGAAAAGTATGAAGAGCGAATCCATCCTCCCGAGTGTTCAAGCAATATCAAGCAATACAATGAGCCGGCATTTTGGCTAACACGAAGGAACAAGGATCTACCTTCCCGCAGGTAAATCTGGTATAAACACAAACCCGCCTGAGTTGGCTTCTGCTGATAACGTCACTTCCTGCTTCTTCTCCAAAACAAATCCCTCGAGAGGATTTTCATGGCGGGAGTTACAAAAAGCCATATACGTCAAAACCATGCGCTATGAAAAAACAGATGGGTCCATTCCTGCCTTTTTTTTTTATTTATTAAAAACATACTAAAAATCATTCTGTTCATGTCAGTAGACCTTCAAGTCAGAGTTAAACAAGTGAAAATAACATTTTCCTTACATAAAATTAATTATTCCGTGTGTATCATTTCCAAAGTCACAATTTGTTTCATTAACCACAATACAGATGAATCTGTAAACAATTTACAGCGCTAAAAAATACTGTGTGTGTGAATGACAGTGACTTGTATTGTATTACATTTTTGAAGTAACTTTCACAATGCTGATCAGTGACAATTGATATTTGTTACATATTGTCAATGTGTTGTATGGCTTTAAAGCGGTGAAATGTTAAAAGTGGGTGCACTCAAGACACATCCAGAGCAGTGAGACGGCAAAAATGCCACCACAAATGCAAAAGACGAAAGGTTGCCTTTGTGAGATCAACATTACAAGAAACCCAATTTATATTCCCGCCCATCAAAAAGGTCAAAACATTGTCCCGACATTGTGCAAACATCTGGGCTGCGTATCCCCTCACCTGTTTTGAAAATGTTATTTTAACAGAGAAGATAACTGGACAGAGCGCGCCCTGTTGCCGGAGTGTAGCTGCGGTGTGGAGTTTCCATGAAATTGCGAGTGCTTTGACCTTTCAGCGAGTGCTTCGATGTGAGGGACTTTCCCCCCTCAGGGAGAAAAGAAAGAAAAAAAAGGTGTGTCCGCCGTTTCTTTGGCCTCTCTGTGAGCCGTGTTGTATAGAGAGCAAGTGAGAGAGGTGCTGTTGTTCCTTTAGCAAATGCCAAGCAAAAATACTGATAGTGTTGACTAGTTTGACCCGAATCAATCTGCAACCGCCGTTGGAAAAAGAAAAAAATTCTTCTATTCTTGGAACATGAATAGTTCTTAGCGTCCAGCCAAGGTGGTCATGAAAAGATAAAACCCAGGTATTAAATGCTAGAAATATTGAGGAAAATGTGCCCACGCTGCTCTGCAAAAGCGCTTGCAATCTGTTTGACTAAATAGGATTTTCTCATGTAAAAACCCTTTTAGGGTCAGATTATGAATTTGATTTTGATCTAGGGTGAGGCTTGACTTTTGAAAACTTTCATTGTTTTTCTGGTGAAGCATTATTTTATGATTTGGGTGTATTTTTGGTGTTGTTCTCAGACAGAGGTGAAACTCCTCATCAGCATTTTATCTGAGGTTTTGGAACTGTTCATAAATCCACCCTTTTTTAAAAAAAAAAAATTAAATTCCCACATGCAGCACAAAAATGAAAAAATGTATCAGAACTTTTTGGGGGTTTTATTAGTGAGTATCGACAGTAATTTGAAGTATTTTTTTACTTTAATATATTGTACCACGAAATATACTCCAACAAACATTTCTTGCAATGCTTTCAATGATTTAACGCAAATGTTGAAGTTTTGCTCAACATGCTATGTTAGCTGCCATGCTAACTGGTCGAGAACTAACCCAGCTAAAGAGTAAAAAAGGGAAACTTTGGTATTCACGTATGTTTCTGACAATATGAGTAATGGGCTAACATTTGTTTGAGTGACACACTCCATGAAGTGAAAAACATTGAAAACATGAAAAACAGCAGAACACTTAGCTTGGTGATGTCACGTCTGCTGAGTCATGCCGCTCACTTTTTCCCCCTCTTGATGGCTAGAAAGATTTTAGGGACAGAGTTGCATGTATGCAGACAACTTCAAAGCATGAATACTAATATTTTAAACAGTGTATGTCTCTGATGAAACACGTTTGACCAATTGCAAGGAAAAGCACCAAAATCATAGCCCCCAAAAACCATTTGTTGATCTATTGTATTTGATGTGTAAGTTTGTTATTAAAAGGAAGATTTTGATGGTGTTTTAGATTATGTTTAGTTTTGTTTTTTTTTTTTTTAATATTTTGCCTCCTTTTCCTGTGTCCCATGTTCATGTACTGCCTTGCTCGTTAGGTTTCGGTTTCCGTCTGTTCCTTGTGATTACCAATCAGCTCCCTCCAGCCGTTGGTGTCTTGTCCAGGTGTGTCACGCCATCTCATCAGCTTCACTTTCGTTTTTCTTTCAATCTGTTCATTGTCGTTACTGCAGCCACGTCCTCCTTGTCATGTTGTGTCGTTGAGTTTGTGCATCATCTCAAATTCCAAAGTGCTATGTCACCGTGTTGACAAAAAATACTCATGTCCATCTTCCAAAGCTGCTTATCCTCACAAGGGTTATGGGAGGCTATTCCAGCTAACAATGGGAGAAGGGTGGTCTACACCCTGAACTGGTCGCCAGTTAGTCGCATGGCACAAAGGTACCATCACTGAGCAGGAATTTATCCTACGCTGCCACCACCAAAGTCAGCATTATGTACCACTACACTATCAGTGCCCGTGCAAAAAAATATTTATATATTTTAATCGTTTCCCAACAAACTGTTGTTAAAACTATTTTTCCCCCCCAAGGACGTATTCTGCTTTACACTGAAATTTTGAAACTATTAAGTGAATGGCATATAGGGGAATCTATACACACCCTTATTACTGGGTGATATGAAGCATGAAACATCTATTTATGTGTGCATTATCTTGTGTTTTTTTTTCACAATTCTTCTGGAATTTATAGTATTTTTGCACCAATAAAGTCAGTATGAGATACGATCAATAAAATGAAAACTGTGGTGTAGTCTTGTTAAATCTATACCATGAACAATGCACGCATGCATGTTTGTACGCCAACTTTATTCTAGTAGCAAAGCGTGCAGGAGCTTTGGTTCTGCGTCGGCCATCTTTTGTCATTGAAAGGATGTATCGTTTTAGTTTTACACAAAACACTTCTTTGACTGATTTCCCCCAGGATGGCACAGATTAAAAGGCCCTGGTGCTCCTGTACATACATTGACCTGCTACTCTTAATAATTCAGCACACACTTAACACTGTAACCTGCAGCACACATCATGAGTCACTGCAAGGAGGGACGGGGGGTATCATTTGCATTAAGACAGGTTCTCCTCTTGGAAAAACTTGAGATTTCCATGGCCAAAATTCAGTACAGACTGGGACTCTTCAATTTTCCAGGCACCCATGATGTGTTGAATGCTGTATGCCAAGAATATCATCATATTTGTCTACATCAAATAATCATTAAAGGGAAAATCCACTGGTTTCAATAACAATGTAGTTAATAGGTCATGTAATACATACTCTATTTTGACAATATGATGTTAAATCCTCTCTCATTTAACATTTTGAGAAGATTTTTATCAACAATTACGAATTTTCAGGGGCGCTGCCATTTGCGCGAGTCACATGACCTACGTGCGCGGACGTGAGATTTTACGTGCCGCAACAGAGGTTCGATTACATGGGACACCTTTTATGCCCAGCGCTGAGTACTCGGATTTATCCTCATCTGATGAAGAAATAGCAGTATTGGTTGATTGGGAAGACAGAGGAATACTTCCATACACAGCCGTGAGCCTCCATCGTCCCGTTCAACTGCTCACGGCTCCCACTAGCCCAGGAGCTGTGTCTCTCACGGCTGTGTCTTCCCAATCAACCGATATTGCTATTTCTTCATCAGATGAGGATAAATCCGAGAAATCAGCGCTGGGCATAAATGGTGTCCCATGTAATCGAGCCTTTGTTGCGGCACATAACACGTCACATCCGCGCAGGTAGGTCGTGTGACTGGCAAAAATGGCAACGCCCCTGAAAATTCATAAGTGTCATAAATATCTTCTCAAAACACTATTAAATAAGAGAGGATTTAACATCACATTGTCAAAATAGAGTACATATTACATGACCTATTGGATGCATTGTTGATGCAAACCAGTGGATTTCCGCTTAAAAATACCTTTTAAAAGGCTTCAGCAGCTTGTCACAAGGGTCGCCATAACTCTTCTAAAAGCAACAGGGAATCTGTGGGAATCTGTACAAATGCAATGGAAAGAGAGTTCTTGGGACTGATTCAATCTTCTGGAACACTCTTCCCATAAAACATTCTATATTTTACGTTTGAACGGAGTACAATTGTTTTTCATGGTAACGATTCCAAAAGGAGGCAGAGATCGATGTGTACTGTTTTTTGCAGTGTTCCGTCGTTTTAACGTTTTGTAAGATTGGTGGAAGATGTTGACTGGATTTGCACATCTTCCCCACTAACTCCTATTCCTTCCCTGGGTTCCCCCCCTCCCCCTTCCAAGAACAGACCGCGCTTTTGAGCATACGAAGACAAACGTCGCATTGTGAAGCCGGTTTGTTTGCCAGGTCAGGCGGCCAACCTTCATCACATCACACTGATGACGCCGCTAAAACACACAAACGAGAGCTTGAAGTCATTAAGTTCTTCAATAGACGGGTAGCTAACTACCTGTAGCTGGATGCCCCAAACGATGTTACTCACAATAAAACCGCTATTTATACAAGTAAAAGCAGCTCAAGCCAACATTGAAACTCTGATTTAACACCAATTCCCTCCTAGTGATACCTCTTTTAACAAAATGTATGTATCAGCTACGGTTTTACACAGATTGTGGATCTCGAGCTCCTTTGTAAAAGAAAAATCCTTTCAATAAGTGTGTCAATGATAACACACACTATAAAGTCCTGGAGTTTGTTGGACAAACAAAGTAAGGCCAATAACTAATCTTATTGGAGCTCATTTGTCAAGCATTGTTGCGAGATGCTATTTAGCGATAACATTTAAACCCAAAGACGCTAATCCCTCCCATCGGTCACTGAACCCAAAAAAACAAACAATTCAGCACGTGTTAAATACATCACAGTCAGAAAAAGTAAATTGGATTAGCAGACTTCGGTTATTCAATCGAACTATTGATCCCTGGCCAGGGGAAATATTTACTGGACTGTTGCAGTGTCTGTGGTGAAATGTTGCATATACGAAACAAAGTGTTGCATATAGTCAATTTACAAAAATATATTGCAGCTTCTTATTTCACAATTCTATAGTTGCACAGGCATGCTAACATTCTATTACATCTTTTAGAAAGTTGGGCATTAAATATTTGCAATATTTTACACCTCGTAATAGTTACTTTGCAATCTTCTTCTTTTCCTTTCGGCTTGTACCGTTAGGGGTCGCTACAGCGTGTCAACTTTTTCCATCTGAGCCTATCTCGTGTATCTTCCTCTCTCACACCCACTGTCCTCATGTCCTCCCTCACAACATCCATCAACCTTTTCTTTGGTCTTACTCTCGCTCCTTTGCCTGGCGGCTCCATCCTCAGCACCCTTCCACCAATATACTCACTCTCTCGCCTCTGAACATCTCCAAACCATCGAAGTCTGCTCTCTCGAATCTTGTCTTCAAAACATCCAACTTTGGCTGTCCCTCTAATGAGCTCGTTTCTAATCCTATCCAACCTGTTCACTCCGAGCGAGAACCTCAACGTCTTCATTTCTGCTACCTCCAGTTCTGCTTCCTGTTGTTTCTTCAGTGCCACTGTCTAACCCTATCTGTACATCATGGCCGGCCACATCACTGCTTATAAACTTTGCCCTTCATCCTGGCAGGGACTCTTCTGTCACATAGAACACCAGACACCTTCCTCCAACTCTTCCACCCCACTGAGACCTGATTATTCACTTCTTTACCACACTCTCCATTGCTCTGTATTGTTGACCCCAAGTATTTGAAGTCGTCCACCCTCGCTATTCCTTCTCCCTGGAGCTTCACTCCTCCTCCCTGCCCTTCCCATTCATGCACATATATTCTGTTTTACTTTGGCTAATCTTCATTCCTCTCCTTTCCAGTGCGTGCCTCCATCTTTTTTATTTGCTCCTCTGCCTGCTCTCTGCTTTCACCCCAGATCACAATATCATCTGCAAACATCACAGTCCAAGGGGATTCCACTTTAACCTCATCTGTCAGCCTTTCCATTACTAACGCAAACAGGAAGGGGCTCACCGCGGATCCCTGATGCAGTCCGACCTCCACCTTAAATTCTTCCTACACACCAACGGCACACCTCACCACTGTTCTGCTGCCCTCATACATGCCCTGTACCATTCTAACATATTTCTCCACCACACCCGACTTGCGCATGCAGTACCACAGTTCCTCTCTTGGTACTCTGTCATAGATTTTCACTAGGTCTAAAGACACAATGTAGCACCTTCTGACCTTCTCTGTACTTTTCCACAAGCATCCTTAAGGCAAATAATGCATCTGTGGTACTCTTTCTAGGCAGGAAACCATAATGTTCTGTACTGAGTCTAGCCTCCACTCCTCTTTCCCATAACTTCATTGTTTGGCTCAGGTACTTTGCAATACACAACTGAAATAATGTCCATATTCCGAAACAAATACCCGTCTGGTAGGACGAGTTGCTTTCTTGTATGACACTCTTACACACCATCCCAGCAGTTATGAGTGCGATCTGGCACTGTGCAGGCAAAAAAATAGCTTGACGGTCATCTGTTGCTGCGTCTGCCGGGATGGGAATACGTCACCGCACAAAACCTTTTCGTTTAATACCAGGCACAGCTTTATAAAAGGCATCTTGTAAATCGCGACTACTTCATAGCCTGCAGTATATTGAATGTGGAATGCAATGCTTCTTTCACAGCTAGGAGCAAGGGACAGTGCTGCCAAACAACTGTTTATTTTTCCAGTCTGGGAAAAGCAGAGAGACATTCGGGACAAATACTTATGGATTTTTAATAGAATGCCGACATGCACATGCAATTATTTTCTCTTTTGAACAGATTTCACATCACACAGCGTGTGTTTGGATTTAAATCGTACAACTGCTGTGTATGAAAGATAATGGCACAGAGGTTACGATAGCATGCATGAAATATCACCATCATTAGCGGCTACCCGCCACATCTGACAGGCGCCCCCCCCCCCTCGGAATCGCTCGAGTAGAGCCATCTGAGCAACGGCAGATTACGATGTTAACGAAGCCTTTAGATCACCCTCTGACAGCGCCGATCAAGATTGGCTTGAAATCAGGGATGGGATACTGCGTACTACACTATGCAAACGCCAAACCTGTTTCCAATTAACCTCTTCACCTCTGCAACGTTTCAAAGGGTCCAAAGGGTTGTTATTTAGGACACTCCTCAACTTTACATTCATCAATCCGAACATTAAATGTCTTTGTCAAGCAAATGTAGGTTGAAAAGGATTTCAAACCTTTGTCTTCCATCATTGGATTTGGGGTATTGGAATTTAATAAAAGTGAAGATTGCTGTTAACATTTTTTACAAACAAAAAGACAATAGGATTTCTGTTTGAAAAGACTCCAGAGTAAAACTGCATCAGCTTTTGAGAGGTGCTTGTTGGAAAGGACCCTTTTGTCTGTTGTTGCCAATCGCTGCTTCCTTACTTTTTTTTTTTTTTACTTTGTTCACATATTGATCTGTTCTTGCAAAGAAAGGCCGAGGAAGAAAGGTTAGCGTGAGAAAGAAGGATTTTCTGAAAGAAATCCCAAATGAAGAGATTCAGCAAAATTGGAGCCTTCGGCCAACAGTGGAGACGATGTAATCCTGAAAGAGGAACTGAACACAGGCAGAAGACAAGAGGGGATGAATAAATTCATTTGGATTTGTGAAGGCGCGAAGACGACGCATTTGGGCGCTGCCGGACCTCGACAATGATGAGTGTAACTCCATTATCGTATGAGATACAATAGAGCTGCGAGAGAACGGCCTGTGAATGTCTCTCCGTCATCCTCATCATTAAAGCAGCCACACAGAGCAGAACATGCTAATTCATCTTCGGACGGTGGCCATACGTCCAAGAATAGCATCACGGCACCTTCGAAGCGTCCCATCATTTGCATAAATTGAAAGGAGATGAAACCAGGTCATTCTCATTTCCTCGCGCAAAATCTATTTTCACGTCGGGATTCCACTTTTGTACAATCTGTGTGTCACCTCTTCTTACCAAACAGGTTGTGAGTCACAGATGAAATGACACATCTGCAGTCTTCAAAAAAAGAAAAAAAACATCTACTTTCATCTCTGTAATGCAGAACAGTATACATTGCAGCATGCATACAAGACGGATATGGTGATTTAATGGTACATATGTCCTCTTAATCCTCATCATAATACATGGTGTGTATGATTTATTTTTCCTTTTGTCATTAATTGGACTAAATCTTGATTCTGAACTGATTTGGACAATGTACTGTATGTCGCACCGTTGTGTGCTGTTATATACTCCTGAACGTGATGCTAAGTGCGATGGAGAATGGATGGGGAAAAACATGGTACAGTGATGCCTCAGTTCTCGACCACAAGCCGTTCCAGAAAACAGCTCGAGAAGTGAATTTGTTCAAAAACCGAATCGATGTTTCCCATTACAATGAATGGAAAAAGAAATAATCCGTTCCAAGCCTTAAAAAATTAGGCTTTTTAAAGGATTTTTTTTTAGCTTTTGCTGATAATAAACTACATAGTAGAAATACATGCATAGTTGAAATACATTATATAATAAACCTATTTAAGAAACATGTTTATTTTTTGCTTAAAATGTATGCTTTAGTAGTAGAGTACCCTAGGCTGGGAGTGTATAGCCGTATCTGAAGCGATTCGACCCCCAGCCTTGTAAACTTTTTTTATTTAAAAAAAAAAGTGCAGAATAACTTTAAACAAGCAACTCGCCTTCTTTGGAGTCATGATTGAGAGTTAATACGGTATTCCTCTATAAGAAGAAAAACAACAGTCACTACTGGAATACGTCTATGTACAACGACTGCGTTATACAAAATAAAAAAAGTGCACTGGTTGCACCGCACGTTATGTCATTTCCGGGTTTTTTCGCGAAGCGTTCAAATTGACAATAAAGGGCGTCCTGGGTGGGTCAACTGCTTGCGCCGCGCGCATTATGTTATTTCCTGTTTTTTTGCAGGAGGCGTTCAAACTGACAATAAAGAGTGTCGTGGGTGCATCAGATGCTTACACTGCGCACATTATGATATTTCCGTGTTTTTTTTTTGGCGTGGAATTCACAACAAAGCGCATCGTGGGTCCGATGATCTGGCCGCGCGCAAAATGTTATTTCCGGGTTTTGTCGGGGGTGTTCGAGTACCGATTTTTGTTCGAAAACAGAAGCAAAAAAAAAATCTTGAAATTCTCATTAGAAAATCGATTTGTTCGAAAACAGGGATGGTTGAGAACCGAGGCTTTACTGTATTTGAACAGGGTCGGAGTGACTTTTTCTATACACTAACAGCTGGTGTGGATTCATTCTAATCAGGGGTCATTATGAGTTATGAAACTATTTTTCCAGTGAGAACAAAATTACAAGACCTAGTGGGCTTTGATTAATTGTCTGGAACAAATGCCTAATCGGCAACCCCTAGAAATGAATATTGATTTTTTTTCTTTTTTAAAATGTACTTGCAGCGTTGAGAACCTCACAAGGTTCACAAGGAGCATCTCTGTATCGCTTCTCGAACGCGAGAAACACAATCTCTCATTTATCTCACTGCGCTCTCATTAAGCGTGCTCCCGACTTTAAAGACGCTCCCTGGAGCCCTAATAGTCGCAATTAGCGAGAGAACGCCTCTGCGCGCACGCAGACACATTCGTGCACACGATGTGGGCTGCGAGCCTGTCAAAGGGAATTGTAACCCTGCAGCAGTGAGTGAGAATAAGTCGGAGGCAGCCGTTTTTGTGCCTTGGCTAATAATGTTGGGGCTGTGAGTGCCACACTCAATTTCATTGGCTGTCAGGATGAGCACCGCTGGGCCCGCATCGCCACTGAGAGGAAGGGCTGGAGAGCGGAGGGAAGGACAAACTACCTATAAATGAAGGTCTGTTTTAATAAAGGATGCTTAAAAGTATCTCCATTAGTGGCTCTTAAGCCACTTTACCCGTTTAAACGTAACCCCGGCCTTTTAGCGGATAAACAATTAGGTATTGTGACGGCTGCCGGCGTAGATTTTCCAGCAGTTTTGTGCGCTTGTTGGTTGAGGTAGTTAGTACTCAGTTTGTTTCATAAGCAGAGGGAAGGGAGGAGATATTTTGAATGAAAGGCAGATATTATGCGATGTAATAACAGAAGGCACAGAATACAACTGACACGCACGATTGTTGACATGAGATGGCATGAAGGATTCATGTGACGCTCTACGATGCGTTCATTAATTTAATTCTGTTCCATCAACTTTGCTTCTCACGCTTTAACACGGATTTAATATTTAAAACAATATATTTACACATCAATCAAACCGTACGTCGTATTCACATCCGGGATGAGTGGAGTTATTGGATCGGGTCCACTGAGCATCATGATTCCTGGAACGCGCATACATTTAGAGGTTTTGGGCTAAAATTGGTTTCAAATGTAATTTAAAACATCCATTTTCTTAGCCGTTTATCCTCACAAGGGTCACAGGAGCACCAGAGGATAGCCCGATTCTTAACGGGCAGAAGGCGGGGTACACAATGAACTGGTGCCCCACCGTGCCACTTATAATATATATATATATATATATATAGCTGTATATGGCGGCACGGTGGGTCAGCTGGTAAAGCATTTGGCCTCACAGTTCGGAGGTCCCGGGTTGAATCCCGAACCCGCCTGTGTGGAGTTTACATGTTCTCTCCATACCTGCATGGGTTTTCTCCGGGCACTCCGGTTTCCCCCCACATCCCAAAAACATGCGACATTAATTGGACACTCTAAATTGCCCCGAGGTGTGATTGTGAGTGTTTGTCTCTATGTTCCCTGCAATTGGCTGTCAACCAGTTCACGGTGTACCCCGCCTCCTGCCCATTGACTGCTGGGATAGGCTTCAGCACTCCCCGAGACCCTCCTGGGGATAAGCGGCAAAAGAAAATGTATGGATATATATATATATATATATAAAATGAGAGAGAGAATTGTTTGTTGTGTGATTCAAATTTTGATTGGCAGCAAAACTAGTGGTCATTTTCATACCTGCAAAATACTTTGTGATCCTCCTAAAGTCAGGGGAAAAAAAAATGTTGGAGGAATGATGGTGATGGGAGGGTGACAGGAACAGCAAGATGGAGGGACTCATATAAATTGCTTTAGCAACCTTAGCGGCCATGTGGTGAAGACAGGCAGGACAAGGAGTGAGCGAGTCCAAGTAATTTTCCAGGGACACTCTTATGTGCCCCGCTGTCTCAGAGCGCTGAGTTCGAACCCCATCGCGCGGCGCGCACAGAGAGCTGAGAGACAGACAGATAAATCTGATAAAGCGGATGGAGACACGCATGGATCCAAGCGTGCAGGTAGACACTGAGGGCAGGTATTGGGGGGGCATGGCGGCTTTGTACGTACACCCCCACCCCCTCCTCATATCCCCAAGCCGCTCCAGATATTGCTGCTTCACTGAACAGCATAATGACAGTCTCTTCTTCGACTTGTTTTTCTTCTTCATACAGACTGGCTGTTGTGAAAATCCACTCAGGGTTGTTCTTTGCTTTTCGAAAGGAACTTTATTTCTAAGGTCCTTAGAAATCATTCCTTCTGAAGAATTTGCTGAAGGAGTAGAAAACAAACTCATTATGCCTTGAAAAAAAAGAAAAAGAACAGAACATGTTTTCCAAGCCTGGCAATGCAATTAAAACACTGAAAACAGATCATGAAGTGAAACTTTTCAGAAAAAAATGGGTTAATACTGTTTGCATTTGGGCCCAATTGTGAGCACTTTCACCTCACAGTTGGTCGAATCTCGGGTGCAGGCCCCCTGAGTGGAGTTTGCATGTCGTTCCGTGCTTGCTTGGGTTTTTCGGTTTTCTCACACGTTCCCAAAAACATTTATCGGCTTCGCTGAAAGATTCAAATCCATTCATTGATATGGATGAGCCTGTGAATGGTTGTTTTTGTCTATATGTGCCCTGTAATTGACGGGCGACAACTCAAGGGTGCACTTCCTCTTTCATCCAAGACCAACAACGCAAGACCCAATCTGCATGGAACCAAAATACACGAGCAAATGTTCTTCTCCATTTGAAGAGAGTGTCTGTGTTTGAGAGACAAAGAGACACAGAAACAACACCAATTTTTGCAAAAATCACACAGTTGATGGTTTCCTTCAATATTGTTGTGATATTTTTCCTTTTCCATTTTAAATTGTTTTTTTTTTTTGAGGGGGCTGTGCAATGGATTAATGTCATTTCCATTCTTTTCAATTGAGAAAGATGACTTGAGATACATTTCCAAGCCTTGTCACGGTATGAATTAATCATGAAAGCCACGGCAAAACTGTATTTGCACTTAGTTACATCCCACCACCATTCTTTTTTCATGGCTGTATGGCTACTTTCGCAAAACGACGGTCCAGTGGGAATTAGATTCCCATCGCAATAGTCCAGCACACACAAACAGACGCAGGCACACGCAAATCGAGTCTATTTCCCCCCGCACAGTCAGTCACTTTCCTTTCGTTATCCTGATAATTCAAGAGGAAATGAAATCATCTGGCGCAATGATGCAGACTGCGGCATGTGATGGTATGTTTTATTTGCACTGATTGGAAGCCAATTAAGCACGAAATGGATGGGCAGCCTATCATCCAGAGCTAATTAGATGAGCATTTACGTTGCAATGATTTGGAGTTTTTGTTCACACCGACAGTTGGCTTTCTCCTAGAGCGAAAATAAGACTAGAATGTTTTGGAAGTTTGTATGTTTTCTCTAAAACCTGCAAACATTTCGATAATCCTTAATACTGTGTTATCTGAATTTACAGCAGGAGTGCCCACACATCTGCAGTTTTTGGATGACTAGCATTCGTTTTGGGTGAATTTGACACGAGCAAACGGTGAGCGCTGGAACGAATTAATAGCCTTTCAATTCATTTCAATGGAGAATACTGATCTGATACACATAGAACCCCAAAGTTATGTGCTTGGTCATTGAACAAATTAAACTCATTGTTAAAAGTACCATCGTATGCGGGAGGTGTGGAATAATGTCAATGTCATCATGTATAGAGGCTATTGTGTTTTAAAATGCTATAGTCAGCCCATGTTTTTTTTTTTTTTTTTTTTGCGAAGCCCAGCTTCAAACTTTTAATACACTATTCAGTAATGTGCGACTTCAGCAGATTGCACCGGAAAGATAACCTCAGTCTCATGCAGCGACGTGACACCCCCAACCCTTCTTGTTTGGGACCGACCCAAAAAGACACGAAAGCAATTATTTCTCTACCTCTGTTCTCATTTTCAGGTGCTCTCTCCAATCGCAATCCGAGACCGAAGACAAATAGAAGAGGAGACGACCCGCGGAGGGGCAGGCTGGGAATGGCGACCGGCCACCGGCGGTGACAACTACTCAGGGGTTTTAATGCATTTTAGCTTCCATTCTTCGACTCTCCAATCAGATAGAATGACAATATTTTGCTGTGCGACTTTCACACCTTGCAGCTGCCACGCTTGAATCAGTTAAAAGTGCAGATTTGATTCTGGAGCTTTATCCCCTAATGTTTACTTTATGTCTTAATTCGTCCGAAAGTGGCCACGATATCAAGGGGTAGCTCCGCTTACTCAATTTAAAGGGGAATTCCAGTGCTTTGCATGAACAATATATAATAAGTCATATAATATGTTTTGACAATGTGATGCTAAATCCTCTCTCATTTAACAGTGTTTTAAGAAGATTTTTTTAAATCGACAATTACACATTTTCAGGTGCGCTGCCATTTTCGCGAGTCACATGATCTACGTGGGTGTATGTGACGTGTACCGTGCCGTTCCAAACGCTGGATTTACATGGAACACCATTATGCCCAGCGCTGATTTCTCGGATTTATCCTCATCTGATGAAGAAATAGCAGTATTGGTTGATCAGGAAGAAGGAGGAATACTTCCATACAGATATGAATCTGTGGCTGTAATTAATGTTGAATAGTCGGATGGTTCTTTGGGCAGAATGACTCAGTCGGATTACTCTGAGGCCTACGCGCGACATAAGTGCGTAATCAAAGGCCCCCAGGAGCTCTGGGCCGACAGCCAGGGATGGTTCTTCAGACGGGAATGACGCGGAGTCTGACGAGCGAGCTCCAGCGGTGAGCTTCGGCGCCTGGAAGCTCGGCTAAAGGCCTCCGCCACCGCCGAAGCTCGGCTCCCGGCTCACTGCTGGAGCTCGCTCGTCAGTCTCCGCGTCATTCCCGTCCGAAGAACCATCCACGGCTGGCGGACCGGAGTTCCCGGGCTTTTGTTTACGTCCTCCGAGTTGTCAGCCTCTGGCATCATTCTGCCCGAAGAACCATCCAAATATTCAACATTATTTACAGCCACAGGTTCAAATCTGTATGGAAGTATTCCTGTCTTCCCGATCAACAGATACTGCTATTTCTTCATCAGATGAGGATAAATCCGAGAAATCAGTGCTGGGCATAATGTAATCGAGCCTGTGGTGCGCACCTTACACGTCACATCTGCACATGTAAGTCATGTGACTCGCGAAAATGGCAGCGCCCCTGAAAATTCCTAACTGTCGATAATAATCTTCTCAAAACCCTATCAAATGAAAGAGGATGTCAAAACAGAGTACATATTATTTGACCTATTGGATACATTGTTCATGCAAAGCACAGGAATTCCCCTTTAAACTACTAGTTTGGGAAAATCCATGCAGGGTGTTTTGCATTTTACACGAATTTTTCATCATCGATAATGTATGTCTGTCACATCTGCTGCATGTGATTGATAGTCTCCATGGCAACTATTTATGATTCATTCAAGGGCAGCTCAGAAAAAAAAACCCAAAACGTTTTATGACATCTTAAAAGGGAATTCAATTGTTTTAATGGCTTTCAACCTGCGTGGGGGGCAAACGGACAGATCCGAAAAGCGGGGGTGACATGTCCTCTCCGGCAACCCTCTCAGCTACACTCCTCGCAGGAAGTACCTTAGTTGTATTTGTACAACTGGTCGTGCAACTTGGGAGAAGTCAGTGAAAATCACAGTGAATGATATCCAATAGAGATTCATAAAACAAACTGAATGGCAGCCTGCAGCAAGGTTGAACTGTGAACAAAGCGGAAGGAAAAATGATAGAGGACCACTGTGTTTGTTTGGATGTGAATATGTTGGCTCACACGTCAAAAGAGAAAATCAAAAGTTAAACTATTGTGGTTAGTTTTTTTTCTTTTTTTTTTTTTTTGCAGATGCGTAGACCATCGAATTTGGTTTGCACATGGTAAATTTGAAAAGTTAGCTCGAGGTCAGTGATGTACCGTAAATTTCTGGCCTTTTTCCACACGTTTTCAACCCTGGGGTTTACACGGTAATGCGGCTGATTTGTGCAATTTTTTTAAACAGCCGAGATGGGGCACTCGAGTGGAAAAGGTAAGAATGAGATCTGAGGAATATATTTGCAGGGGAAGTGACTTTTACCAGCCCTGTTAGAGCTGCACTAGCGTTAGCGCTGTGCTAACATATTGCTGCTGTGTTACTGGTGTGTCTCAGTGATATATACCAGTAAGTTTTATTTTAACTGGCCGTCAGCGTTAAACTCTTTTTGTGTGCCGGCTTTCTGTTTCCATTTGGGTTTCAATGTGGGCACTTGCGGCGTTTACACAGCTGTGGTGTATGTATGTACCAAATGGTATTTCCTTTACAAATGTACTTGGTGAGGCTTGTAACCAGGTGCGCATTGTAGACCTGGAATTACTGTCATAAAAAAAGTTTAGTGTTTTGCTCTTCAAAAATTCAAGCCTTTCAAACTTTTAACAGATTCATGAAGGCATTACACAAATTGAAACTGAGATAATGCAGTGAATCTTAGGAACGACATTTCACATTCAAAATTCCAACATTCACAAAATACCAATCTTACATATTTTGCCTCTTCCTTCCATGTTACTTGAGCAATTCAAACATTTTCAACTTTAAAATATTCACCGCAATCATTCTGAGAATTTATCATCATATTCACCACGTTTTTACAAAGAAATTGACAAATTAAGAGCTATTTTACATATTTATTGCCTTCTTTAACATTTCTTGTGTTTTACATTCTGCTTTTGAACAATTCAACTGCATTATTGATTTCATATTTGATGTTTTTGCTTCCCAGTTTCACACTTGTTGTTCACCAGTTTTGGGAACTTTTAAGCACTAAGCTGGAAACGAGCACAGACCTGAATTTAGGCAGGTCAGATTTGATTACAGTGCCCTAATATCACAAATGATTGCTTCTAGTCTTCTCACTTGAAGAACCTGGAAAGACCTTGCAAGTGTTTATTTTAAATTTTGCAAACACCAGCAACACACTTGAGTTCTGTTTCTTCCTTTCCGAGCGCAGCAGCCTCCGCAAGGAGAAAATGAAAAGGGCCAACTCGTCGAAGCTGTCGCAAAGAATTTCAATTTCGCAAGGGGCAGCGTCACAATACGGCGCAACGCAAAGCGTTTGTTTGGCTTTATTAGGGGCAAACAGATACAAGGGATATATCACACGCTTGTGTATGTAACGTGATCTGCTTGTCATATCTGCAGCGGGAGACTTTCAGTCGAAGAGAACGAAGAGAAAACTGAGCCAATGAAATAATGTTCATTTTCAGCGTCTGGCTCATCTCACTCTCATCCCCTCCCTGCCATCATCCTTTCATTCTCTGTCCCTCTGTTTTTTTCTTTTTCCTGATTGATACACTTATTTCATGAAGATTTCACGCTCGACGAATCCCAAATGGCTCGACTCTCAC
Organism: Syngnathoides biaculeatus; assembly: GCF_019802595.1. NCBI lineage: Eukaryota > Metazoa > Chordata > Actinopteri > Syngnathiformes > Syngnathidae > Syngnathoides > Syngnathoides biaculeatus. The sequence continues at coordinate 9,161,962 of NC_084661.1, forward strand.
GACAAACAGATCAATTTTTTTTTTATACACTTCAAAGTAGCTGGTCTTGAAAATTGTTTGAGAGCCTTCTAGACACTGGATTTTCACTATTATTGAAAACTAACAGGTTAATGCTGGGTTTGACATTTGATCAACCTCTTTGGACCATTACTTACTGTTTTTATCTAATAAACTGTTATGCTTATTTATTTATTTATTTATTTTTAAGAGGCGGGGGCATTTATAATGATGGTCTATCATTGCATTATCGTCAGGCCATGTGTTGCTGATATCATCATCACCTGATGGTTGCCACAATGTGGTTAGACATACGAAATGGTGTGAGGTTGTTGCGCAATATTGTGAACAGGACGTGGAAGCAAGCTTTTATTTTGAAAGACAGCACTTTCTCTGTCATTTTTTTCTTTTTCGTTCTTTTGAATGTTACTAATGTTGTAAGGAATTGTGTTTAAAAATGTTCATTGTAACGTTGAAAATGCCGTTATATGCAAATGGAAGATCTGAGAAACACAGGAAGTAGGGTTCATATTTTATTTTGAAGCCACACTTACTGTGTGGCGGGAGGATACTACTTCCCCTTGTTCGTTTTAATAAAGAGCTAGGGCAGTGAGAGTATAGACTGTTTTCGACAGACGTCACACACCTTCCGATTTAGAACACGGGCGTCATCTTGGTTTGGTGAATTCACGTAAACGAATGTAACTGAGAAGGAATCATTTCAGAAAGGCGTATTAATGGGGGCGCACTGCTATCTTATTGGTTGCGCAAACGAAAGTGAGCGTTGTAAAGCGTCTTTCTTTCCCCTGCCAGCTGTGATCAAGAATCAGTGCAAGAAAACGGAGCAGTTAGCAACCAAAACGGCAACAACTGTGGCTGTCTCGTATTAGCAGAGCCGATCTAGCAGCAAAGCACAATAATCGTGTGTGAATGCGATGTATGTCTCCAAAAATATCTATTTTCTGTTTCATTAGAAAAACTTTGCAAAAATGAGTTACCACACCGCTAGTTTCGTGAGTTGAGTTAGAAACGTAGCCGTGGAAGTAGAGAAAGGTTCGGACTACACTTGGGACTCGTCGAACCTCCCTCTCGGTAGCAAAACCGAAAATAATAATCTACACCTCTTTCGTCCGTATAATCAACATAATTTAACACAACACTGACTATAGTCACGCGGTACATATTTAAATTGCAGTGTGCCGTAAACTAACCTTAGCAGTGTAGGGACACAGGTTGCTTACAATTGATACTGGCACATGACAAACTCAGCCATTGATGAATTGGTTGTAGGCCTCCAGACCATTGTAATTCTTTAGTTGGTCCACAGTATAAGCGCTTGTCGCGAAGAGGAGATAGTGGACAATGTCAGGATAGTTACCGACGCCCACAGTTGTGTGCTCCATTTGCGTTTCTCCAAGGCAAATGCGGTCGATATTGTCAATCAAACCACACTTTTTGTTGTAACGGTTTCTTGAAACAACATCTAATGAGCACCGATAACTTTCCAAAGTCTTTTTAGCCATCATGAGTCACTCTTAACAGTCGTACCAACATTTGTGTAACTCCAAAAGCATTGGAGTGAACGGCGCGTCGGTAGAGTGAACCCATCTAACACAGCCGGGTACCCCGGATGTAGTTACATGGTCGAAAACCGTCTATATGCGAAGAAAAATCTGTGTGTCTCCTTTATAATGCAGAGAGGGGATTAAACCAAGTTGAGACCAGCCAACGTGTGAATTTTCTCATTCATCCGTCCAAAAAAAAAAAAAAAAAATTACACAAGGCAGAGTTAGACCCACTACACATTCACTTTGCTTACTTTGTTATTGAAACTACAAAGAGTCCCATCTTCGTACAAAATGTTGTACATTGAGAAATTGAACTGCCGCAACTGAGAGAGAGATTGTCATGAGCCAGCCTGGAACACGGACCAAAAGGGCCCCCGGCCACTGCCCTGGCCGGTGACACCTGTCACCGCTCACAGCTGTTTCTCATTGGGACTGTAATTAGATGGTGTATTTAAGTTGGAGTTTTGGTCACTGGCATTCGCCGGTTCGTTGTGCCCTAAGTTTGTGAGTTGCATTCACTGACAGTAGGACTCTCCACCACTGCAAATAGTGTAGTGTTGAGCTATCCTCACCACAGTGTTTCTGTACCACCTCAGCTTGAATAAAACTACCCCTAACATCATGTCCTCGTCTTGGAGTCCTGCATTTGGCTCCAGCCCCACATCGGAGGTTTCATGACAGAGATAATTACAGTATATAATTGATAATTAATTATGATATAGATAACCGCTGGTGATTTAAATATGTCCCTGGAGCACAGAATCTATCTGCTTGTGCCTCGATCAGATTCCCCAAAATCACGTACCTTGCACCAGAAATTAGATATGGTCTGAGCAGGTGTAAATATTGCAGGAGTTTGCGCTACATGGATCAAAGAAAAGAGAGGACAAATGAGATATGCCGAACAAAGAAAAAAAGTGAGGGCCCTATGACAGCAAACCACAGCATTGGAAATGATGAAAGAAACTGCGCGACACTTGTAAAAACAGCAGGCGGATAGGCTTCTATACATATTTTATCTATTCAGAGAAAATCCTGTACATATTTCAAACCGTCAAGGCAGGATGGAGTTTAAGCACTGGCAACACACAGACAGACTGACATAGTGTACACACGCCGTAATTAAGAAACATGCATCCAGCACTCGTGACATTGTTCAGAGCACAGCACCGCGGAGAGATCACACTCGCGCTTTGATCGCAGCAGGATGCTGTCGTCGGGAGGTTAGCGGTGCATTTGCATCTCCTCCGCGGAGCACCCACCAAGGTGAGCCCGAGCGCTCCTTTGTGCTCGGCCGCCGCTGTGAAGGCTAACAGCTTTGAGGACGAACATCGCTCTTCAAGATTTGATCGGATTTAAATTGTGCAAAAGGAGAATAAAAGTTGCTCTGCTCTTCAGCGCCATTGTGGGGTTTGCACTCGTTCTACCGTAGTAAAATATTTTCCCAGTGCCTACTTGGGAAATATTTAAAATAAAACAGCACAGTGCTCTCGAACGGACTCCCAATTTATCATCCAATGGTGTGATATGCAAAAATATTTTCAGTCTGTTCTTAAGTGCAACCTTTTTTATTTTGTGCATGCACGCACATTGACAGAAATTGATTTTCACGATGTATGCGACATGAATGAAAGTTAAGAAAGGCCTTGTGTGCCTCACGTATGGCATCGCTTTTACCAGTCGACTAAATTCCGAGCTGCGGTGGATCGTACTCAAGGGGGCAATGACTCATAACACAGATTTTAGGGAAGAAAGACAGGAGGCGGGTCGGACAAGGTGAGAATGGGTTACTTAACACCATCTATCCATTTTCTGGAGTGTTTTTTCTCAGGGTCGAAACTGCCGATGGATGAGTATACCCTGGACAAACAACTATTCACACCTATTAGTTTTCAACTAATCTTACATGCGTGACTTTAGAATGGAGAAGGAGGCCGGAGTGACTGAAGAAAATCAAGAAAAATACATTAACACCCAGTTTACACAAGGTTAGGGGCCATGTCCGGACACAAAACGCAAAAATCTGCAAGTGGTGCTCCTCAAAAGGGTTTATAATTGCTGCAAGATGGTGGCAAATCACTATTTTTGTATAAATGAAACTCCTCAATTCAAAGTAATACACCGCCTTGGCGTGAGTACAAGAGGTATGTTAAATTAGGAATGGTTTGAGCAATTTATCTTTATCCATATAAGATACGTTGTTGGTGTTTTAGAAAAATCCAAAATTATTGCATCCTTTATCACAAAGTCAAGGAGAACAGACAAACTCCACATAGGAACCCCAAACCTGAGAACTGTTTACCGAGACATATTAACTACTACACCAATGTCCAATTTAAACATAATGAAGTCATCATACTACAACTGTCACTCCCTAACAGTGGTTGAATAATAGTTAGAATATATGCCATCTGTTATTTTTAGGTGGCACGGTGGACCAGCTGGTAAAGTGTTGGCCTCACAGTTCTGAGGTCCTGGGTTCAATCCCGGACCCGCCTGTGGGGAATTTGCATGTTCTCCCCATGCCTGCCTGGGTTTCCTCCGGGCAATCAGGTTTCCTCCCGCATCCCCTAAACATGCAACATTAATTGGACACTCTAAATTGCCCCGAGGTGTGATTGTGAGCGTTTGTCTCTACGTGCCCTGCGATGGGCTGGCAACCAGTTTAAGGTGTACCCTGCCTCCTACCCGTTGAGAGCTGCGATTGGCTCCAGCACTCCCTGCAACCCTCGTGAGGGTAAGCGGCAAAGAAAATGGATGAATGCTATTTTTATGCACTTTAAATTGTTTAAAGCACTCTACTACCTGACAAGTGTTGAAAAACCCCTCTTCCCGCACTGTGTGAGATTATGAAACCTCAAGATTGACACGTTAACATACATTTGAGTAAGCTTGTTTTGTCAAAAATGGCTAATGAAAGGCAGGGCTCAGCGCCGAATGTGAAGAGTGTGCATTTTTAATAACTTCTGTAACACTATAAAACATCACGTTTCTTCCCATGTTATTTTGGCATCAAACCAAGCACTACACAACCCAAATGGCATCAGCGGTATTTTTATTTTTTAGTACACATGAGGATAAGCTGACAGTAGGCACTGAGGCTGTGGTTAGAAACATCTCTTATTACACAGGCAAACATTGATATCTGCTGAAGATGAGCTTTCTAATTGATTTCTGCAGCACATGGGAGGGATCGGCCCAAAAGTCAGGCAATTGTGAATCTTTAGTCGGAATCGATTGGTTTTATGTAGAGAAGTGGGAAAAGTGGTATCGGGTTAAAAATGGCTCAGGCCACTCCAGTCAGAACAGATTCCGATAACCTTGCAATAGTGCGGAAGGACGACGGTAACCATAGGAACAGGGGAGAAAAAAAAAATATGTGATCCGAGTTGTAATCGTTTGACAATCATAATTTCACCTTCATAGATTTCCACCTTTGGCTTTAAAAATGCTGCAGAAAGATGGGAAAATTTACAAGGTGAGTGTTAAAAATAATAAATAATAATAATAATAATCTTGAGTTCTTCCTTGGCCCCAGCACTCCACACAGTTTCATTTTGCTTTTGCTGAAGTACAAGCCTAAGAAAGGAAGCATTTATTGGGGGGGGCAAAGGAGCATTGTAGTCTTCATAAACAATATTAACTTATTCTTTCAATTAATAATCTTACTCTCGGTCTTACATTAGAAAATATGTTTAGTCAGTCAGTAGTACAGTACAATGTATTTATATCACATTTCTCAGTTAAGAGGACCCACATGTTTTATAAAATGGACATGGACATAAAATGCAGAATCAAAACAAAATAAAATCCAGGCCCCTGGGTACCAAGAAGTGTGAAAACCCTGTTACTGGATAGCAATAAAAGTTTAACCGATCGGCACAAGATTTGATGGACATGTTTATCGGAACAATACAGATTAAAATGCTAAAAAAAAAAACCGAAATGTCTGAAACACCCATGGCAGATATTTCGTTTTGGAGTAGCCATTTTGTGTGGATTTTAGGACTTGTACTTGAAGTAACTCCTGTAAGGGTGTTCAGCAAAAAAATAAAGTCGCATATTTTAAATTGGAAAAACTTCACGGCACACTACCAAAGAAAAATGTCATAAAATGGATACTTATAACCTCAAATAATGATGCAATGTAACTTACTAAAATCTGAAACTGTTTAATTATAAATAATGCTTTTTTTTTTTTTTTTTTTTTTTTAGTTTGAATGACAACCGGTTGTTACACGGATTAATTGTACCACCTACGATCTAGAATGAATGCATTTGATTGTCACTATACATCACTGGCATGCATAGATGAAAGTTGACAGGACATTATTTGTTGCAAATAAATATTTTTGGGATCAATTAAGTGAAATTTAATCCTCACTCTCCTGAACAAATGGCCGACAAAATTGCAAGATGACAACGATAGTGTTGAGTCTTTGCAATTGTGTCCCGAAAGCGGTAGGTGCAGGAGGCTGTGGTTCACTCACAACGATGCCAAAAGTTATTTTTTACATGAAAGCATTCATCAACATATCTGATGCATATCATAAAGCAGTACTTCAACATTTGCCATGATTCTTCCCAGCGGTCACCAGTGGATATCATCATCATTCTGCACAAAACGAAACCATTCTCCATTTTCCAATGATTTTGTCTAAGATTTTACATAACCCAACCTCCATTAGTTTGTGAAACCTAAGAACTGGACCATAAAGGACGATTTGGCCAATCAATAAGGTAATATGATACAGGAATGGACAAAGATTTGGACTGCCTTGGGGTGTGAGGCTGAGAGCTGAGAACATCTGATAATGAAATGGATGCTCTGACACTCATTCGCAGTTCAAATACTACATTAATGTACTTAAGTAGAATTTTTAGGTATCTATTTGGGGGGCAAATGTTAATTCATCCATCCATTTCCATAGCCGCTTATCCTCACAAGGGTCGCGGGGAGTGCTGGAGCTTATCCCAGCTGTCAACGGGCAGGAGGCAGGGTACACCCTGAACTGGTTGCCAGCCAATCGCAGGGCACGTCGAGACAAATAGTCGGACTCAAAATCAGACTTAAGAGCAATTTAGAGTGTGCTATTAATGTTGCATGTTTTGAGGATGTGGGAGGAAACCGGAGTGCCCGGAGAAAACCAACGCAGGCGCGGGGAGAACATGCAAACTCCACACAAGCGGGTCCGGGATTGGACCCAGGACCTCAGAGTACTGTGAGGCCAATGCATACCAGCTGAACCACCGTGCCGCCCAAATGTTAAATACATACTTTTACTCGGCTACATTTACTCTAACCATCTTTGTTTCTCCTTACTACAAAATAAAATCCCTCGACACAAAAAAAAAAATATTCATAAAATACTGGAGCCACAAAGCAGCATCCAATAAAAAAATGATGGAATTTACGATGAGGGGAACTGTAGCGGTGATAGTAAGGCCAAAAATGGAGAGTGGTGGTTTATGATAATGGCGCCGCCCCCGGCCTCCCCACTCCCCCTTCAGCTCATAAGTTGATAACCCAAAAGTTTTGAATCAAGTTCACGTCACAAAAAATGAAGTAGTTCATAGTCCACCTCCCTGTGGATCACCACTACGCGATCAGAGCAGCTGCTACCAAAGTACCAGGTACGCTTCCAGCCAAGCGTGATGCCGCCGAAATTGCCAGCAAGTCCCGAAAAAGCCAGCAAGAGACACTATCATACTCTCTCAACGAAGCGTGACAAACAACAATTTTTCTCTTTTGTTTCATTTTTGCGCATCTTTTTCCATCACCAAACTTATCTCCTCATCTCTTGAGACACACCCAAAGAAATTACTCCCAAAGACCAGTTGATCGAACTTCGTGAGTAGACACTGCAAGTGTTTTCCCAGACTGTGCAATAATATTGCCCAATAATTTTTGGGGAAATGACTTGTGTCATACAAAATCCCAACTTTGCCCTCTCTCACTCTGACTCAACGCATTCAACAGTCGTTTTTAGCCCGGCAAAACACTATTTCTTCTATTTTCCTTTCCGTACGCCTACTTTTCTTCTTTGGATCATCATTAGCGTTGTTTCCTTTGGGTTCGAGCCCTTTGTGTGTTTCCCTCTAGATTGCTTGCACATGTCATTCAATATTCTATAAAGTTTGCTTTAACACTAAAAACATAAATCGGACTAAACCGGAAGGGGGACCTTCCTTTGTATCTTTTTCCAAATGGATTACATTTCATTTCAATGATATTTATAATGCCAAGTTGGCTCATTTGAGAACAATGCGTTAATGCGTTAAAAAAAATGACAGGGAGTTGTCTCCAACTTACACGAAGCGTTTTGCGGCCACGCGTTATTCTTCAGTAAACCTTAACAAAGTTCAACGTCTGGCCGCACCGCGCTTCCGTGTAAGGGGGCTGAAGCCTATCCCAGCGGTTTGTTTTCTTTTTTTAAATATGCATTGGACTCATTTGAGAACAATGCATATTTAAAAAAAAAAAAAAAAAAAAAACGTCTATCACGGAGAAGTTTACCTAAGTTCAACATGTGGAGCCGAGTCGCTGTCTTTTTTTTTTGTTTGTTTTTCCCCCAATCATAGGTAATGAATGCGAGTTCGTGTAAAACCAGGGGTCATTTATTTAAATATTGGTATTTGTATTGAAAAAAATCAGAGTGGTTCCATCACTATGTGGGATTTATTCTTGATGGAGAACAGATCCAGCAACGAAGTATTTGCACCCGTCCAAACTCTTCCGTGTAAATCTCGACGACTTACTCACCAGATCCATGTGTAGATCTAGTTGTCCAAGACGAGCGGAAGCAGGTTAACAGTCCACTTTCTTATCGGTGAAAACATTGACTTCAGCGTTAAATATGGGTCCTCTATGCCAAGTGTCTCTCATTTTTCCACGTACCTTCGTTTATTATCAACTTCTAAATGTTTAACGGTATCGGACAAAACTTTGGGCATCGTGCTATAATACGTATTTTCGCGTCGTCTCCAACCGACTTTACATGGAAGAATGCTTTGCTTGACCGGCACTTCCGGTCAATGATGTGATTTGATGACGTAGGTGCACGAGCTCTCTACGGCGCATATACCATTGACTTCATTTCTTTATATTTCACATGCTTTTATATTTATACCAACAATGTGACGAACTTCCATCAATTTTCTGTTATATTCTTACTGTAAGTATTCCTTGAGGGTATTTTATGCAAGAGTAACAAGACTGCTTATCTATTGGGTTTGACGCAAGCGAAGAGGCTCGTGGTGTTTCAAGGACAAGTTTATGGCGGCAATTGGAATGAGCTGGACTGAGGATGGGGCGGGGCCATAAAGGCAGCGGGTGCGTACAAAAATGAGATTAAAGCCAAGCATGATGGGAATGAAGGAAGAAGAGACAGGAGCCTTAATGCCAGCTGGTTTTCAAACGTTTACCCTCGCATGGCCACGTTAGGTTGGGGGCGGGCTTCTATCACAGCTGTCTTTAATGGCTGTGTCACAGTCTATTAACTGCATTCATCTTTGCCTTCACTATATAGCAGTGTTGAACAAAGACAGATGACCGGCGCGCTCCATATTTCCATGCTCGGAACAATATGGAGGACATGGGCCTCTATTTGCTACACGCGCCACAAGTAAATCTAGGAGAAATTGTATAGTATACTGGACCGAAACATGCAAGGCAACACATTCATCTTGCAGTCTGATGAGCTAACAAGGAAGTTCTTCTTTTCCTTTTGGCTTGTCCCGTTAGGGATCGCCCCAGCGTGTTATCTTTTTCCATCGAAGCCTATCGCGTGCATCTTCTCTAACACCCACTGTCCTCAACCTTTTCTTTGGTCTTCCTCTCGCTCTTTTGCTCTTTCCGCTTCATCCTCAGCAGCCTTCTACCAATATACTCACTCTTCTCGCCTCTGGACATGTCCAAACCATCGAAGTCTGCTCTCTCTAACCTTGTCTCCAAAACCTCTAACTTTGGCTGTGCCTCTCATGAGCTTGTTTCTAATCCTATCCAACCTGTTCACTCCGAGCGAGAACCTCAACGTCTTCATTTCTGCTACCTCCAGTTCTGCTTCCTGTTGTTTCTTCAGTGCCACCGTCTCTAATATGTACATCATGGCCGGCCACACCACTGCTTATAAACTTTGCCCTTCATCCTGGCAGGGACTCTTCTGTCACATAGAACACCAGACACCTTCCACCAACTGTTCCACCCCGCTTGGACCTGTTTCTTCACTTCTTTACCACACTCTCCATTCCTCTGTATTGTTGACCACGGGTTTTTCAAGTCATCCATCCTCGTTATTTCTTCTCCCTGGAGCTTCACTCCTCCTCCCCGCCCCTCCCATTCATGCACATATATTCTGTTTTACTTTGGCTAATCTTCATTCCTCTCCTTTCCAGTGCGTGCCTCCCTCTTTCTAATTGTTCCTCTGCCTGCTCCCTGCAGATCACAATATCATCTGCAAACACCATAGTCCAGGGCGATTCCAGTCTAACCTCATCTGTCAGCCTATCCATTACTACCGTAAACAGGAAGGGGCTCAGTGCAGATCCCTGATGCAGTCCCATCTCCACCTTAAATTCTTCTGACACACCTACAGCACACCTCACCACTGTTCTACTGCCCTCATACATGTCCTGTACTATTCTAACATATTTCACCACCACACCAGACGTGCACATGCAGTACCACAGTTCCTCTCTTGGTACCCAGTCATTGGCTTTCTCTAGGTCTACAAAGACACAATGTAGCTCCTTCTGACCTTCTCTGTACTTTTCCACGAGAATCCTCAAGGCAAATCTGTGGTACTCTTTCTAGGCATGAAACCGTACTGTTGCTCACAGATACTTACTTCTGTCCTGAGTCTCGCCTCCACTACTCTTTCCCATAACTTCATTATGTGGCTCATTAGCTTTATTCCTCAATAGTTTCCACTGCTCTGAACATCCCCTTTGTTTTAAAAATTGGGACTAGCACACTTTTCCGCCATTCTTCTGGCATCTTCTCTCCTCCTAGTATTCTGTTGAATAAGTTGGTCAAGGTCAAGCTAACAAGCCAGAACAACAACATAGCCAAAAACTGAAGTGGCGTCTAGTTTTGCCAGCACCTCGACAGATATGCAATATACACGCCGATGAGAGCGCATCGTAGATTGCACACGCTAGCATGTTCGCATTTCTTTCAGTTTTCACTGGTCTGCGGCCACTCATTGCTAGGCAGAAATTGTGTAGTACACTAATGGCGTCCACAATGAACAGGAAGAAAAAAAGGAAAAAAATCAAAATAAATCTAGAACTCATACCCAACTCCCAACCCTCTCCCGAAAAAAAAAAATCTCATACACTTTGGCTTTTGTGGTACCTCATAACGCTAACCAAAAATCGAAAACAATACTGGGCTTCTTTAACAACTTGTCACAGTTCACAAAATGAGCAAAGACTATCCAATAAAATAAAAAAAGCAAAGACTTTGTGAAAGGAGGTTATCTCTCACACAAGCACAAACAAAAAAAAAAAAGAGATATGAAACATAATATTACAGACACTGCACGGCAAACTTTTGACAAGGAATAATTTAAAGAAGAACATTTGAGCTGACATTCCCCGAATTGCATTTCACAGAGCAAGACAGACACGGTGTACTTTTTGAAAATAATATTTGTAACACTTCTGTGTGATGCCGCACCTGTGTGATTGGTGACAAAGAAGAAAAGGTGATGTATATTATACTGTATATTAAACCAAAAATTTATTCTCTCCAGTGTCACGTAATAATAGTCGGGCAGGTCTGGCTTCTACCAGATGGAACAATGTTAGTCTAAATCTGGACTATTAGTAATTTTTGGGTCACGTGATAAAAAAAATGTATGTTTTGGTTTATCAGGATTGTATGCTCAAAATTGAATACTTTTTAACCTGGCAAAACTTTTCATTTGTAGCGTTGTTAGTGCAGAATATCTTTCATCTTTGTAAACGTTATTTTAGATTGGACTTTCATGCTTCATATGATTTCGTCAGATATTTTGTTATAATATGTGAAACCAATGCTGGAGTATCTTAAGCATGCATTCACTACTAAGTACTCAGATGCCTGACTTACTGGAGGTAGAAGTACAGATGTTTGTCTGAGAATAAAAATTTGAAATGACTTGTAAAAGTCAAAGTACCGATTAAACTCTTGCAGTTAAGAGGTACCAGATCCCGAAATGGAAACGTAACACATTTCATCCAAATATGGGTAAAAATCATGAAGATAATGACCAAAGCACTGACTCCAAACATGTGAAAACAAGAGAGTCAAGAAAACCAAAACCGTCAGTTCCAACACCACATTCCCGCTTTTTGTGATCAATATCACAGCTTTTAGTCTTCTCTTTTCCTCCGGTGTCCAATCCATAAAACACTAAAAAGTGCAGTACCGTTTCAATTCTCTGCCAACAAGCCCATTAAGCTGCTCTAATTCATTCATCCAGTCATTTGTTCCGACATGGCTCATCCAAATCTACATGATCATTCATTGTTAAGTACATTTCCAGCAGATGCGCGCATGTGCCGTACTTTTGTCGGAGACTAAAAGGCTGCCGTGGATGTGGAGCCCCTTCCATTCACGAGGGGCTACACACACGATGTGATTGGTGTCTTGAAATGAGCTCTGTGAGGCCGGGCTCGCCTTTCTAATTCTCCGCTGGCTTTAACTCATTTAGGGCAGCTTTTAGTCCCTCTCGCCTTTCAAACCGCATGAAGCCTAATCAATATGGCGTGGTGCTACTACATGACGAATGACTTCGGCGCGGGGGGAGATAAAGCGCAGCGGCGCGCTCTTCATCTTTCTTGCAATAGATACCCCTCTGTAAATGATTATAATCTAATTCGAAACAGAACAGATGAGACCCCCACAGTAAGGAGGATGGAGGCCCGGAGGCGATCAGTCAGTCAAAGGAGTTTTTTTTTTTTTTTTAATTTTTTTTTATTTTACGCTTCCTCGTCCCTGCCTTCATCGACACCGCCCTCATAAAGATTTATCAAAAGCTAATTAAGCTCAAAACAATGAAATAACTCATGTCAGCTTATTGCGTGAGCCTCTCGGTGAGAGGATCCCACCCCAACAAATAATAATCTTATCTGTCACTTTCTCAGTAATGAAAACAAGTTTGAAGGCATATTTAGGTCCAATTTAATTTGTATTAATTGTCTGTCAGCTCTTGTTAGCAGCACTATTAAACTGTAAAGCAAGACAGTTGGTCTGAGCTTTGCAATCATTTAGCTGCCCCAAAACAACTAAAAATACTTGTTGCAATCAGGTTTTTGAAATCTATATACAGTATATATATATATATATATATATATAAACAGAGATCACTCTGGTGTATTGCAACTACAAAGAGATTCACAATCTCACCTAGGGGCAATTTAGAGTCTCCAATCAATGTTGCACGTTTTTTAGGTCATTGGAGGAAACCAGAGTGCCCCGGGAAAACATGCTAACTCGACACAGGCGAGGACGGGATTTGAACCCCGGCCCACAGAACTGTGAGGCCAATGCTCTACAGCTGCGCCACTGTGCATTGCCTTTTTTCATAAATTAAAGGCATCTTCTAAATTCATTCAATTATTTAATTCCAACTAGGCCAGCATGGTGGTTCAGCTGGTAAAGCGTTGGCCTCACAGTTCTGAGGATCCGGGCTCAATGCCAGCCCCGCCTGTGTGGAGTTTGTGTGTTCTCCCTGTGCCTGCGTGGGTTTTCTCTGGGCACTTCAGTTTCCTCCCACATCCCCAAAACATGCAACATTAATTGGACACTCTAAATTGCCCCGAGGTGTGATTGTCAGTGTGATTGGTTGTCTGTCTCTATGTGCCCTGCGATTGGCTGGCAACCAGTTCGGGGTGTAACTAACCCTGCCTGTTGACAGCTGGGATAGGCTCCAGCACTCCCCGCGACCCTTGTGAGGATACGCGGATAAGAAAATGGATGGATGGAATTTCAACTATTGTAATTTAGCCCTTTACCACCTAAAAAAAAAAAAAAAAAAAACCCGGTATTCATTTATGTTCTTAAAAGTAGATTTAATATTAATGAAAGTCCCTGTAACATTTTGCATACTTTTTAACATTGACACTGCATTTAAATAATGCTTCAAAATATATTTAAGTTATCCTGCTGACTGGTCAGAATTTAAAGTCCAACAACAATGAAGATGAATAGGCGGAGACATCTTGATCTATCGCTTTACTATCAAACAGAATTGCTACAATAGTGCGATTTTCTTTAAAGACATTTTGATGGGTAATAAAGGCAAAAACACAGGCGATAAGAATGAATCATGAAGGAAATGCATTTATCAGGCTTTGTGTGTTGACGGGTGCCGTCACACTCTTATAGTTAACTGGGACACTTTGCATTGACCAGAAAATCTGTGACCTCCCAAAACACTCAAATTGACTTTGTGCTGCATGTTGATGCTAAGTAATGTAGTTGCATTCATTGTGAGTATATGGGATATTTAAAAAAAAAAAACGGAAAAATTGCCTTATCAAAACCCCACCAACTGACATTCTGCACTTTAAAAGATATATAATAATATAAAACTATATCACACATAAATTGAAAACTGAAACTCGCCTGCCTGACATGAACGATTATTTTCTTCTTAATCAGCTCACATTGACTTCGCAGAAGTTCTGAAAAAAGTCGGATGGTATATAGTCAAGACAGCTTGATGGTTTCAATTCCTGAATAGGACGACAAGTTAAAGTCACAAATAGTAAGTAAGTAAATCTCTTTCGGCTTGTCCTGGTAGGGGTTAGGGTCTTTATGTCACTCACTATGCAAGACCCCTGAAAAGTCACATATAAACACTCAAATCCAGTACTTCTTTTTGTAACAAACAAAGCAAGCAGCATGCAGCAAGATTTGACATGAAATTGATTTCAACTTTTCTCTAACTACCGGTTGAACTGCATCCGTTTCAGAAACGTCCGCCTTTGTGTCTGCCTGCCCGATCATTCGATTGCTTTGAGAATTGTTTTTTTTTTTTTTTTCCTCCCTTTCTTTACCTGAAAGGTGAACTGTAATAATTGGCTACCTGTCTGACCGGCTGAATGTACGCTCACAGTACACTGCGGCGTTTTATCAATAGCTGCACATCAGCCGGAGAGCGAACCGTGTGCAGACTCATCACAAGTCAAGTAAAGCATTGTCGAGGACGTCTAATGTGCCGTGACATTCAAGTTAAAGTCCTGCGCCTTCCCATAAGTCATGTCAGACATCCAAGGTGAAAAAGCTGTGATAATCGGAGCACGGCCACATCCAAAGTGGATTTTACACTCGGGGAAAATGCATGAATAGCATTTTTTTTTTTTGGCGGGGGGACTTAGAATATGCTTTGTAAAGCATTTCTGGTGGTAAGGGGGACTAGCGGATGCATTGCTCACTGGGATCATGTTCAGCAAAGCATCTTCCTCCCTCCTCCTCTCTATAAATATTCACACCCGCAGCCCACGGGTCATGTCGGGGTGCCAGCAAGGCAGCACTTATTTGAAGAGTTTCGCAAAGGCTTGATGCGGGTCATGTTTGCCAGAGAGACCCCAGCGCCTGATTTCTTTTCTACGTAAGATTTAAATGTTCCCTGCAAGAACGCCTTTTCTCCCGTTCGTCTTCGCATCTTGACCCGCCCGGAACTTTCTTTAACACACTGATTAGGGGTTGAATTGATGGCTTACAAAATGGGAATTTTCAACACTTTCATCTTTGCCCCCAACTTACTTTGCGACTCGACTCGCTTCGGATGAAGCACAAAAGTTACATACATCAAATGCAGATGTGGCTGTGCATACAAGCAAAATGTTAAAATTGCAGTAAATGTTAAGGGCTTTTTATATTTTTTTTTTTGCTTGCGATAAAAGAAAACTTTAAACACCAAGCTCCAAACACAATAAACTAAAGCTCACCACATACTCAACAACCAGAAAATTACTCATACAGATCAACTCACTGAAAAGGAAAAACTGATTCCAGAGGGTATTTTTTGCCTCCTCTCTTTCGGAAGACAAAGTTGCGAGGTTTGCTTTGTATTTTACTGTATTTTATTATTTATGTGAAGCACAAACGTGTTGTTCTTTTCCTGTCATCATAAAAAAAAATAGTTATATTAGAATAATAACGGACAAAAATAGGTGAGAAATAAAGGAATGCATGTCGGTCTTTGAGAAACTGTTGGCAATTATCCATCCATTTTCTGTGCCACTGTGCTGCCTTGACAATTATAATTTTTATTATACTATACATGCATTTCTGTAAAAGATGCTTTTTTGCCACATGTACTGGTGTCATTTTAAATATACTTAAGTATTATTGTAAAACAGCATATCTACAGCTTAGCAGCAGCCAGCCATATCGCACTACGTACAGAAATGTAATTTTGTTGTGAAAGGGATGTGATACCCACGGCATTTCTGATTGGCCGTCCCATCTGCGACATTGCGACGTTTGTGCTACGGTTCTGTCTCGCTGGTTTATCGCCGTGCGCCGTGGAGCCTGCTTAATTTACAACCAACCACCTCCGCGGTGTCCCGATGGAGGAGGGGAAAAAGTGGATTCCTCTGGCAACCTGTTAAGCTTTACATTGGAGCTAAGTGGCATCTTTTCTGTGTAAAAAGTGTGTGTGTAGTGTACAATTCTAAAAATGTGAGGGCTGGATTTTGTTTAGATATATATATATTTGGGAGGTGTAAGTGCACACTATTGGTTGGCATGTCTGGCTCACAGTTTTAAAGTATGAGGTTTTGAATTTTTACTGTAGCCTTCCCATGTGGAATTTTGTATTATTTGTTATTCTCACATCTATGGGATTACACTCCCATATTAGACCAAAAAAAGTGCATTTTTGTTTAATTGACGACTCAAACGTGTTTATCGGCGCAAATTTTAATGAGAATGTTTGTCTGTATATCCCCTGCGACAGGCTGGCAAGTGCCTCGAGTCAGCAAGGACAGGTTCCAGCTCACACATAACGCTAATGAGGATAAGCGGTATAGAAAATGGACAGATGGAAAATGTTTTGCTCAGCAATGTGGAAAAAATAGATTATGAATATGAACACATGCATCTCCCCACCTATACACGTCTATGATCCGCATGCTTCATTAACCTCCCTCCAATTCCCTCCCTCTGCTCCCAGAATGCAAATGGTACATGTTCTCCAACTGCATATTTCCATCGCCAGGAGCAATATTTGCATTTCTTAACATCTGCGTAAATATAAGATTACCATTTTTTTTTTTTTTTTGAACATACAAGCCCCCCTGTGGGCGACCTCATTAGCCATCTGCAGCGGCTTCGTGTTTCCCCGGCACTTTGATGGTGAAAGGCCAAAGGTCAGGACAGGTGAATGGACAGCAATCAGCCACTTTGATGACTTGGTAAACCGCAACACAGCAACCAATTTAGCGCAGGGATGAGTGGCGAATGTATTAACCCTACAGTCTGCAGTCCCACTACTGCACAGGAATTGGACACGTGAGGAAGGATGTAGTGGAGGGTTTTTGAGTGGAAGTCATGTAATGTGCACCTTTTTCATGAATTACATTCAGCCGGGCCTTAAATTTGCATTCTCAGATTGAATATTGTGTCATCCCTTTTGACTTCAAAATGATTTTGTCCACACCAACGATGATGCTGACATTTTTTCCGCTTTACTGTGAGACAGTGCCTCAGCTGGAAAGCGTTAGCCTCAAAGTTCTGAGGACCTGGGTTCAATCCCGGCCCTCCCTGCCTGTTCCCCTCATGCCTGCGTGGGTTTTCTCAGGGCACTCTGGTTTCTTCCCACATCGGAGAAACATGCAACATTAATTGGACACTCGTTTGTCTCGATGTGCCCTGCGATTGGTTGGCAACCAGTTCAGGGTGTAGCCCGCCCCCTGCCGGTTGACAGCTGGGATAGGCTCCAGCACTCCCACGACTCTTGTGAGGATTAGCGGCTAAGAAAATCGGTGAATGGATGGATTTTGATCTCATACAATTGGCCTGCCCCATCTGACTGTTGTTAAAAATCAACAACCCCTGGCATAGAGTACAAGAAGTCACTAGATTTCAAACGTAGACTTTGTTTTTCAATGTATTCTTTATTCACAGAGTTTAAGTCCTCTATTTTTACAACCGTCCTAAATCCACCACTGCACATTGAAGAATAGCGGGTACCCTTATTAAATACAGAACTAGCTATTGAAATACTCCAGTGAGTCAAGTATGTCTGAACGTCTTTTTTTTTTCCCCCTCAGACCTTTTGAATGGAGCACAAATTGAGCAAAAATCCTCAAACACTCCTTGCACCCCAATGCTCAAAAGGACTTGAGTAGCAACGGCATCCGAGGGAACGTCCAATCAGTTTTTTGTTGGAATCTGGGATGAGTTTTAAAACTTGCCCGTGACAAGTTGAGAAGCGTCCCCATGACGATAGCACACTCTGATTAAGACCTACTCATCTATAGTATGATGCGTCCCCGGGCGGCGCTCAATCAGTCTGCTTCCCCGAGAAGTATCTTGGCGAGTCTCACTTACTAATTCCTAGCGCTCTGCTTGTTATATTGGCACGTAATTCAAAGTGACTGTCCGCATGTCATGAATCCGTAAGCGTTCCTAGTTTCGTCTGGCGGCGGAACAAGGTGACCCCGGCCGCGTTCCTAATCGTCAACCGGCGTGGACGAGGTTAAGACTGGAAATTGGTTGGACTGTGAAGTGAATGCATTACGGCGCCTGTTGGACCCGCCATCCTCCACGCTGCCCTCTTTTGTTTCCCTTTGACGCAAATTTTACATCCCGCTCGCTCTCCTCGCCTACCTTTGTCCTCTTTGTCATTCACTCCCTGGCTTTCGCTGCACATCTCTGTCATGTAGCAGCTACCTCAGCATGTTGATAATGGGATTTATTTAAATGGGGTGCTCTTTAAACATCAACGACGGACATCGCTAACGTTATTAAGGTGTTATTCTTCCCTGCGCTATAAACCAAGAATCAGGGCAGTAAATTTGTTTTTGTCAGTGTTATTTTACAAATGATGTGTGTGAAGTGGGGGCCCCATGATTTGCTTTTTAGTCACAGGGATAAAAAAAAAAAAAAACCACAAATACAGCAGACCCTGGCACAGACTATTTGTGTTTTGATAAACAGATTCACCAAGTTGCAGATTTTTTTATTTCACTTTTTCATCATATTTTCTTTTTCCATTTTTTTTCAAATATCCAAAACATTTGGTGGTATAATTACTTATTCAAGAATTTGGTGGGGGTTTAAACACACACACACACACACACACACACACACACACACACATATATATATATATATATTAATGGTCATGCCTGGGTCCAGTAAAATCGTTAAGTATCATTGCAAATGATGTTCTGTGTAATTATTGAATTATTTGCTAAAATAAAAATGGAAATAAATGGATTGAAATGATGTGGGGTTTTTCTATCTTATTTTTTTCATGATAAATAATTGATTCAATACTTCATTGACAAGAATATAAAATAGTGGGGTTTTTTTCCACTTGAAAGAAAAGGTTCATTTTAAAAATAAAACAATTCAGTCATTCAGACATTTTTATATTTTAACTACCATTTACATGTAATTATTTATTGAATGAATAAATGTATTTTTATCTCGTTTTGTTTAGTGGTTCATTTTTAACAAGGGTCAGATGGGCCAGGCCATTTGTATGAGATCAAAATCTATCCATTCATCCATTTTTTTATGCTGCTAATCCTCACAAGGGTCGCGGGGAGTGCTGGAGCCTATCCCAGCTGTCAATGGTGGGGTACACCTTGAACTGGTTGCCAGCCAATCGCAGGGCACATAGAGACAAACAGCCGCACTCACAATCACACCTCGGGGCAATTTAGATTCTCCAAGTAATGTTGCATGTGTTTGGGATGTGGGAGGAAGCCGGAGTGCCCGGAGAAAACCCAGGCAGCCACGGGGTGAACATGCAAACTCCACGCAGGCAAGTCCGGGATCGAACCCGGGACCTCAAAACTGTGAGACCAACGCTTTCCAGGTGATTCACCGTACCACCTCTCAAAAAGTCAAGCAGGCAAAATTAAGCATTCACCCACACACAAGCCATGCAGGCATTAAACCACCATTAGAGTTTTCTTTTGCTGATCATGCATGTCAATTAGGAAACAATCGAAAAATTCATCAAATGCAGCAATCAAGCAAATGAAACTAATTATAGCACATCAAGCAGATTAGAAACTTAAAAGCAGCAACTAAGGAAAAGTACTTTATGTCAAAAGGACAAAAAATAAAGCAAACAAAACATGTTATCATTCATGAGCGCTTAAAAATAAGGAGTAAGCAAAATTCCATTTCCAGTAAATGCATTATAACAGTTCCACGTTAATAGCGTAGTAATAGTCTGACTCGTTTGTCATTCATTCTTGGAAAAAGAAAATGCTGCATGAAAATCACTAAAAAAAAAAAAAAAAAACCCTCTACAAAAAGACTCCAGTCTTAATTTCATTCCGCAATTAACGGGTACAGATTCAATAAAAAAGTAAGTGAATTGGAATGACAATCATATTTCGCTACTTTTTGTGCCATTTTGTTTGCCTTTGCTTAATAGAGATTGGGCAACAGTGTCGTTAGTATACACATTGCCAGAAACAAAAACAGAAGCAAAATATATGGTGACAATATGTATCTGACGCAATAAGGGGTCAAATATCAATTGTAAAAATCAATTTCGAAGAAATATTGTCGGCAGGCAAGTGTACCAATTAGTACTTTGAGTCAGAATAGGAAGTTACGCATAAATTAGAGATGAAAGTGGACCTTGGTGAAAATTCCTGAAAATACAAATGTGAGCACTAGGAGGGTCCGGGGGCATGCCCCCCGGAAATGTTTGGAAAAAATGGATGGCTGTGGTGCATTCTGGTGATATCTGTGAAAGAAATTCAGACAAAAATTGAAGTAAAATTTCTAAGTCCTGACCAAAAAAAAAAAAAAAATTGGGCAGAAGTTCCCCAAGGCCCAAGCCCAGATTTTTTTGCCCCCCATCCTCCTATCACTGGATAGCACAAAATCACATTCGTCATTAAAATATCCTTAAAATATGCCATCCTCTCAAGACAAATGAATTAAGTGAACTATTCAGTAAAATTGTCCTTTTCCCCACATTATACATATTGTAGTATAGCTATAGAATCTACACTAAAATATATCCTAGAATTTCTACACCGTACAGCAAAACATTTTAAAAAATTGATCTGTAGTCATTACTATTAACGTTTAAGTCTCAAACTTGTTACGTCGCATTGTACTGATACACTCGACCACATTGCTCACTATCTTAGATATAGATCTAGTAATAGTATAATCAGTGGCCTTTAATATATTGAGATATATATATATATATAGTGGAAGGGCATCCGAGGTAAAAACTGTGCCAAACAAATATGAGCATTTCATCTGAGATGACACGCTGTGGTGACCCCTAATGGGACAAGCCGAAAGAAACTTCCTTACTTACACACACATTTCCAAAATGTACGCAGATAAAGTTGCGGGTGTGATTAGGGATGGCCTTAAAATAACTTACTGGATTAATACAACATAAATGTAAATTAAAAATTAAATAAATACGAACTAAAATTTTAAACTCAGAAAAGATAATTTCCAATTTCAACTGATATAAGTAGAACATGATATAAAGCCCTGTAGCTCAGTGGTTAGAGCACTGGTTTGGTAAACCAGGGGTTGTGGGTTCGTATCCCACTGGGGCCTCCACTCCCTGAGAAGGGTTGCGTCAGGAAGGGCATCCGGCGTAAAAATTGTGCCAAATATATATGTGCGTTCATCTGAGATGACACGCTGTGGCGACCCCGAAAGGGACAAGCCGAAAGAAACTTACTTTTATAAGTAGAACATGATATAAAACGGTATTCAAAATTTTTCATCAATAAAAATTCTTGATCTAACAAACTTTATCTGAAGAAAAGTTAAATGCATGCACTGGCCTGTCAAGGATTAAACACGAACGGTCTACACTTGCAATGTTTCGAAAATGCTGAAAGTTTAGTTCAACATAATCGGCGTTCGTGGCAACATTGGAACAAACATTCCTGTCGGCAATCGTGACGTATTGTTGGTTCGCATCACAGGACTGCCGTAAATAGGAGGCCGGCTTGCTAGAATGTGCCTTTATGTGCACGCGCTCGACGTATTGACCACACCTGAATGAAGCAACGAGGTGGATGATAGTCTAATGTTGTTGTTTTTTTTTGGTTCGTTTTTTTTTTTTTTTAAGCCGTCACACTGCCACGCGATCGACGCAATGAGCACCCCTGGTGGAGCTGAATTTCCTATGACATGGCTCATGATGTTGATGACTTTCGACGTAAATGCGCTCGCATTACGTGAAGCAGTTCTGAACACGCCCTTTCATACATGCTCAGTACAGTTAACTTGCATTTCCTGTTTCCAGGTGAATCACGGTTGTTTTGGAGCATGCTCATTTAGTTAACGTTTATGAAATAAACACGTAAATGAATGTCAAGACCACACAAAATAAGCGACTTCTTGAGAGAATGCGAGGGGAGCGGCGTTATTGTTACTAATGTTAGTGCCTCAACATGGCTACGCTCGTGAAAGCAAAACAACGAACTCAAACGCATGTTCGTTCAATGCCGTCAACTAATATCGGGATTAATTTTAGGCAATTTTTCCTAAATTTTCCGGAGCAATTTTCATGAAAATTTAAAAATTCGGAATTCCGGGAAAATCCGGAGAACTTTCATCACTGATAAATGGTCGGTTAGCTTGCCAACATGATGCGCATTGTACTGATAAATATTGTCTAGATATTTTCAAAAAAACAATCCATGCAGAAAGACCTCACTAGCAAAACAATTTACTTGATTCCAAAGTCTTTCTGCCGACATGTGTGTGCATGAACAAGCCAGTGTGAAGATATCAATAGCGGGGGGGAAAAATAAAATAACACGACTCGCTGCACAGTAATTAGAGATGGGACAAGATGAAAAGAGAAGATTTGCTCTTTGACACGGTTCACCCGCCAAGAGACACAAAAATATGATCTAAATGTCATCTGGGCCTCTTCACGTGTCACAATGTGCGCTGGGAATTTCATTATTTGCGACTATTTGCATCTGCCGTCATAACACGGCAAGGAGTCGTGCAGAAGCAAAACAGTTGAATATTCCGAGCCGATGTGTGAGGGAACATTCTCATTATTATATATGACAAAGTGGTAGATTGAAAACTATCAAGCTTTATCACGCGATCCTCCTTGGACTCGGAGGCTCAGGCTATCGGAGCACACATCAGTAATTACCGCAGGTTGTCAACAATTTATGACCGAGGTTCTTGCGGGTACACGCGTACACAAAAAAAGGTTGCACCAATGCACAGAGTTCCCAAAAAGTGTCAAAAAGATCAACGCGCATTACCGCCTCCGTACTTGGCGATAACAGCGAATGACGGAAGAAACATTCGGGCTGCGTTCGCACCGGGAATGCTTGGGTTAGTCAGCAAATTGCTTCGGAGAATTGATTAGTTTTCCCCCATTTTCAGGTGCATTTCATTTTGAAATTGCGGGAAAACCAAAATACCAATGCGTTGAAAAACTAAGTGAGGACTACATCACGGCCATAAAAGGAGGAGAATTAGTCGTTGAACAGCTTTGATGTTCTTCAGCGATACCGCATGTGACATAAAAGATACATAACACCATCTATTGTCATGTAAATGGAAAATGGAGGATTCTGTCATGAACCAACAATGCACGGGCGGACCCAAATGCAGGACTCTGAGACGAGGATATGATGTTCACTGGGTTTTATTATAACCGAAAGTAGTGCACGAAACAGAAGAAACAATGTCCGATAACTATGATTCAACTAAAGAGCATAACCAAAAGCGTGACTGGGCTATAATGGCGTAGTGGCGGTGTAACCCTGCATGCGAGAAAGTGTACTCAACAAACTGGCAAAAACCAGTGACAAAACACCAACTTAAAGGAGAAATCCAGTGCTTTGCATGAACAGTGTATCCAATAAGTCATGTAATATGTACCCTATTTTGAGAATGTGATGCTAAATCCTCTCTCATTTAATAGTGTTTTGAGAAGATTTTTGTGGACAATTACGAATTTTAATGTGTGTTGGCATTTTGCCGTTCCAAACGCTCGATTACATGGGACACCATTATGCCGAGTGCTGATTTTTCGGATTTATCCTCATCAGGTGAAGAAATAGGAGTATCAGTTGATAGGGAAGATGGAGGAATACCTTCATACAGATTTGAACCTGCGGCTGTAAATGTTGAATATTTGGATGCTTCTTTGGGCGGAAAGACGCCGGAGTCTGACTACTCGGAAGGCGGAATAAAAGGCCCCCGGAGCTCCGGCCCGGCAGCCGAGGAATGTTCTTCAGACGGGAATGATGCGGAGACTGACGAGCGAGCTCCGGCGGTGAGCTTTCAGGCGCCGGAGGCCTTTAGCCAAGCTACGGTGGTGGCGGAGGCCTTTCGCCGAGCTTCGGCGGTGGCGGAGGCCTTTAGCCGAGCTTCGGCGGTGGCGGAGGCCTTTAGCCGAGCTTCGGGGTCCGGGGATAGCACCCCTCTTGGCCATGGGCCAGCCTTGCTCATGACACATCCAGGTACTTCAGATCACAGATCCTGCAATAACAGTGAGGTTCTCTGCAGTGGCACAAAATGGTGCCAAAGTCATACTTTGATTGTGTTGGCCTAAACAAAGACGCCATATAAGAGCGGTTTACTGCAAATGACAGGATAGAGTCCGAAACAGAATAATCAGCGACGAGGCCAAAAGAGAAGCATCGTGAGCATAAAAACAGCTTTATTTGTTTGACACCGAATAAAAGAGTCACTGCGGCAAACTGTCAGCAGTTCATCAAAATAGTTCTTGCATCGGCGGCAATCCATCACTGAACCGCGGAGGTCACCTCATAAGTCACCCCGCTGCAGTTTTACACCTCCCGCGGCGCGCCGACACGACACGGAACACGGCGGCACACGACGCCACGGCGTGAAAATGTGATTTATGAAAAGTGACAAGAGCATCGGTGTTTTTAATTATTAACCAGGGAGGAGTCCACGGGAGTCGTCTCTCAGTCCTCCCACAAAATGTAATGAGGTTATTTTGTTGCCGCAAAAAAGCCCTTAAACTTTGATTCATCCGACAAGTGGACTTTGCGGCGCCGCATAAAAAGTAGATAAGGACGCCATTTCCAGTGATCTCCTGACATTGACCCGCTTCACGGGACCACAACACACAATCTGCACCGATTGAATTCTTCAGCCAGCCTTACTTGTCCTCCTACAAAGATTCTCGTCACTATTACACCGTGTCGAGGGAGAGTGTGAGGGGGTGGGGTGGGGTGGCGGTAGAGTTGACCTAATTTAAAATGATATTGCTCAGTTGGATTGGGAGAAAGAGCATTAAAACAGTAAACTGTCTTGGAGTCGTAATATTTGGTAGACTTTTTTTTTTTTTCCCTCTCATCGCTATAAAAAAAAAAAAGTGTTTCATCTGCTGAAGTTCAAAAGTAAAAATCCAATTGCTAAATTGATCTTTAAACTTTTCACCGAGCCAGAAACTAACATTCCTTATCTGGCTTCTTCTTGGTGGTGTGCCGTTTTAATAACATCCAATTGTTTTCTTTGCTATCGGTCTCACTTACTTCCATTTGAAAAAATATATATTTGTAATTGTTTTCAGGATTGCAGTAGATGGTAGCCAGTCCTATACCCAAAAGAAAATAGCGTATCTGTTTTTAATTAGCTGGTAATAATGCTTATAGTTTCAACAAATAAGGCATTCAGGTACTGTTGATCAACAATACAAGGTCGCCTGGCTCAGTTACCTCATATTTACCATTTTTTATTCGGCAGTTTAATATTCATGCCTTTAAAGTGGTTTTCCTACAAACATCAACGTTACGGAAATGACACCATCTATTTCATTAGCGCAGGTCGGTGATAGATGATTGCGCATGGGGGATGTACAAATTTGGGCTACGTTGCTTTATTGTCATTTTGAAAGAATATTTTTGGATGTAGCTCATCTCATGAGATCATACAAATTCAGCTGATGTGGTGACCTGGAAAAGTCATTTCAGCCATCCATTTTCTTTTGCACTTGTGCTCATTTGAGTTACGAACGAGCTGCATCTTAATCGCATGAGAGGCGGCGTACATACGGGACTGTGCATCGTTCCATCGCATCTATGGAATATACTTTATTTACAGTATGGAGTAATGTAAAAAAACATTTTGGGTATGGAAATATTGAAGAATGGGCACCATTCGCCTTCAGTGAGTAGAATGAGGTGTTCGCAGGAGGTTCATGAAGTATGTTAGGAGAGCCAAAGTGCAACACACACATGGCTAAAGGTGATGATTCACATTTATACATATATTGCAAGCTGTAACATTAAAAACCCAAAAGAAGCTTCCTCATTCTATGTAAAAGGCTTAACCATGTGCGTAAATCCTAAACTGAAAAAAAAAAAATTTACACCTAGTCAACGAAACTGATGAGAGAATTCATATTCACATTTCTGAACAATTTATAGCACCACTGTCAAATTTAAGGCTCTTGGGCCAGATCCGGTCCACCTCATCATTTTATGTGGCCCGCAAAAGCGAATTGTGCATCTACTTCATGCTTCTCGGTAAAATATGCATCAAAGTTGTAAACCGTCTTTACTTTTCATAACATTGAGATATTACAACCATTTGTTGTGTTACCAAGCAGCTTCTAAAAATATATACACACAATAATTGAATAATCAACTTTCCTTGAATTCCAATTTCAAAAGTAATAATCCATCAATTTGTGTACAGGTAGACACCTCTTGCTCCACAAGTTCTAACATTGCAACTCCTGTTAGCGACCTTGTTAGTTTTTCCAAAAACTGTCAACGGATTTTCTTTCCAACTGTGTCAAACGATTTTTATGTTTCTTCAAACAGGTTAATAGCTCCCACAACTTCACATCCAGACATGCGTCATAAAAATACATATTTTTCCAGCATGAGGTTGCAACAAGTCTTTAAACAACAAAATTGCTAAAAGTACAATAAACTAGAAGTAAATACTTCACGGCAAAAGTGCTTTTTGTGCCAGTTGGTAATGTGGCATATACACCTGTGCAAATAATCTGATCGGTCAAACCTCTGCCTCTTTTTTTAGCTAGAAAAAAAATATATTATACATATAAATATACATGCAAGGCATCACAGTGGGTCAGCAGGTAAAGCGTTGTCCTCACAGTTCAGAGGTCCCAGATTCAATCCCGGACCAGCCTGTGTGGAGTTTGCATGTTCTCCCCCGTGTCTGTGTGGGCTTTCTCTGGGCACTCCGGTTTCCTCACACGTCCCAAAAACATGCAACATGAATTGGACATTCTAAATTGCACCTAGGTGTGATTGTCAGTGAGGCTGTTTCTCTCAATGTGCCCTGCGATTGGCTGGCAACCAGTTCAGGTTGAACCCCGCCTCCTGCCCGTTGACAGCTAGGATAGCGCTCCCACTCCCCTGCGACCCTTGTGAGGATTAGCGGCTAAGAAAATGGATTAATATGCAACTAGTATTGTCATTGTATTGACACCCCTGATTTATGCAAGTTTTTGGATTGTGGGAGGAAACTCACAAAGCATGAGGAAAAAAAAAAAAATACTCCAGAGAGTGCTTCCAATGAAATTCAAAGCGGGAACTTCAGAACTGTGAGGCAGATAACTGAATCACTTCAGCACCGTGCTGTTTTAAGTTTGTTTTTAATTAAGTTTAGGAAAGGACAAAGTCTATTTTTCCCCCCCTTCACAAATTTGCAGATGACAGTTTCAAGCATGCATTCAAAGCCAAAGAACAGTGGTTTGGGTTCAATGTAGGCACGGTACTTCGTCTGAGAACAAATAAACCCAGTAAAGTAGAAGCAGAGAGCAGGGTCAAAGGTCAACCAGCTGGAAACACACTTGAGCCCCCCAAAAAACAAAATAAATCCTAAAATTAAATAAGGAGCAAAGCTTGAAAGACCAGACGCACGTCACTGCTTTTGTAGCCCACGTCAGAAAGCGCACATCGTCGCCGTGACAACTCAATTCGAGATCTGAATTAATTGAGAAGGCAGGCGAGTTTATGTACGCTGGCCCGTTGTCACAGAGCCAAACAAGACTGATGGTGTTGCTTTCTCTATAAGCAGACTGGCAGTTGCCTCCACCCAAGCAGGGTTAGCAGAATTTACATATTCCGGAAATCTTGATCGAAGTTTGGATTAACTTTAACTTTGCAATGTACAGTATAATATACAAACATGAATTCACAACCCCTTGCAAAATGTAATATTTGACATGTAACCTGCGTGTAATTACAGTTTGCGCTTCGCTGAGGTACATAAACTTGCAACAAGCATTTGCTTCTCGTTAGCTTTTCTCACCACCTCAACCATACATCGTCATATATACTACATTTCAAAATTTAATTCTCACTTGAGAATCTCATTACCATCATGTTACAAGGTGGCACGCCCACAAAGTCTACCGTGACATTTAAAAAAAAAAAAAAAAAGCAACCAGGAAATTCATGGCTGCCTGTCGAAGATCACACTGCCATCTTGCTTGTTTATAGCACCGAATGCATCACCAAACCAAATTAAAAGTCATATCTACGTGCTCCAGGCACCCCAGTATTACTTTTTCCAATCAGGAGGAGAATAACTTAGCATAAACAGTGGGGTTGCATTACCATCACAGGAGGCTGCAGCAAGGACAAGAACAAAATATTGCATATTCATAATCTGCTTTGCCCAAAATCGTGCAGGCTGTGCTGGAGCTTTCACTTCTTCCCTGAAAGTCTGATAAAGCTTTTTTTTTTTTTTTTTTTAAACATTTCCTCCCTTTTTAAGTTACTGCATTTCCATACTGTCCTGCAGATTTAACTCTTAAAACAATGCGCTTTTGTTGTGAGAATGCCGAGTTTATTATTATTTTTTTTTACATTAACAGCACAAAATGGTGTTGCAATTTCCCTTCTGATTGAAACTTTTTCCCCCAAAAAAACCAAACACATCGTTCCCATTCTGAAAAGGTAATAGATTATCTATTATCCTTCCAAACATCAGTTTTAAAAAAAAATAACCATATGCCACTGGCTTTTTTTGACAATATTAGCACTGCGTACAGATTTGAACATTAAAAAAAAAAAAATAGAAGCCACAATAGTACTAACCAAGGGAAAGGCTGTCAAAAAGGTCATAGTAAAATACGCACTAATAATCTAGATTTAAATAAAATAGATGGACGGAGCCACAGCAGAAGGATGACGCCAAGGGGAAAAACTATGGGGAATCAAACCCGCAACTCTACAGTACTCAATCCAACAGTGAAATACTCACACGATTGGAACGATGAGGCCAAAGGAAGAGAGAAAACTGATTGAATAATCCGGTACCCCCTTTCTGATTCTGTTGCGCTTCAATGATCAATTGATCATGATTGCCATCAGGTGTGCATCGGGAAGCCTCGCCCACCAGGTAACAGGAAAGTGAAACAGCAAAAGCAAAGTCAGCAAAAAAAAATTGAGTGTATAGGGAAGCTACAATCGAGCTCGTGCACGTGACGTCAACATTTTCACGGCGCCATATTGCAGGTCAAAAAGAGCTGCTCGACCGAGACTTGTTATGCTCTTGGTTGTTACAACAGACGAGACAGATATTCAGAGAGATTATTCTATGGAATACCAGCCGAAAAGATCAGAAAAGATCGATGGATTTTGGCAATTAAACGTGATGGACGGTGCCCAACCAAATACACACGACTGTGTAGTGATCCCCAAGAAGTATTTATAATGCCAAATTGGCTAATTTGAGAACAATGCGTTAAAAAAAAAAACAACAACAACAACAGGGAGTCCTCTCCAACATACACGGAAGCGTATGAAATATATGCGTTTAAAATATGCATTGGCGGCACAGTGGTTCAGCTGGTAAAGTTTTGGCCTCACAGTTCTGAGAATACCGATCCCGATTGGGATCGATCCCGGCTCCACCTGTGTGGAGTTTGCATGTTCTCTCCGTGCCTGCGTGGGTTTTCTCCGGGCACTCCAGTTTCTTTCCACATACCAAAACATGCAACATTACTTGGACACTCTAAATTGCCCCAAGGTGTAATTGAGAGTGCGGCTGTTTGTCTCTGTGTGCCCTGCGATTGGATGGCAACCAGTTCAGGGTGTACCCCGCCTCCTCCCCGTTGACAGCTGGGATAGGTTCCAGCACTCCTCGTGATCCTTTTGAGGATAAGTGGCAAATAAAATCTGTCATGGAGAGGTTTACCAAAGTTTAAGGTGTGGTACGGAGGAGCTGACTCTGTCTTGCTTTTTTTTAACGCATTGTTCTCAAATGAGCCAACTTGGCATTATAAATACTTCTTGGGAAACGCTACGGAGGAGCCGACTCGCTTGTCCTTTTTTTTCCCCCAATCATAGTTAATGAATGCGGGTTTGTGTAAAACCAGGGGTCATTTATTTCAATATTGGTATTGAATACTAGCTGAAAAGATCGATGGATTTCGGCAAAGGTTAACATGTAGCCGAACACACTTCCATGTTCATGAGCCGTGTCCGCATTGAGAACAGATCCAGCAACGAAGTATTTGTATGCGTTCAGACTTTTCTACGCTTTCAAACTCTTCCGTGTAAATCTCGACGACTTACTCACCAGATCCATGTGTACGTCCAGTTGTCCAAGATGAGCGGAAGCGCGTCAACAGTCCAATTTCTTATCTGCGAAAACATCGATTTCGGCATTAAATATGGATCCTCTATGCCAAGTGTCTCCCATTTTTCCACGTACCTTCGTTTATTATCACTTTCTAAATGTTTAACAATATGGGACAAAACTCTGGGAGACGTAGTTTCGTGTCATCTCAAACCGACTTAGCATTGAGCAATCCTTTGCTTGACCAGCAATATGGCCAGTCATGTGATTTCAGTGACGTGGTTGCACGAGCTCTTGTGGCGGCCGCCATCTTGTGTGTTATAGAGGTCAGGGAACACAGGTGATAGGTGAAGCGTGACGTTATCCGATTGGTCTAAGAGTTATGACGTCGTGGACATGGGAATTCTAGGACTGTGGTGACGTCGTCGGAAACTTATCCCGGCTACAGCAAAAATGGAAGATTAGACTGAAAAGTAGTGACGAAATGCCCGCTTTTCGGTATACATTTCAATACAGATATTTGCCTTTCTATTCTAATAAATGAAACTTACTGTTAACCCGAGGCCTGTTTTGAGTATGCCAATGACCATTTGGATGATACAGAGGACTCATCGGAGAAAGTTTTGTAGTCAGATGAGACCAAAATGAAACTTTTTGGTCATAATTCTAACCGTGTTTGGAGGAAGATGAATGATGAGTTCCATCCTGAGAACACCATCCCAACTGTGAAGCATGGGGGTGACAGCATCATGCTTTGGGGGTGTTTTATTGCTTTCAATGCTTGGTGGCCGTTCATTTGCAGAGTAGAACTGAACGCAGAGTGCGGGGAAACATGCTCTTTGCAGTTTGTGAGCAATACTGTCCTCCTCCCCGCACAACGGGAGCCCCTCACAAAGTTCCATTTTGAAAAATTCCTCATTTCCTGCAGTCAATTAAGCAGCACGGCCATGTGTCGACTTGTTTGCAATCGGCGCACAGCTGCTAAGCACACAACTGACCCGAGGCGCATCGAACGGAAAAAACAACAAGAATCTATTCCGAGTTTTTATTTGATTTCGTGCGGAGCTGCGGTGTATGGCGCTGGCAAAACAATTTTTGTGTTCATTAGTTTATTAACATTTGCGAGGGCTTTTAATGGCGCGTGTGCATCGGGGGCTCCAGACGGAGGGCTTGGGTGATTTATGACGACGTTCATTTCAAAATGGAATCAAAGCAAGAAAGTGAAAAGAACGCCGGTGAAGAGAAGCAGACAATTGTCTAGTTTAAGACCATTTTCATGCCTTCCAACCCCCGCATTCATCCTTTTAAGCTCTTTCTCACGCATTCCTTGATCCCCTTTTCTCGTGGCTGTCAGGATGCATTAAGGTGTTGTTAACAAGCGACTTAAATTAGGATCCCCTGCAGTCCCATCCAGGTGTGGGTAATGAGGTGAGCAGGCACAAAATTGGGACCCTCCTCCATCTCCGCCCTCCCCCCCACTCACTAAACAAGAAAAGATAAACACATATCACATTCTCCTCCATCCATACACTGAACGTAGCGTGCAACCATACATGTTTATTGTAAGAAACCGCACCAGGAAAAAAAAAAAAAAAAGCTTGAATGAGCACTTCCAGTATTCAGTTGCCTTCGCGACAACTGTTTTTTTTTTTTTTTTGCATGCAATGGTGTGGATTAATGGAGAGAAGCGACGAGATTCGCAGAAAAACCTAATGACACGGAAATTGAAGCTGTAAGCTGGCAAGATGCAGCCTCTCCGAGGCATCAGTTAGGTGAGAAGCTCCCCCACCGTCCCCCTCCCGCGGGTGATGGGGTGTGATCTGCTATCATCCCAGTGGCCGCATCGCTAAATAGGTGGTCTCCCTCCACTGGAGGTGGAAATGAAGCTTGCCTCACATCCATTCTCATCTCGGCAGCGCCGTTCCCGTCCGGAGATCGAGGCCGCAATCCTCGTATAGAAGCGTTTAACACAAATGTGTGAGTCTCAGTCAAGCTGAAAACTTTTCCCTGTAAAAAAAAAAAAAAAAAAGAAAAGATCAGCAATCGCAGTCCGATTTGATTGACTTCGATTACCCGTGATGCCTTCTGAGGGCTGATCGGGGACTGGAAGAACAGCAGAGTCAGCGCAAAAGTCAAGGATTTGCATTTTAGTCTTTGGTAGAGTGGCACCATCGCAACTGATGTCCTGTCAAAAATGAATTTTCAGAGGAAAAAAAAATGTTTCAAGTTTTTACGCTTACCAACAAAGGAGTTGGCAAACAGGCTAACCTTATGCAAATGTATTTATTATTGGAACATTTCAATTTCAAGGCAACAACAAAAACAGATAGAGTACTGTTACCGTTCTGTGAGTGTAAAAATCAAAACAACAAAAAAGAATGACACACATATTGTCCATTTAATTACAACAAAATTAAATCTTTAGCTGAATGCTAACACACAATGTAAAATGACATTGACTGGCTAACGAAAATTAGCATGGAAGTTGTGGTAGTTAGAGAGCTTTAAATCATAAACATTCACACAGAAACACAGGGAGGAAACTACATATACATAAATTATATAACAATACTCATAGGGAGAGCTGCACCCAGGCTGCAACAAAAAGTTAAACTATATAGAGTTATATTCAATTGCGCACCTGAGCTACCTATAGTGACGACTATACATGTACAGCATTTAATAATTGCTGCGCATTTTTCAAATGAGTTTTTCGTTAAGGTACACGCACATCCAGTATGCTTTACTGGAAGTAAAGGCTGACTTCTCATGACATCATTATCATACAGTATCTCACAAAAGTGACTACACTCATCACATTTGTGTAAATATTTGAGGATTATCTTTATTGAACAACATTTAGGAAATCGCAAATTACTGCAGTACTATGTAATAGCTTATATAACAGTTCACTGCCCCCTCAAAATGACTTAAGACGCAGCCGTAAATCTAAAGTGCTAGCAACAAAAGTGAGTACACCCCGTAATATTTTTTTTTTTAAATCTCTAAGTCTCAATATTTTGCATAGCCATCATTATTTTCACTGTCACAGTCTTAGTATACAGTGAAGAAAATGAGCATTTGAACACTCTGCTGTATTGCAAGTTCTCCCACTTAGAACTCATGGAGGTTTCTGAAATTTTCATCATAGGTGCATGTGAGAGAGATCATCTAAAAAGAAAAATCCAGGAATCACAATGTATGATTTTTTCACAATTTATTTGTGTGATACAGCTGCAAATAAGTATTTGAACACCTGAGAAAACCAATGTTAATATTTGGTACAGTAGGCTTTTTTTGCAATTACAGACGTCAAACATTTCCTGTAGTTGTGCACCAGGTTAGCACAAACAGCAGGAGGGATTTTGGCCCACTCCTCCACACAGATCTTTTCCAAATCAGACAGGTTTCTGGGCTGTCGCTGAGAGATACAGAGTTTCAGCTCCCTCCAAAAATGTTTTGTTAGGTTTAGATCTAGAGACTTGGTAGGCCCCGCCAGAACTTTGATATGCTTCTTACGGAGCGAGTCCTTGGTTTTCCTGGCTGTGTGCTTCAGGTCATGGTCATGCTGAAAGACCCAGCCACAACCCATCTTCAATGATCTGACTGAGGCAGATAGGTTGTTCCCCAAAATCTCACAATACGTGGCCGCGATCATCCTCTTCTTAATTCAGTGCAGTCGTCCTGTCCCATGTGCAGAAAAACACCCCCAAAGCATGATGCTACCACCGCCATGCTTAACAGGAGGGATGGTGTTCTTGGAATGGAATTCATTTATTCGTCGTCCTCCAAACACGGTTAGTGGAATTATGACCAAAAAGTTTCATTTTGGTCTCATCTGACCAAAAAACCTTCTCCCATTACTCCTCTGTATCATCCAAATGGTCAGTGGCAGACTTAAGACAGGCCTTGACATGTGCTGGTTTAAGCAGACGAACCTTCCGTGCCATGCATGATTTCAAAACACGTCTTCTTAGTGTATTACCAATAGTCACCTTGGAAATGGTGGTCCCAGCTCTTGTAATATAGCAGGCTGTTCAAATTTTCTTCACTGTATGTATATGATCTCTTTAAAAAAAATCAAAACATGAGAGATGTACTCATTTTTGTGAAATACTGCAAGAAATCTGAGTGTGCTATCACAATTCACGCAAAGGAGGAACGTGAAAACGACACGTGTGATTTGAATCCGTGGGGGAATCTGCAGTCAAAAAAATGTAATTACAATGAGATCCCACTCCCTACAAAGGATGATTGAGGGGGTGGGGGGTGTCTCCTTGGAAGCTGATTGGATATATTGGACGAGTTCCAGCACGCTGTCGTGGACCAGAGTGGTCCCCACTTTGCATCTGGCGCTTTGTCTCCACTTTCAAATGAGCTTGTACCTTCAAAGCCGTATGCCTCCTTTTTTTTGCCTGGCACACAACTCCCAAAGTGAAGCGAGCAGAAGAGGTGCGTGTCGGCGTCTGACTGACTCCCTCCCTTCTTCGCTCGTTCCCTCTCAGGGATCATCCTTCATTCCCTCGGCAATCCGCTCCCCACTCAAACAGCTGTCAAGGTGAGGCACTTTTACACGGCGAGGCTCCAATGCCCTTGTCCAATTTCACTTTGGAGTGAAGCTGGGCCGAACGTGCCAATCCTGATATTACCAAACAAATTAAATCACGTTCTAGGATGCAGGTAGGCACGGAGAGAAAGCGAGGGGGACCGCTGAGGATGCTGATGGAGGCTGCGGAGCTGCGGGGGTCGAGCGGGCGGGGGGTTTGTTGTCAAGCGGGCTCGGCAGCCTCCCGTGCGCGTGCGGTCTGATGAGGACATAAACAGCGGGGGGGCATTAGGATGACTCTGTCGCGGGGCTGCGAACACGCCATCATGACCTGCCGCCAATGAGAACCTGATAAGAGATGAAGTCGCCACAAGCGTGGAGCAAAACAAACAAAGCCACTCGTCCTGAAAACAAACTCCACTTAACGAGCATGCTTATCGGGATTTGTGGGCCTTTTTTGCACAGTCAAGAATGCCGCAAAAAAAAAAAAAACACTCACTGCGTGGGATAATGCTATTACAGTATCTGCGTTTATACTAGTAGGATGTTGGGTACTGGTTCTGAAATTAACGGAAAACAAATCTAAAAAGGGATGACGGACGCATTCACCTAAACTGTTCAGTCGACTCGCTCCGATATCGTATCTATGCTACTCACAGCCACAAGGGGGCACACTTGCATAATAGGTCACTCGTTAGTGTTTAAAACATTGATCTAGAAAACAAAAAGAGTGGATGGATCATTGGCCACCAAAACTGAAATCGCCATTTGCCATCTTGATACTCCCAAAACAACCATGCCGGTGTTTATCGTCAGTTTCGCGGCTGTGAGAAAACATTGCACAGGTAAGTTAAAAAGATTTACTTTGACACTGTTAAAGTTTGTCCGTAAAGGATTTTTTATTTTCTGATGAGCTGAATTCACTTGAACAAAGTTTACGGTTGTTGTTTACTGTTCACTCTCTGCTTCACCTTTATAGGCCGACGGTTTTTCGCAAAAAAGCGATGTAAATATTTTCCCAAACTTCATCGGTGGATAAGCAAGAAAACACATTTTCTGTGAAATTTTTGATGAATTTCACAATGCAGAACTCTGAAAATTGAATTAGATTTTAAAATCGGGGAAACAAGTTAAAATTTTCTTTCTGAAATAGGACGTAGCAGAGACAACAAATGAACAATGCGTTTAGCATGTATTTTCCCATTACGAGTCCTTCTGATTGACTTAAAATGTAATGTTTTACGACAAAAAATGTCAAATTAAAAACCCTTCATGTTATCAGAAATGAAAAAATGTCAAGCTCACACGATTAGTTTTAATTCTACATGCCAAACTTTGAGAAAAACCCACCATAACCCAACCTGTAAACCATGTCCTCCACATGTTTTGGGAGTACCAAGATTGCGGCCAACTGGCTTCAACCAATCGACATCCCGCTCGATGTGTATCCGCTTTACAGTCTTTTTTTATTTTATTATTTTTTAGATCAGTGGGTTAAAAGAATTACACTTTTTTTTTTTGAGAAAACAAATGACTTTGATCATGTCTATTCTGTTTTCAGATTTATGTGTCCCTGAAATTTCC
Source organism: Syngnathoides biaculeatus (assembly GCF_019802595.1). NCBI lineage: Eukaryota > Metazoa > Chordata > Actinopteri > Syngnathiformes > Syngnathidae > Syngnathoides > Syngnathoides biaculeatus. The sequence continues at coordinate 9,198,404 of NC_084661.1, forward strand.
GTCCACATGGTCATCATTGTTAATTTTGTTTTTGTGTTTTTTTCAACCAAATTTTGTCAGAAACAATCGGATCGTCAAAGAAAAAATATTTACATTTATGATTTGCAAGTTTCATTCCATTAAATGTGCAGTTGGTTGTCACCTGTCATCGTGACTTATCAATTGCTTAAAAACTGTTCAGAAATTCGAAATACAGCACATTTGTTAAACACTACATAGGCAACTTGTGTACTAAATCATGTTGATGTACACTTGCTAAAATCTATCATTGTTATGGTCCATAATTTGGAGTTTGCATGTACATAGTTAATTTAATTTTCCAAAAATGTGGGAGCTTGACTAATATCCATTATGACTAATACTCCCCTGATCATTTAAAATGAAGGCGCGACTGCAACAGGTATCGAATAAAAGATGGGAGGACAGTAATTATAATAATTGGAAGTACAACGCATAAAACTGTGCTCCGACTTCACCTGTCATTCTATTTTAGGACTTCATCAACAACACGACGATAACGAAGACATTTAAATTTAATGGCGCTTGCAGCGAGCATATGCCTCCCGCCTAAACAATATAAAATGCACATAAGTGACAGTTTATGCTCCCTAACTTTTCGCGCCATGTCAGCTCAACGTTCAGCACAAAGTGGCCTCCATAATTAATAGCGCGGTTCTCCTCCATCCTTTAACACAGCTGACGCTGCCAAACGGCAGCAGTCGACAGAAGTATACGCGAGGAACTTTAGAACAAATTGCTTTTGGATGCTTCAATAGTTACAAAATAAGGGTGCTGCGTGCAACGGGGTGGGAATCGATAAGACTTTAGCCATTCCGATTCCGTTATTCCGATTGCTTATTGCACAGGTGTCAAACTGAAGGCCAGGGGGCCGGATCTGGCCCGCTACACGATTTTATGTGGCCCACGAAGCCAGCTCTAGAGTGTGAATTTCCATGATTCTTGTAAAAATCCGGACCAAAATTTCAAATTGTCATATATCATAAAAGATAGAGTTGAGATATTACAAACATTTTGTGTTACCAAAGGTGAATAGCTGGAAAACACATGACCCTTAATTTCTGATTCCAAAACTAGTTTATAAATTGATGATGTAAATATGATGAGATGATTAAATATTTTTGTTCCACAGTCATAACGACCCTCTGTGGGAAACCGGAACAACAATTTGGCCCGGAAGAAAAATGAGTTTGACACCCCTGGCTTATCGGTTCTTTTTTCGATCCTGATTGGGTAAACATTGGCTTATCGCGGGTGATTTTGGACCAGAGGTGGGGTGCAACCTGAATTGTCCGCCGTCCAATCCTAGGACACGTTAAAGAAATTTAACAATACTGTACATTTTATCGGTTGTGATATGAAACGATTGTAGTCCGGAGACTCTGTGCAGTACCTTTGCGACAATAGCCTCATAAAATATGTTCAAATTGCATCTGTCTCACAAGCACATATAAAAACAAGTGTGTTTTTAATTGGAGACTGAGTTCAGTTTAATTAATTTTAATAAAGATAATTTGGAAACAATTGCTCTATCTATTCCAAGAAGCTAGTTTCTTCGAGTATAATAGACTTGAGTGGAGAATCAAATGTTCTGCCGCCATGTTAATATACATTTATAGAACTTTCTGTTGCAGTCTGTACCCATTTAAAAGGCTGGAGAATAAATTGTACTTATTTCCAGCGAGAGCTGCTACGTGCCACCGTGTCACTGCCGCTGACACATAACGTGACTTTGATTGCCGCATCCCACTCAGGCAATTAAAAAATGGAATAGCAGATTTGAGACACAAAGCCAATGAGCTGCACTCCTTGGAGTGAAAACGTCATTAAAAGTACTAATGGGACTCCGTCGCAGAGCCACAAAACAAATCTTCCGCTGTTAGATATGAGATGGGCCGCTTCCGAGAACGGAGATAAACACATCGTTGTCATTTGATTAATACTGTTTGTTTACACGAGGACACCAAGAAGAATTGCGCGCGCTCACCCGCTGTGCAACAAGGCCTGAAACAATGAGATAATAAACCATCGAATGCGGGCGGTGACAACTGAAGAGAAGTCAGATAATGGAATTGTAGAAAAGGGGGATTAGCGGCTTGATGGCGCTCTCTTCACTTCTTCTGGACGTCTTTTTCGTCATTTGGGCTGCACCAAAACGAGCGTTGTTCTGTAAAGGGGCCTGACAGATGGGCTGGGTAACCAGTGTGTGTGTAGGGATGGGGGCATAAAATTATAACGTGAAATTTTATCCGCAATTTAAACTAATCAGTATTTCTCCATGTTCATATAAATAAATAAAAATGCTAAATTGTTGCTAGATGTTATATTATTCGCAATCACAATCAACTCAACAATTATTGAGTGTGATAAATGAATGAAATACATTTTTACTAACCAATTTTAGAAAATAGTTCTCATGTCGCCAATATTACATTAAATTAAATAAAGGTTAAAGCAAAAAAAAAATGTCTGAATGTCAACTTGTGTCTCGAAAAACCCGTGGAAGTGAGCAGTTCTGCTGAAATCTTCAATTTATGGGATTTTGTAAAAAATTATAGTTATCAGGAAAAAGTACAAATATTACAATTTGCTACAGATCTTCTAAGAAAAAATTTTGGTCACTTTATTTGCTCTAGTGGGCCACCAAAAAATATATGGCAGCCCAGATCGGGCCCACGGGCCGTGGTTTTGTCACCATCATATTTTGCCAAATCCTACATTTAAATAATTAAGAATAACAGGCATCTGCTAAACACAGGAGAGGAGACTTTGACGGTGTCGTTGCTGTCATGCATATGCAAATTACCCACGTTGATATTATGATGTTTTACTGTTTAAAGCAGCGAGGGAGCCCCCTCCTCACCCATTTACCGCTTGTCCTCTGGGATGGACATCACTGGAGGGGAGAGATGGCTATTTGCAATCTATTTGTGTTTGTCCTCTGAGATATCGGCTCTGTGCTGATCCGGTGCCTCCACGGGCTCCACTCCCACTGGAGCGCATCAATCACCTCAACCCTTTTCTCACTATAAAGAGGACGTGGGGGGGGGGGGGGGGTGAGTGAGATGGTGACATCCAAGCTTTCGTTTCACTTACACCAAGCGGTCATTGTGTTCAATAAAGTTCGCTTGCACAATCCGGGGAGCTGTTTTTGCCTCTCTCTTGAAAGGCTGTCAAATTATTTCTCCTCTCAGAATACTGCAGTCAAAACTTAATCCATAGGGTGTGTGCGTGTATCATCTCATTGATTATCAACATTATAATAACAAATGAAAAAAAAAGCAAATATCAAAGAAGGCTCGTCAGCTACGCTGCCTTGAGACGGACAGCACCACTGAAGTACCAGCAGCGATTTCTGGCAAGTTCTGGCTGTTTGGCATGTGACAACAATCGCTCGTCTTTTTCACATGTCCTGGCTAAAGGGGTCTTAAATGGGAAAATGTGTCATTTTTAAATAAATTCAATTGAAAATGTGTGTTATAGTTTGATGAAACCAAAGTTAAACAAACCCAACACTAAAAAAGAAAGAACAAAAAATACCTTTGTGAAGTATGGTGGGAGCAACATTGTGGTTTGGGGTTGTTTTGCTTCAGCGAGAACTGGGGGCATATTCAAAGTGGAGGGAATTATGGAAAATTCTACATTACAGTGAAGAAAATAAGTATTTGAACACTTTGCTATATTGCAAGTTCTCCCACTGAGAAATCATGGAGGGGTCGGAAATTTTTATCGTAGGTGCATGTCCACTGAGAGAGAGATAATCTAAAAAGAAAAATCCAGAAATCACAATGTTTTTAAAAAAAAATTTTAAAAATCTCTAAGTCTCAATATTTTGCATAGTCATCATTATTTTCCTACACTGTCGCAGTCTTAGTATACAGTGAAGAAAATGAGCATTTGAACACTCTGCTGTATTGCAAGTTCTCCCACTTAGAACTCATGGAGGTTTCTGAAATTTTCATCATAGGTGCATGTGAGAAAGATGATCTAAAAAGAAAAATCCAGAAATCACAATGTATGATTTTTTCACGATTTATTTGTGTGATACAACTGCAAATAAGTATTTGAACGCCTGAGAAAACCAATGTTAATATTTGGTACAGTAGGCTTTTTTTGCAATTACAGAGGTCAAACGTTTCCTGTAGTTGTTCACCAGGTTTGCACACACAGCAGGAGGGATTTTGGCCCACTCCTCCACACAGATCTTCTCTAGATCAGACAGGTTTCTGGGCTGTCGCTGAGAAACACGGAGTTTCAGCTCCCTCCAAAGATTTTCTATTGGGTTAAGGTCTGGAGACTGGCTAGGCCAAACTAGAACTTTGATTTGGTTCTTACGGAGCCACTCCTTGGTTTTCCTGGCTGTGTGCTTTGGGTCATTGTCATGTTGAAAGACCCAGCCACGACCCATCTTCAATGTTCCCCAAAATCTCACAATACATGGCTGTGGTCATCCAACCTTAATACAGTGCAGTCGTCCTGTCCCATGTGCAGAAAAACACCCCCAAAGCATGATGCTACCACCCCCGTGCTTCACAGTGGGGATGGTGTTCTTGGGATAGAACTCGTCATTTGTCTTCCCCCAAACACGGTTCCATTTTGGTCTCATCTGACCACAAAACTTTCTCCCATGACTTCTCTGTATCATCCAAATGGTCATTGGCAAACTTAAGACGGGCCTTGACATGTGCTGGTTTAATCGGGGGAACATTCTGTGCCATACATGATTTCAAACCATGACGTCTTAGTGTATTACCAACAGTCACCTTGGAAACAGTGGTCCAAGCTCTTTTCAGGTCATTGACCAAGTCCTGTCGTGTAGTCCTGGACTGATTCCTCACCTTTCTAAGGATCATTGAGACCCCACGAGGTGATATCTTGCACGGGGCTCCACTCCGATTGAGATTGACCGTCATGTTTAGCTTCTTTGATTTTCTAATGATTGCTCCAACAGTGGACCTTTTTTCACCAAGCTGCTTGGCAATTTGTCCGTAGCCCTTTCCAGCTGTGTGGAGTTGTCCAATTTTGTCTCTGGTGTCTTTAGACAGCTCTTTGGTCTTGGCCATGTTACAAGTTTGAGTCTGACTAATTGTATGAGATGGACCGGTGTCTTTATGCCGCTAACGACTTCACAAAGGTGAATCTGATTCAGGATAATACTGTACATGGAGTGGAGGTGGACTTCAAAAAGGCAGACTAACAGGACTTTTAGGATCAGAATTCTAGCTGATAGACAGGTGTTCAAATATTTATTTGCAGCTGTATCACACAAATAAATTGTTAAAAAAAATCATACATTATAATTTCTGGATTTTTCTTTTTAGATGATCTCACAGTGGACGTGCACCTACAATGAAAATTTCAGACTCCTCAATGATTTTTAAGTGGGAGAACTTGCAATCTAGCAGGGTGTTCAAATACTTATTTTCTTCACTGTATGTGAGGTTAGGAAAAAAAAAATCTGAAAATATTGACACATCAACATATGTCCATTTACTAGGAGACTCCTATGATGGAGCCCAAAGGTGTTGCAACATATTATGCTGTTGTCTAAGTTTGAGGGTGTGCATATTTATACAACCTGATTACCGTGCATTTCTATTTTTTTCTAGTTAATGGTAGAAAGGCTTTTAGTATTTATGTTCGTCTTAATTTTCATGTCACAAAAAAAATTAGATTTGACCAGGGGTGTGTAGACATATCCACGATCTGTCGCAGAGTTGCATGCTATTGCATTCTTTTATAGTGTTGATGGATTATGTTGGTAACCCCCCCCGGTCGCAAATCCACAGCCCACCAGTGCTTTTAACATTGTTTTTTTTTTTTAATTTGAGGAGGCAGTGACTGAATATCAAAAATGTTATGTTAAACATTCTGCCCAGTAAACAGCTTTTTAAGAGAGATGGTTATCATTTTTTTATGAATGGCTACCAAGGGGATCCGAGGTAACGTTAGCTGGGATAAATTTGTTCAGGCAAAAGGATGCGAGTGTGTGTGTCGTACAAGAGCGTGCGGGAGATATGAGTTGCGTTAATGGACGCAGGCGGGGCCGCCTGACAGTGTACGTAAGTCAAGTGAAGGCGGCCCACTGAGAAATCTAAAGGCGAGCATTCATCAAGCAGCATGGGAGGAGAGGAAACGCCTCGACACACTCCGACAGGACTTTTAACCGGGGGGGGGAAGAAGGACCCCCAAGGTTATTGTAGCCTGACGCGAGAGCAACACCGCCGCTCCATAACAGTCGACTGGCAGCGGGATGACGGCAATCAACTTCCTAAATGTTGGGGGCCGCGTCGTGTGCAGTCGTTTCACACTGTGAGTTATGGGCACAATAACATCCAGGAGTGTGTCCTTCAGGGCGATTATGACGCTGACAAAGTGATGCGGGACAGTCGGGCACAGATGGCGTTTACCGCTTCTTATTGCTCTTTTATAACCAACTTCAAGGAACTACGGGAAAAAAAATTAATTGCGAGGTTTGATCATTATGATGGGCACAGTTGACGCTCACTAAGTATTTAGGACGGTTAGGGAGGGGAAAGGGGGGGAAAAAGGTGGAGCAGGAGAAGAGAGTTGTACCAAAAAAGAGCATTTTATTAGAACAAAATGCTTATGTATAAGAGCAGCGATGGGCTTCTGTAACAAAAATAAAAGCTAGACATAAAATAATGAAAGATCTGAACAATACCGCATAATAAAAAAAAAAGATCCACAATGTTTTGTAACAATGTAATTCTTGATCCGTAATAAACATTTAGTTTACAAAAATAAATACAACTTGAATGATCATACAAAGTGTAATCCAGCTTCTGATAACACGCTCATGATAACAATGTAAGAAGTTTTGATACAACCAAACGGTATACAAAATCATTTGAGCCTTCATATCCCCCTCATATATCCTCACGAGTGAGACAATTCAGCGACTTACTAGTAACACCCCCCCCCCCAACAAATGTCATTTTTGGCCGACTAATACGCAATCAAACCTTACGAGTATCAGTGTATGAAGACACTTTTTTCAGTGCGAGTAGTTACTTGAGTACTCACTAATGCAAAGTACGGATACTTCTCAGGCTCTTTATACAAAATAATGAACGCAAGGACAGACAATTGTGAACAAAGACCTTTCTTACCTTCTGATGGACATTATGATTCTGCAGAGTAGCGCCAAGTACTGCCCAAGAGTACATGATGTCCATTTATTTTACATAAAGTATCAGGGGCTGATAATGGCAGGTTCCACAAGTACCCGATACCCTGAAATAAAGCTGGTATTGGCCCGATACTGATACCTCTTAGCAGTTGTAAACCTTCCATGATGCACTAGTAACACAACAAGACTTAACTAGTAAGTATGTGTGAGACACTTGTACCCTCCTGGGCCTTACGAATAGCACCAAAATGCGCACTAGTAGCTTTGTCTTACTTACATAATAGTTGTCTGACTAAAATGTTAAAAAGTACTTGGGCGGGGAAAGAATGTTCCTAGTAAGATTCTACTAGTGGCCCTAGCTGTTCTATTAGTGGGCTGAACACTAGTCACTTGTAAGGACAAAGAGTGCACTAATCCATAATTCACTAGTGTGTACATAAAGGATATTGAATAGATCCTCAAATGTGACGGGCGCATCTTCTTTAGAGCCACGGATGCCACGCGGGGTCCATGCGGCACAAATTGTCGAGGCTGTTTGCCGCAGCCACCAAAGTGTTGACTTTACTCTCGCCTCCCTCGAACTGAGCCAGGTTGTGCAGGCGGGTCATGATGGCGGTGACGGCCTTCTGGACCAGCGAGACCAGCTGCTGGGAGTCCATGTTTTCCGGCTGGCCGGCCGGGGACAGGGGCATGGACGTGTCCTCCTGGGTCTTCTTGTGCCAAGCGATGATTTCGTCGCGCAGCACCGCCTTCAGGATGCCGTCCACCTGGCACAAAACAAAGACATTGGACCCTCGGCTTTGGGAAAACACACTCTGGGACGTCCGTCTTTTATCAAATAAATTTTCCTCTTAAAAGAAAAAAACGCCAAATAAAACCAGTTTTGTGTAAAAAAAAAAAAAAAAAAATTGAAAAAGAAATAAACACTACCACATACAGTGCATACTGTAGTATTTATATCCTTTTCAATCACTGTTTAGAGGCTTCATACGAGGCCTCAGAATAGTTCAGTGGTTTGTTCTTAGACATTCTTTGGTGGTTTTAACTGTGTGTTTTGGATCTTGTTCCTGTTTGGAAGACCCACGACCTGCGGCTGAGACGCAGGTTTTTGACTCGACGGCATATTTTCAGAATGCCTTGACAGTCTTCCAGACACCCTCTCCAGGATGTAGTGAATCAGAGATAGTACAGAGGGTCCGGAAAGCACCGCTGTTTTTTAACATTTTGTCATGTCACTGCCGTATTTCTAAAATGGAATATTGTTAATCTCCCCCCTTGGTGTTGAACATTATCGACCGATAATTAGCATTTTAATGTCATAATTCCTCAATCTGCTCCGCAAAAGACATGTACTCCAGTCGCTGTCGTGTACAGTATATTTCAATAAAAAAGAGTCTTTGTCAAGTCAAACGCGACCCGATACACTCATTACCATGACAACAAGAAATAAATGTCACGCATTAATTGGGGACTGTAAATTGTCCCTAGGTGTGATTGTTAATGTAGCTGTTTTCTGCCTCCAACTGCACTGTGATTGGCTGGCAACCAGTTCAGGGTGTACCCCGCCTCCTGCCAGATGATACCTGGGATAGGCTCCGGCACTCCCGCGACCCTTGTGAGGATTTGCAGCTCATGGACATGCCCCCATTCATTCTTTCCTTTACACGGCTCAGTCATTCAGGTTCCTTTGCAGAAAAACAGCCCCAAAGTCAGAAATCTTGCTTGCTTGCAGGGAAACAGATACTGTATTTTCCGGGCTACAAGCCACAACTTTTTTCACACGCTTTCAACCCTGCGGTTTATGCAGTGATGCGGCTAATTTGCGCATTTTTTCTAAGGGCCGAAAGGGGGCACTGGAGTGGGAAAAGCTAAGAGTGAGACCGAATATATGTGCCGAAGAAGTGACTTTTACCGGTTCGGCACTGCTAGCGCTGCGCTAGCGAGTTACTGCCGTGTTGTAGTGTATATATGTACCAAATTGTATTTCCCTTACAAATGTACTGGGAGAGGCTTATAACCAGGTGTGCTATGTAGGTTGGGAATTACAGTACTCATTTTCCAATATAACTTGCAATTACCAGATATGAAGGGTTTTATAAATAATAAAAATGGTGACTATTCTTCACACATCACTCAAACTTGTGTCATTTACAGTCAATCTTTCCCTCTGACAAATGCGGCCCCCCAAAAAAGAAGGTATGAATAATTTTGGTCTTAACCGTGAATGCGGCTGGCAGCTGCCACATTATTGCCGCTTATGAGATTCCAAGCTAATTCGATAACAGTCCGGGTTTATCTCAAAGTTATCATTATGTGTCTAGGAATGCTGTTTATATGGGCAGTATACGGCAATCTGGAGTGAACTGTTTTCCTCAGCTGTGTGTTTAAGATTGATTTTTTTTTTTTTTCAAAGTTTATATAAAGCCCATGTCAACAAACACAAAGCAGACTCCAAACAAGGGTGTGCCTGTTTCCTCAGTGTGGAAAGCTGCGTCTGCCGTTAGCAGCTCATTATGGCGACAATGATTTGAAATACACAACCAGCTAAACCACCATAGGACCACAATACCAGTCATCATCAGCTAACTAGGTACATAGTCTGCACACTGTTCCCTTATATGATGCGTTGCTTCCGCACGGTTGCTAAGGCTTGTTTATCTCGCCGGTTTTTCCAAATGACTGTCACACGTTGGCGCTGCTCCCTGGAGACAGGAGGCCACGGCAGCCTTGAGGAGTCTACAAGCTTCTGCATTAGCGTGTGAAGCCCCGCCGCTCGCTCTGCAGCTTTACCAAATACTCCACATGGCCGTCGTTACCACCCCGCTGGGTTATGTGGACTAAAACGCACAGCCTGCTGCTTATTCATTGCAGTGCCTTTGTTTAAAACAAACATTTTGTCAAGATTCAAAAGGTGCTGCACATAGGCATTCGGCCAACCGTGATAAGCAGAAAATAGAAACAGCAACACATGAAGAGAACGTCTGCAGTTGATCTACGACATCAAGATCAACATTTAGATTACTTCCTCCCACATCCCAAAAACATGCAACATTCATTGGACACTCTAAATTGCCTCTCGGTGTGATTGTGAGTGTGGCTGTTTGTCTCGATGTGCCCTGCGATTGGCTGCCAACCAGTTCAGAGTGTACCCCGCCTCCTGCCCGTTGACAGCTGGGATAGGCTCCAGCACTCCCCATGACCCTTGTGAGGATAAGCGGCAAATAATATACAAACATAATAGGGCACAAGTGATCACTCTTCATGTGCAAACAATCTCATAAATGCATATATACTGAATATGACCAAACACAGAGATGCACAACAACACACATGCACAAATGCACACCACACATGTACGCAAACATACATAACACACAATATAAACAAACAAAAGAAAAATGCACATCTAGGTATACAGAAAAACACTTGTACAAATATGACTTACAAAAACACATACACTTGTACACAACAACAAATGTATACAAGAGTAAACAAAAATGAAGAAACAAATGCACTCGCTCACAGACACACTGATGTACACAAAATGTTATACAAAAATACACAAATAAATTCAGAAGCATACAAAAACACCAAGAGCATACACAGGTAAATACAGAACTGCACATTATCCACACACAAACCCCAAAACACCTGTACACACATGCACACACACACACACACACACACACACACACACCACACACACACACACACACACACACACACACACACGCAATGACAATTCTAGTTAGATGACTCCAAAGAGCTCTACCTTAAAGTTGGGCTGAGCGAAGCACCGTGCCACAGCGATCATGGAGGCGGTGAGCGGACCCGAGACCCCGATTGTGGTCAGAAACTCTGAGATGTTGGGCGTCAGGCGGAAAGGAACTGGTCGATTGGCGTCAAGGTCGCCCGTGGCGTCATTAATGTCGAACCGGAAGTAGGAGACGTTGAGCTTGCCGGTGTCCTGTGAGCGTGGACAGGGAACAAAGTGTCAGCGGTGTTACGAAACCAAAGGTTGATGTTGATTGAGTTGTGCATTAACCTTGAGAGTGCACAGGAGCTGATAGAACACTTTAGGAAAGGGCGGGCGACAAAACAAGCTTGTATTGATCTGTCCTCTCAGACACAGCAACACGTCAAACTATCTGCAGCTGAACATCTATAATCCTCATTTAACTCTCCTCCCTCTCACTCCCTGCCTGACTTAAATATATACACCACCAGTTTTCATTAGGCCTACCTTTATGGGCAAGAAGACCTCTACAAAAGCGGCCATTTTGGTTGTGATAAGCTCCCTCATATGAAAGGGTGAGTAGCTCTGACAGCTTTATGGCGCTCACCCCTCTCCTCCCATCTCGCCACCCCCTTCCCCCTCTGCTGCTGCCGTCTGCTCCTCCAGCACCCCGTGGCGAGGCTCGGAGCTGTGGGCAGAGGCACCAGTAACTCGCCTGGGTCTGATCGGCCTGCAGACACTACTCAGAAGGCTGAATCAGCGTGCTATTGACCAGCTTCATTAAAGGGGGATGCTGGGAAATGATTTAAACTACACCCGATAAGTAGTCAATAGCGGTTGACCTTTTCCACATTTTTGTCATGTGACAGCCTTATTTTAAATTGGATTCAAGTTTTCTTTTCATGTTTTTTTTTATTTTATTTTACACACAAAGCTCCAAAATAAAGTGGAGGAAAGAAAAAAAGTGATTTAATACCGTAATTTCCGGTCTATAAGCCACAACTTTTTTCACACGCTTTCAACCCTGCGGCTTATGTGGTGATGTGGTTAATTTGTACATTTTTTTACTAACGGCCGCAAGGGGGCACTCAAGCGGGGAAGGTAAGAGTGGGACCGGTGGAATATATGTGCCAAGGAAGTGACTTTTACTGGTATGTTTTTTTTTTTTAACCGGGCTTGTTAGCTCTCCGCTACCGTTGGCGCTGTGCTAGCGTGTTGCTGGTGTGTTACTGCCGCATCTTAGTGATGTAGGTATGTTTTTTTTAACCAGCCCTGTTATGTGCTGCGCTACCGTGTTTCTACTGTGGAGCTGCCGTGGCAGTTTTTTTTTTTACTGGTATGGTTGTTTTTTTTTTACCAGCCCTGTTCGTGGTACCGTGCTGTCGCTATGTGAAGCTAAGGTAAGATATTAAAAGTTTGAAAACTATTTCTGTGTACCGTCTTTCTTTGTAAATATCTCCTGTTTCAATGCGGGCACTTGCGGCTTTTACACAGGTGTAGCTTATGCATTTACAAAATGGTATTTCCTTTAAAAATGTACTGGGTGAGGCTTATAATCAGGTGCACTCTGTAGGACGGAAATTACGGTAATTATAGCCATTATATTTTGACAAATGTATTATTCACAGGATTTGGGCAGTACTTTGTCAGTACACTTCTAGCGGCAACTACAGTCACAAGGATTTTGAATATCACCATAAGCTTGGCACATAAGCACCTTTGAGAAGTATCCCCAATTTCTTGTTCTTTTCATTTTTAGGGGAAAGCAACTGAAAATACTAAATGGAGGTTTATCCCACTTATTCAAGAATTTCGGGATTAAAAAAAAAAAAAAAAGTCCAATAGAATTATAATGTGTGTCAGTTATCTGCAGATTTTCGCTATTTGTGGCCCAGGCTGGTCAGGTGTGTAACATGATAAAATGTGGAAAGAGTGAATTGCTTTGAATACTTTTGGGATGCTCTTTACTTGGTGCAACAGTGCAAGTGCACACATGGGAAATAATAGCTATTGTTATTGTGAAAAATATTTATTGAGTGAAAGACAATGACAATTATACAAGGAATTTGGAAGAGCTCCTCAGGAGGTATAATACTAACCACGAGTACTGCAAAAATGCAAGATTAGCCCCGATGACAAAATTTGATTGTTTATGCGAAACACAGGACTCCACAAAGCCTGACTGGGCTACGTAAGGCCCTATGGTAGTTAGTAAGAAGAATCTATTGAAGCAGGGTGGGACACAAATATGTGGTGGTGATGTCCTCTCCTTGCGTTCTGCAGCTTGGTGTGCGTGTGTACGTACACGCACTCTCTGCACCGTAATCCTCCTGTGTCTAATGGGATCTGCAGAATTGAACAGGCAGAGTGGGGGCTTAATACGGATGCTTAGCTGCCCGGAGGAACGCCTGTCAGCAAAGGGCGATTAGGATCAGAGGGGAGGGGCGGCTGACTGACACAATCATCTTTAATGACTTTGAAAACGCTGTCTGAGGACCCCGAGCGGGGACAGAGACGCAGATGCGCTCACACACAAATGCAGCCTCTTCAAATTGAAACATCTTGGATTGTTGGAGCAGAGGGGGACTGCATATAATGTTCTGTCAAAACATCTGTCGCATTTACAGCAGCTGCTTGACTGACACACGTTAATGTGAATGTCACAGTAGAGAAGGATGAGTCATAACGACAGATATAGTGTAGGTAATGGTGATCTCAATGCATTTATATGTGCCAGTATATTAAATTAAGCTGCATAGAGTCTTTATGTCCTTGAAAAAAGTCTGACATTTATGGTAGTGCCTACCTACACTTACAGCTCGGTGACTAATCCGTTTTATTGATCAATTCATGTTTATTTGCATGGACATTTTTTTGCACCTTCTATAGTTTTAATTGACAACATAGCTACGAATAAACAAGAGATAGCTTACAAAAGCAGAGTCAGTGATGGCAAATTAGCATTTTGGTCATCTTTTCTGATCACTCCAGTGAATATTTTTCAAAAAAAGCTCTAGTGTGTTCAATTCCCAAACAAACATTTTAACATTGACAAAAAACGAGGTCATTGGAAGGCGAGTGCAGAGTCAATCATGCGGAACATTGATAAAGATTCTCAAATTAAAATTGGGGCGTTATATACACACGCACACACACACACACAGATACTTTACTTACCTGAGCTATTTGGAGCATCTCTGGGTTGAGCCGATTCAGGTGCAGCATAAACTCAGCCAGGCCTATGAGGGCCAGCTGGATGGTGAACATTTTCCGGAAGGTCCAGTAGTCAGTAGCATTGGGAAAGGTGTGGAGGGCCCACTCCTTCAGCATGCTGCGCGGCACCATGTTGCCCTGGACCTCCTTTAGGATGTCTCGTAGGACCTGGTGACCATGGGGAGATGTACTGATGAAACAAAGGTTACCTTTCCCTCCAAGCAGTGTTCATATAACTATGACAGGTGCATGAGACCACCAAGCTGAATTATATTTTACAGGATGTACAGTGTTTGCGCAAAAGTATTTGAATGAGTTGCTTGATGCACCACAATAGTGATTCCTTGCCATTCTGAGCAGCACAAAACCACCTAAAAATTTTTTTGAAGTAAAGAACTGTTCAAAACGCCTTGATTAAAAAGAAGAAAAAAGAAGAAGGAGGCAGAGGAGCTTGGCCCAAGTCATTGCAAATTCAATTATTTCAATTTGTCCGTAAAGCAGAATTCTAATGTCCTCCACACCTGGTGGCTGGCCTGTGTGCCTCTGGCTTGCACTGTTGCCAGACGATCGTAATATCTGGAAATGGGGTTGTCATGCTCGATACCCTTCTTGGCACAACGTTGTTTGTAGATTTCGACCAGTGACAGAGACGAAGGGTTGTCCTCCACCAGCCGCATCTGAGGAGAGACCGCTACCACTCTCGGGACTAGAAAAAAAGAGGTGGTGTGATAAAGATGAGGTTCAGAGGAAGAAGATGAGGTAACTAGTGGCAAACTGTAAACTTTGTCACTGACAAGTCAATGGTATCAGTTAAAATGCAATATAATCAGGCAACTGAAATATTTTAGACCTGAGAGCATGCCATGTGTCTAAACCAAGCACGGCCAATTAAAGAAGACAGTGGGTTGAGCCACAGACAAAGAAAACCCAAACATTTACATCTACTGCCTAACCAATTCAAAACAACACTGGCCATAGAATATTTTAGGAATTGGCTTGGAATAGACTGTTGAATTCCATATCCTTACTCGCCCCTTAAACAAAAAACAAATCAAGTGCACAAATGGAGAGTGGACAAGCATCTCGGTGGAGACAAACCACAGGGGAATCATGCGGGAGGACATTGTGATTTTAAGAGGGAACTGAAATTGTGTGAGGTGCGTTAAGAGGCAGAAACGGACAGAAAAAGAAATGAGTCACGTGATTTTATGAGTGGAGTGCAGTGTTCCTGATTGCCAAAGGTTAGTTTCAGTTTTTTTGTACTGTAATCACATTTACCGTACAATTCTCTAACCTCTATAGACAATGCACCTACTGAAACAATTAAAAAAAATCCACAAAAGCCAGATATATTGGGTATTGTGCTGCCCCCTTTAGTGTACAACCCTTTTGGTTGACTACCAGAAGTGTGAGATAGGTAAAGTCCATTGAGGAAGTCAAGAAGCAGCAGACAGTCACCAACGTAAAGTAAATGTAAACATTTTCAAACTCAAACATATCAAGTAGTTTCAAAAGAGCACAGAGAAAATATGTCTCTGAGCATTGTTGGATGTTCTCTTTGTATTACTGCCGCATTTGTGTTAAATTAACAGTTGGCTGAAGGTTTAAAAAGGTTTTCAATAGTGGTGCTAATATTTGTCAGCCAGGCTGTGGCATTTTCATTTGTATGTTAGCATTAAGCTAGCAGAACTACACGTCAACAAGCGTTTCAACAAATATACACCGAAAAAAAATTATGAGCTAATTGAAAAATTAAATTGCTCAATTTTGCTGAAAAGAGTAGCTTAGAATAGACAATGCAATGCTCCCCGGATAGCGGAACATTGACAATAAAGCAAAATCTTCACTTGAAAGCCAAAGAGGTTTGAAGATAGGGTAAACTGAAATCTTAGATTTCAAATTTCACTTTAAATCTGCCAAATGTATGAGAACTGTGTGCTTTTTCTGTGTTTCTACCAGTGAAGAAGAGGTGTCTTTTGGTGGTTTCTTTTCTCTTCTCCAGACAGGGGTTGAGAAGTCGCAGGAGCTGCAGAACCCTCTCCTCGCGTCGAGACTCGGTCAGGCAGGCGTCATTCATCACTAAGTAGGGGTAGATCTTGCCATTGTGGCCCCGAATGTAAAGGCGTCGTGCTGCAGTATTGTGCTTCTGAACAATCTCGACTCTAGGCATGAATCTAAAAAGAGGAACCAGAAACAGAGCACAAAATCACACAAGTTAAACAATAGCTACTACAGTGCAATTTCCACCGTCTCTCACCTGGCAATCTTGATGTAGTAGTGTGTTGGCTTGGGCATGAGGAACTCCCCCGGGATCTCCACCTCAGCAGTTTGCGCAGAGAAGTTGCTGAGGAAGCGGCACTTCTCCTCAATCAGGAAGAACTTTGGAAGTTGCTTGGTCTTAGCCTCCAGGATCTTAATCCACTTCTTGAGTTTGGAAATTAGATTGTGAAGTTTCATGGAGCCGGGCACGCTAAAATCAAAGTCTGGTGGGAGGGGAAGACAAACAATAAGAAATTACTTGAGGTGAAAAAAAAGAAGGAATACACAACAACCAAGTTTTTACCAAGATGCTAAGTGATACTGAATTCCGAGCAATAACACATCAGTGACCTTGAGAAATGCAACCCTTCCAGAGTGCTCCACTGGAGCTGATCTCAGTTGCCAACACTACAAGGCTGGAAGAGGAGTGGGCAGCTCACATGTGTGCTAGTGCATGTGTGACCATGATCCTTTCCTGTATACGTCACGAGTATTTAGTAAAAATGCAAGGCCAAAACTCAAAAAAGTTATTTAAAAATGTAACCTTACTGTTCATTGGTTTCAATTTCTTTGTTTATTTACTTTTTACTTCATCAGTGATATGGACTTAAACAAGTGTTTGTTACAGTGAGGTCCTCAGGGAGGATGGTGACTGCACAAATATTGTATTTCATTCCTGGCCTTGTCTCTCGTGTAAAGCCCCTTGAGGGGAGGGGGGAAAAAAAAAAAAAAAAAAAAAAAAAAAAATCACATGTTGCCTGGTGGGCAGCACAAGTAGGACTAGCTGCTTCATTGGCTTAAAATCTCCTTTAGGAGGCTGAGACATTATTAAATCAGTAAAAATAAGAATAAAAATGTCTAAGTATTAAACTGTTGTTTCAAATAACAGTGCAGCCAGGATGTTTGGTTGAGCTGTAATCAGCAACAATAAGGGAAGGAGGGGAGTGTGCAAAGCTCTTGTGAATATCAAGTGATCACGTACACTGCACGTGCACAGCTATAGCTCCTATTTCAGGGTTAGAGTTATAACAAATCAATGAAATCTGCAATGCTGTGCTATTGCAAAAACAGTTCAATCTTTCCCACAGTGACAGCACCTATTTTTTTTAAAGGAGCCCTTTAGAAAAATAAGAAACAAAAAAACATTGTTCTTTTTGTAGTGACCCTATTTTGGTGTCCATCTGCCTGCAATTCACCTATACTACTAGCGGCGGTAAAACAAACGGTCCAGAGAAATTGCTACCTGTCAACAATTTAACACCTTAAAGGAGTATAACCCTCCCAAATAGAAAAAGAGATACCCTTTGAAGCCACAAAGCAATACAGTAAATATTCATTCTCGACCAGATAAAAACCTAGAATTGCAGTCCCGACAATTGAAGACTCCTCTGACAAACAGCAGAATCAACAAAAGGCTCACAGAATGCCAGGGGGAAGAAAGCTGGACAGCCTGCTCTATGACCCATCTTCTTAAGCCAATTCTGGCGCTCAGTTCCATCTGCCCGCCTGACACCAAACAGCAGCGAAGCGCTGTACAGCAGAACATTTATTGCACCATATATGCTATATTCAATAACTGCTACAAGGTGGATGGACATGTCACAGTATGGGGAGGGGCTGGATTGTATTCTGCTTTCAAGCAGCAAGCTACAGCTCATATAGACGTTGCTAAACCTGAGAGACAGAGTGATGGGTGACAATCAATTCCTGGAGAGAAATTCAATTTTCATAGAATCCAAGAGATATTAATGTTAAGAGGGCTGTCACTACCAGGTGCTAAACCAATATGCGACTAAACGCGTATCCAATCCGAAAAGACATTTGCACGGCAGAACACACAGAACTTCAATAAACAGAAATATTATGCAATTTTAGCCTCCCAGAAAAACGTCTTCCGAACAGATCCACGACTAAAACAGCAACTCATGCAAATAGCATTTGCCATAATTGGATTTGAATGCCTCCCTGCTGCCAGATGTTATATATGCTCACATAAACCCATATTTTCCAGCCCACAAACCCTGTGAAAGCAAGTGAGCCACTAGCACGGTACAGGGAATGGGAGCTTGGCTCCACAGCCGCTCTGTAAACCCTTTTTGTTCCGCTTTGGCGAAGGCTTGTGCGGCTTGGGTCGCGGTCGGCCATGCTCACACTTTGCCGTGGGGACAGCTGTGTAGCAATGGTGGATGGGCTCGCTGTGAGGCAGGACCCTTGATGATGTCTGGCTGCGTGAGCACAGCTGGCACTGCAACATCTGGTGAGATTTATCACCACGGCGCTCGCTGCGAGCATCGCACATCATTGTTTGTGTTGTTCATTCAGTCGGTCTGGGTGTCGCCGCCATGTTTTTGCACGCTAATGGCATCGCACCTACCATCTTGATCCCTTCCAGAGCCACATTTTCATAGTTTTCCATTTGTTGTCACTGTATATTGTATTTATCACTTTCATATTATCCTCAAAATGATTTATTGATCTTTCTGGTCATGATTCTCTTCTTTCACTCACTATTCAAACAATTGCTCTGTTGGACGCTTTTACGGTCAGCAAAGGAGAGAAGACTGGAGTGTATGGAAAATAAGACTGGACTGAGTTGAGCTGACATGCACATGCAGTCAGCCTGGAGTGAAAGCAGGAGTGAAAAGCATTTACAACGAGGTTTATTTTAACACTGACTTCTGGCACTTGTTTAAAACTGGAGGGATTGTTTGCCTGAACATGTGTCAAAACGCACTTAAATAAATTGGCACCTTGTTTCCTTATTTTGCCATTCTTCACGTGAAAAGGATCACACGGGAAAAAAAATTGACACCTATAATAATCTCCATAAACAACATGTCACATTAGATGCAATTTGTAATGTTTGCACAGCTTCACATGATGACAACACTAAAATGAATGTTTTGAAAGAAAGTCCAATGGACAAGGATAATCTTAAGTCATTTCCTATTCTTGGTTGAGGTTTCAAACTGTAGATTTTCACTCTAATAAGAAAAATCAAGAACTGTGAGTTAGATGTTTCTAGGGGCCAGAGTAGGAAATGTTGCAGTAGACACCGAGTTAAGCTCACATAGCCCAGAAACTACTCCTTTACTGAGGCAATACATTATAATAATTTATATTGACTTGAAAATTCCAATTATTTTTCAGTTTTGTGCATCTTGCAAACATAAGTCAGACTTTCCATCTATGCATCCATTCTTTTTCCATGCTGCTTATCCTATTGAGGGCCCCGGAGAGCTTAAGCATATCCAGGCTGACTCTGGGCAAAAGGCTGACTAAACCCTGGAATGGTCACCAATCATTCTTTGGGAGATATTGAAAGACAATAAATCATACTCAGACAGTCAGTGAGTAGGAATTAAACCAACAACAATGTATCACTATACCACCAGTGACTCAGGTCAGACAGTGCAAGAACAAAAGGCATGTGCACTTTCCATTTTTTCCATCTCTCAGTGGAATGCAAACCTCACAACTTTGCAATCAATGAATTGCTTGAAAATGCATCGTGTAAACTGTGTACATTTTACGATTGTCACACACACTGTGCCTCTTCATATATGTACAAATGTATCCATGTCCACATCTCAAGAAGAGAAATGACAGTATTTCACTAACCGGTCGTGAACTGGCCCTTCATTTTCTGGAAGACAGGGTCCTGGGCTGTGGCCTGTGCACGACGGGCCAGCGACTCTGAGGCAGCACTGGAGAACATGGTGGACACATTGGAAACATTCTCCAAGCCGACGCCAAAGGTGCTGACTAGTTTCTTGACAAAGTTGAGCGTGTGTGGTGTGATCTTGGCATCGGACACTGCGCCACTTTTCTCAAAGGCCACAGAGTAGCACTTAGCCAGGCCCTGTTGGAGCTGCCTCAAAACCTGCATTGATAAAAGCATTCAGTGATTATACACAAATAACCTAGAAAAAAAAACAATACATCAGTAATAACACTCTAAAAGCAAGAAACAAGTTGAGGGATGATAGCGCTTCTCTATTGTGCCCAATAAACCCAGGACAGTGCCTGCAGCTGCTGCAGTTTCCCAAACCAACCAACACGATGAAACTTGTGCCTCCAAATCACATGCCCTGTCTCACATGTTCATCACATCTATTCATCAGCCTTCTTCTTTAAATCTCCTCCTCCTGCCTCTTTCACTCCAGAAGTGATACTTGCTCACAGTATGGATTCCACTATCCATGACCAGTGTGACAGTCTGAGCGCTCCCAGTGCTGAAAAGTCTCCTTGTGATTAATGCGCATGCACGTATATTTTGTAAACTTCCGGCCAGGCTGAAAGATCCCCATCCATGCTTCAACATGTGCCATTCGACAACTTTTCACCGAGTGTTCATGTTCGCCATGGATGTCTCAGAAAGAAGAACACAGCGAATGTACATGTATGTGTATATCTTTTTATCAACTTTTGTTTTAAGGTTTGGTTAGGGTTAGGATATAACGTATGTTAGCTATGTAGAAGCAGGGGAACTATGAGACCGGGGGACTTCCCAGTAAGTGTCTGCTACGTACCCAGGGATCCCCTGTTAGTAACATACGCATTAATCACAAGGAAACTTTTCAACACGGGGGAGCGCTCATACTGTCACATCGGACCACGTGCATTTGGAGAATGGTCTATCCTGGTTAGGATATAACAAATATTAGACCACATATGGTCATGCTTACACTGCTAAAATGTGATTTTATCTGTTTTGTAGGTGCAACTGGGAGAGAACCTACACGATAAACGGTTCATCTGTGAACAGGGTGCAGCAGTGGCCCACCTCTGTCTTAAATCAAAGCCACCTATCCCCTTGTAAAATAACAGGAAGAACTGAAAGACGAGAACTGGACTGGGTACGTGTGGACATCCAGGTTGGGTGCACCAACTTGGGTTCGCAAATTGGCACAGATTGAGAAGAGGATCAAGTCAACTGTATTATTTTTTCACATATACAGAATTTTGTTCTCACCTCCTCATGCCAGTTCTCTCTGAACCACACCATCTGGTCCACGATTCCCTCCAGGGAGGAGAGGAGGGTGGGGTGGAGCTCACGCTGCATGTGCATGATTCGGCTGCAGCGCCACATCGGGGCTGTGGCCCTGATGGGCCCTGGGTCGGAGGCCCCTGAGTGCGACTGGGACCCCACTGAAGCAGGCTGCTGTTGTCCAGATGCATCTAAGGGACAAGCATTTAGTATTAAAGACAAATCTAGGGAATCTGTTCATTGATACATAAAGTGGCGTCTCGACCTAGAAGTTAAATTCATTCTGTGACCATGTTTGTAACTCATAACTCATCCAGCCATTATCCAAGTCGCTTATCCTCACAAGGGTCACAGGAGAGACAGAGCCTATCCCAGGCAGCTTTGGGCGAAAGATGGACTACACCCTTAACTGCTCGCTAGTCAGTCGCAGGGCAGATATCGACACCATCACTGAGTGGAAATCGATCCCACGCTACCTACACCAAAGCCAGTGAGTCCTGTAACGTGTAACCATCAATCTCAAATCATCTCTTCCCTTTGAAATGTAGAGAAATTTCATGAATCTGTTTCAGTCCCCATAAAACAGCAATTTCTGTAATATTTTTAATAAGGAAAATACCATTCTACTGTATAATACTAAATATGCATGTCACAAGAACTCATTAAGCTGCGGTAATACTAGTTTGCAGAGGATAAGAAAATATACCTGTAAGTATTGTTGCACTATGTGTATACATAGGTTGTTGCAATATTTGTGCGCAAATATGAGTTGTTTAAAGCGCTATAACACCATGCCATCGATGCCAGTTTGGTTCGCCCGTCTACAGTGTTTAGCATTGTGTGTTAGTATTAAAGTAGCATACTTTTGTGTGACAAATGTGTAATTTTCTTCATTTTATGTTTAAATGTCAACTGACAATGGTAATAAACATCTTAGGCAAGGACTTTGCCTCTTTTTTGAAGAATTGTTCACTCGCTCTAAAACTGAAAAGTATGCTGGCACTGTACAGCATCATGAATCACATTTTCCCCCGCAACTCGAGACAAAAAAAAAGACCAATCTTGAAGAGCTCTTCAGCAGGGTTATTCGTAAGTTGAGGTACCACTGTCTTCACGCGACATTGTTCAATATGGTATCAATATAAAAAAATCCGTGTTCTTACCACTTTTGTAGCGCTCCCTTTGCTCGATCTTGAGTGTCAAGTAAAGGGTACGAATTGGGAAGTAGACAGCCTGGGGGTAAACGCGTCCCACCTGGCGGATAAAAAGAGGGTCAGATATTACATTTCAAAGACTCCTCCCTTGGGACAGCAAAGGAGACAGGGCGAGGCACACAGAGATGGCAAAGGCAGGAGATGCGAGAGAGTGTGAGATACTGGTCCAAAGATACTGTGCTTGTGTGTGTGTGTGTGTGTGTGTGTGTGTGTGTGTGTGTGTGTGTGTGTCAAGCGAGAGATCACACTGACACGGCAAGCAACCTCTGGTGTAACAGAGCGAGTGTTTGAAGCTATGCGTCAGGGGGGTTGAGATGCAAAACTGAATGCTAGTGATGATGAAACTGACCTTTTCATTCAGAGTCACTGACAACATTGGAGAAGCTAAACACATGAAGCCAGGATAAAAGAGGTGTTTGGTTAAAAGGTTTGAGTGATTGATGCCAATGGATGACACCTATTAATTCTAATGTAGTTAAAATAATGTTTTTACCGGCATGCATTGTTTAGAGCTCATCCCCTCTGCTGTGCAAAAATATAGCTATGAACAGGGATGGTACTTTTCAAAAGGTGTGTTGCTAAATTAGTGACTTCCCCAACTCCAATAATGACTAGTTTTCAAAAACACGCTTGGCAACTTTAATTCTTGCAAAGAAACAAAGATCACGAGTGGAATTACTTTCACATTGAGCCTTGGATGCCATTGCCAACAATATGGACATTTATAGGTTGCAAAAGTATGGACAGATCGACGTTGGGAACTTTTGACATCACTCGTACCTGCAGTTTGATGGCTCAATTTTTCTTAAATTGTGGAACCCATAATGTTTATTTAGGATTGTATTTGACAAATGGGGCATTTTCTGAAAGGAAAAAGTTATATTCCACATTATCTGTAAATTAAAAAAAAATTCGATTACTTCATTGGAATTACATGCTCGGGCGCAAAACTTTCAGTGACAAAAATGCTTTCAAAGGTTTTTTGGTAAGACCAGAAATGGAGCAAGAAATCCCAGAAGGGGAAAACACGCTAAAAGGAAAACTGTGAACCGTGAATTGTGAATAATGTCATTGTTCATTGTTTTTTCTGTAGTGTGTGTGTCCGCATAAGGGTGTTAAAAAAGAAAAAAAAAAAGGGTGTGTGTGTGTGTGGGGGGGGGGGGGGTTAATAAGACCAGCCCCATTAAAAATAAGCAAAATTGCCCCAAAAAAATCTAAAAGCTACTTTTGAATTGAACTGCACAAGAGTGATTTGAGCTCCAGGTAAGATGATTTGGAAATGAAATGACTCATAAATAAACACAGACAAGAAGCAATACAGAACAGAATCCACCACTGTCTTATCTGGAACAGAATAAGTCATATATCAATCCCTAACATAACAACAATTACACGTATGAGTACAGACTGCATATTGTACAGATTCTAAAATGACTCATCTATGATTGATGTATTATGAGAAAAAGAAATGACTGACAATAGACTGTGAACGATGACAAAGTTGCCTGTAGTTTATGTTATAAAATTAAATAATAAGCAGCTTGTTTTGGACTTCGGGTATATGGGAGATGAAAAGAGGACTAATGAGTGTTTTTCCACAAGCTATTTCCCAAAAAAGTAGGATTCTATATTTGGCTCTGCACAAGCATGGCTTTCAGGGGGGGTTCTCCTGTGCCTCTAATCAAGATTGGAAAGAATCAGACGGGATCTTTGTAGAAGAGCACCTGGTGGATTAACAATGTTGTGCAAGGCTGTGACTGTAGTGAATCTAATCTGGGACACCATGGAACTGACAGAAGATAGATCTGCTGCTTGATTGAAATAGCTTTTTCTTGTTACTTTTGACACTTGCTTGAATGAGGCCCACAAGTTTGCTTCTGCGCTATTCCTACCTCTTCTATTCCCTCTATGGTAAGATAGAAAGAGTAGTTAGACACTCCTCAATCTTGATTTCCCTACTAGAAGAGCACATTTATGCAAAAATCCTTGGCTATAAAGACATTCTACCAGAGACTAAAATTGTTTACCTGCCCTCAATGTCCAAATTCCATGTAATGAATGGAAGAGGGAGCTGTTAAGATAGGAATAGCCAAGAGGATGACTAAGCAGAATGAGAGGAAGAAACTCAAGTTGGCATCTAAGAGCAGCATTAAACATGAAAGAGGAAGGAACTACAGATTAGCAGACTAATGGGAAGTTGGAATTTTTGTGAAGCCAAGGTGGGCTGAGGGTAAAAGGGTGAATGGTTGATAAGAAGGGAGGTTGGGCGTATGGGTGAGGGGCTGCTGATATTCTCTTAACTTCTGATTCATCTCGCCACCTTCCCCAAGGCTCTCTATGCCTCACCTTCATCAATTTTTCAACATAGGTTTTTTTAAACATCCCGCCGCCATGGAAAATTATAAATAATTCAGAAATGTTACTGTGATAAAGAAAGGATTCTGTCTTTACATACAAAGCTCTGAAGTGAACACCGTTAACCTTTTACTCATCAGTCATTGCAGAGTGGTCGCACAGACCACAAACGCGAATGGATCTGCACAGATATTTTGCCGGTGACATGAAGCAGTTTCCTCTTCATCAACAACAAAATCATAAGATCATATCACTTGCTGGTTGTGACTTGACATGACAAATCCTCTCCCTGGATCAAAACTCATCTTTTTCCTGAAAATGTCGGAACAATATCCTTGCTCTGTCGAGGGGATGGATGTTTGATATGCTTTCTACTCTTTGAAGATCATCCTCTTCAAATCGTGCAGAAAAAAATACTCCATTAAGCAACTCAAATTAGTCGTTGCATTAATTACGTGGCCTGCTCCTGCCATTGGGATGCGTACAATATTAACTTTATAATCATGTGCAAATAATTTAAAATCCAATTTACCATCGAGTGAAAGCCAATGAATGGGTGTCATCAAAAAGGAAGTCGTGTGTGTGCGTGTGTGTGTGTGTGTTGGGGCCTGAATGGTTAATTTGGTAAATAGGATGCAG
The DNA here is from genome assembly GCF_019802595.1 of Syngnathoides biaculeatus. Taxonomy (NCBI): domain Eukaryota; kingdom Metazoa; phylum Chordata; class Actinopteri; order Syngnathiformes; family Syngnathidae; genus Syngnathoides; species Syngnathoides biaculeatus. Next base: position 9,223,981 of record NC_084661.1, read on the forward strand.
CCAAGCTAGATATCACTTTGGCGTAAATGCTGTTAATTCATCGCCATTATAAAGATGCTTATGAAAACTGATGCTAACACCGGAGCCAGATGCGCTGGACTGAATGGATGTGATGAAGGAAGAGCACAAAAATATTTAATCAGTGGATGTAGCTCAAACCCAGATATTCGCTTGAAAAAAATAAAACTAAGTGCTGTCATTAAAACTTTGTCTAAATGTTTGGATCACATCATTGAGTCCAAGATTGAATGCTGTCAAAATTATAAAAGCAATGCAGTTGTGAGACACACCTGGCTTATTAGGTTGAGCAGCGGTTTGCCTTCAGAACCAACCAAGCAGGTCAACAACTGTGGTATCCATGCCAACCACTGGATGGGCGGGACTCCAATGCAGTACTTGTCCACAGCATTAGCCAGTGTGTCCTTGTCATCGAAGCTGAGCAGCCACAAAACCTACAAATAAAGTGTGAGACGGATAAAATAAATCAATAATCGAACATGAAAAAGTCATTTGGTTTTAGGGGAAGGCGGGGCCTCTCGGGGACATAATTCAAATGCATTAAGTCACACACAGCTGAAAAGATCACAGAGGCATGACAGAAACACACTTTCATGCACACAGCTGAAAAGCTCTAATGCAAAGTATTCATACATACACAACTTAAATGTTCACTCTCACACACAATACAGAAAAATTATTTGCTCACACGCACGCACACTCTCACACACACACACACACACACACACACACACGCACACACAGTAATGATACAGTCACACATGCTCCTGAATTTTTTTTCAACTCGTGCAAAACATTTAAATTCAATATTTGTTTGGCGTTATCCATCCATTTTCCAAGCTGCTTATCCTCACAAGGGTTGCGAGAGTGCAGGAGCCTGTCCCAGCTTTCTTTGGGCAGTAGGCGAGGTACACCCTGAACTGGTAGCCAGCCAACCATTTACACCTAAAAGCAATGTAGAATCTCCAATTAACCCTACCATACATGTTTTGGGGGTGTGGGTGGAAACTGGAATGCACGGAGAAAACCCACACAGGCATGGGGAGAACATGTAAACTTCACACAGGCGGGGCCGGGAGAACTGTGAGGCAGACGCTCTAACCAGATGTGTCCACCATGTTGCCTTGTTTGCTATTATCTATATTTAATCAGTGTTCATGTTCAAACTATTTATACAATGCCTTACAATATTAAATATACCTTTGAGAAATAAAACCTCTGTCTTGTTTCAGATGAACACGTGTGCCTGTTACACTATTGTACTTACATGTCCTTATGGTGGTATTTGTATAACTAAGTACTTTAAAGTGGTACTGTGTTTAAAATGTTCTCGAGAACCATTGCTCATTAAAATGGTTAATGTGAGAGGCAAATCCTGAATTCGCCACTCACGGCCTCTGCTATAAGGCAGCGACTGTACGTAAAAATATTCTATACAACACAAAGTAGTCCAGTTGGTGTCTCGCTCATTAGTCGGACTCCTGCATCACTGGTTCTACACAGCAGGGGGTTGCGGAGTGAAGCAAAGATCCTTCTGGCTGATCATTACGGCCATAAATGTCGAGACTACGTCGGACCCATTTTTCTGCGGCGTGCCTCATTTCAGTGAAGATATAACAAACACTCCTTCCCATCCGCATATTTCTGACCAGGTTACGGATTGCACATAATTGATGTTCATGACAGGGTAACAGGCTACATACATCAGTATGAAGCACTGCCAAATCAGCTTGGCAGGACAATACTGGCGGCAAGGGTGGGCGTCACCAGAGCAAAACTATAATAGCCTTTGACGCTAAAAGCAGCCATAATTAGTACAGACAAAGATAATGTCATTTAATTCTGACGACCACTTGGCCATGGCCAGCTAGAATGACATAATTAAGCTTAATGTAACACACTTTGACTTGATTTTGTGACGTTTTGAGGTTGCACCCGTTTGCTGATAAAAGCATCACCGGACCTGGTCCTAGTCAGACTAAATTATGCACCCATCAAAGCGTCTTCTGTTTAAGAAGAATATACAATGACTGAAGCAACTGTAAAGGATATGCAGTGAATGTGCTGAAGTGTGTCTGTGTAAGAAGGCGCAATGCTTGTTAGCAAAGAGTCCATCTCGTTACCTCCCACATAGGGTTTGCTCAACTGGCGACTGTGATAGCATTAGTCTGACTCATTGAAAAAGGCCAGCCCATGCAGGAGGGTAGGGAGATTGGAGTGTCAGGGGAGGCCATTAGCTCGTCAGCGTCCGTGTAAGAGGATTCCACTTCACCATTGATCTGCCGTGGGAACCCATCCACAGCGACTACGGCCGGACTGTGAGCAATCAAATTACGACTGAGGCCGATGGTGGAATAAAATGTGTTTGGGCCTATCAGAACCAATAATGTATAGGCTGGATGGGGTCTGGAAAAGAGGGAATTAACAATGACCCTATTTGAAAAAAGGTCTAAGGGAGAGAGGCCCTTCTGCAGGAGGAGAAGCTTGGTTGCTCATGCTCATATAAACTCATAACTCTACAAGTTCGAGGTACGACTAATTTTGGAGCAAATACGAGCTGAGCCTCTGTGGACCAAGTATAAATCATTCATATGTGACGGTTGCCAATACAAAAACAAAATATAAACATTTATGACTTGGACAATTTTTGACAATTTAAAAAAATAATAATTTTCTGGATATGGTGTTTTACGGCCCCAATTGTCAAAAGCAGTGTTTACTAAAAGATTTTGTGCCACCAGTTTGGAATGTGGTTTCTCTTCATAACTGTAACTTCCAAAATTATAGATTAAGACATTATTACCAGCGGCATGGTGCACGACTGGTTAGCACATCTGCTTCACAGTTGAAGACCTGGGTTCAAATCCGGCCTTGCCTGTGTGAAGTTTGCATCTTCTCCCTCTCCCTGTGTGGGTTTTCTCTGGGTACTCTAGTTCATGCCCACATCCCAAACACGTGCATGGAAGGTAAATAGTGGATACCCCGCCTCTCGCTCAGAGTCAGCTGGGATAGGCTCCAGCATGCTCGCGAGCCTTTTGACAATAAATGGTACCTAAAATGGGTGAGTGGACATTATTACCACAAGCTGGGTGAAGTACTATACAATGTAACACTATATATTGTAGTGCCATATAAAAACCTCGACAGTAGGATATACGCCCCTATCGTATATATCGTAATTTTGATGTCTGAGGTATTGGGTTAGCAGTCTTGCCACACTGTAGTGTCCGAGACCAACATCGGTCATATTTTTATTAACTTAAAAGTGCGTGAGAGATCTGGAGGGGTGCAGGCTTTACGGACCAGACGACCCGTGCAATTTGATGTCACATTTTACAACGTTAAATGGTGAACAAATTTCAATGTTAATTTATTAAAGATCATCCTTACATGACAGAAGACGAAGGACTTATTTACAGATCTATAAATGCTGGGGAGTGGGGGGAACAGTCAAACCTTGTTTGGAATCAGGATGAATAAAAAAAAAATTCTAATACTGACCAAAATTTCTCACCTTTGCAAGGTACTTGCGAGATTTGCTCTCGTTTTGGTGGCGGCAAGCATGGAGGTAGCAGGTAATAGCAGATACTCCTAAGTGAAGCTGACGATCCTTCACAAAGATGTTCTCCAAATAGTCTCCCCACATGGCCCACGCCTTCACCAAGACATCGTGCATCTGGACAGCAGCTGAAAAGGCCTTGTTGGCCTCTTCTGACCTGAAACAACGGGTAGGAAGAAGCGTTGGTTCACAAGTGGGAGAAAGAGAAATAGGTTGAAGTTGCTGTGGCGTGTTTGCAAAAGACTTATATGAAGTGAAATAAACCCCTGAAATGTGGATGGAAAAAAATCTGTCTCATATTCTGAGAATTGTATAACATCAGTAAGAAGTACATTTTATCTATGTAAATTGGTTGTCATCTTTAAGAACCAGGCAGAGTGCATGTAGCAATTTATCTAAAAATGAATTCATGTCACTTACGGTTGAGCAAGTTTTGCTATAACACAAGTTGTCCTAAAGGGTACCATATAGCAAAGCTTCAAATATATATATATAAATGCAATGTAAAAGGGGCTCAAAATCTTACTATTTCTCTGAAAAGACCGAGAGGGCAATATATATCAGTGTATAAATAGATTAACCATGAAGAGCACTGCTTGAGTTTGGAGAAATCTGCCAGTTGATAACAGTGAGAATGCTTGGAATTTTTTTCCCTTCCTATCCTGGTTCCACAATCTAGTAGTCACACTTGCCAATCCTGCAAATTCAGTGTTGCATGCTTAAGGTGAAGACAGGTGAAATCTGGCAGCAGATCTGCCATTTCTGCTGACAAGGGCATTTATTCTGAGTCATCAGCGGCTTGCGTCACACTGTGCAGCTTATAACCACTCCTTGGGATGTGGCCTGCATAACTTTTACACATTTCAACATTTGATTAATAAACAAGGCACAAAAGAAACCTTATCCTGCCATCAAAACAAGCAGACAGGTCTGCCAATGAGACCGCTTCAGTGAGCAGCATGTTAGGAAGCCTATGAAAGTACTGCTTATGTGCAACAAAATGTCTCCCAAGACAATCCATTAAAATGTGTTATTATGAAAGGCAATTTGGCATGTGATTAAGAATGGAAGCTCAATTGCTATGGGAGTCAGAGCCAAAGACTCTAATGCTTAACAGAGTTGCCGCTGTCACTTTGCTTATAATAAAGTGCATGAAATGTTTCTGCCAGCTACCTCAGCAACAGACAGACACCTAACATCTTTAACACCTGCTTAATCGAATCATTCCCAAATCTTTAGCCCACACGGATAAATGAATGTGAGTGCAAATGGTTATTAGTTCATATGTGCCCTGCGATTGAATGGCAACCAGTTAAGGGTGTATAGCCCCTCTGGCCTGAAGATAGCTGGGTGAGGCTCCAGCACGCCAGCGACCTTAGTGAGCATAAGCGGGAGAAAAAAATGGATGGCTGGATGGATAGACAGACGCACAGACATACATACACGCGCGCGCACACCCACACACAGACAATAACATGAAGGTCCCTTGATCCGTAACCACCACCTCACTGTTAATTCTCCCCTGGTTAAGGGGAACTTAATGATCGCAATAAACCCTGCTGAGGTGGAGGCAAGTTTTGCTGATCGCAGAGATTCTTGAAAATTGCCTGTGGTTAATTATTGAGCTGTGTATACATTTAATAAGGCTTCCTCAATTTGTCTCTTATCCCTCAGGGTGCCATGTCACGTCAAAGATGACGGGAAGGAAAGAGGGGTGATGAGTGGAGGTGGGATGAGCAGTCAAGTTGCTCTATAAGCAAGCCTCCCAGCTAAAGAGAGAACTGCACGCGCAACTGTCACAGACTGATGACACAGATGTACTGTATAATATTATCCCAAATAGAGTGCAGGCTTATACACTTAGGGGTAAGGCTTGAAGCGAAAAACTGCATTGACATGGTTTTATGATAACGTGGTAGCAAACAGACTTCATGAATAGTTAAAAAGATGAAGGAAGTAAAGGTAGCTGCAATGGATGCATAAGTAGGTAACTGTCATCCATACTTGTTGATCTGAGCCAGGAACATTCCCTTGAGGGCGTAGAACTCAGCAGTCATCTCCTTGGTGAAGTACTTCAGGTTAGTGGACTCGATCACCTCTAAACCCTGACAGGCAACAGACAAAAGACTTAACTTTTTTAACCGCCCCCAAAAAAATAAATAATCACATTTGCGAAATTAATCACAAATGTGTGTTTCTTTCGGCTTGTCCCTTTCGGGGTCGCCACAGCGTATCATCTCAGATCAACGCATATATAAGTTTGGCACAATTTTTACGCCGGATGCCCTTCTTGACGCAACCCTTCTCAGCGAGTGGAGGCCCCAGTGGGATACGAGCCCACAACCCCTGGTTTTACCAAACCAGTGCTCTAACCAGTGAGCTACGGGGCCTCAGAAATTAATCACAAAGAAGATGCCAATTTGTGTTGGAAAGTGTCATCATCATAGGTGATCATTAAGATGTAAAAAAGTGTTAAGCCAAGTTTCCATTATAGTCAGCCTATGTTTAGTTGTCCCCAATACGCTGCTGTGAAAAAGTGTGTAGCCAGAGAGGCGAACTGAGACTGCAAGCCAGAAAAAGATTTAAGGGATGGGAGAACGAGCGAGGAGGGTTTCTTCTGATACTTTTAATGGCTTGTGGTGAGCTGAACCACTTCTATTAATCAGAGCCCTCAGTGGGCGCAAGTGTAATCCCTTGAGATACCTTTGCTTCCAAATCTTGGTGTAATAACATGTCACCAAACGTTACCTCAAACAACTCCTGCCATTTTTGTATTAAAATTTTGGCTCCAGGCTATTGGCTAGTGGGCAGGAAAAAACAACATTGTATAGCATTATGGATGGCAAAAAAAGACAGTTGTAGCAGTGTATTTGTAATTTTGCTCACTGATTATTGAGTTTAGTTGTTGTTTTGAGCAGTAAATTTACAACGTGATCAAATATGTCAGCTCAATGGTAACTGGGGGCTCAACAGAATTGAATTTGAATGATTTAAGTTAGAGTGGACCAGTTGCTGTGTTTTCGTCACACGTAATTACCATATATTGTTCCAGTAAAATATTTCACAAGACCGCTGCTGGAGTTTGTTTCCTGAGCAATTCAATGTGTGTAATTCTATGCATGCAAATTGACATTCCCTTTGAGGGACTATAAAGTAATCCTCCTCCTCCTATAATATATTCCACATCCAGAGATTGAACCAAGCATTCCTTGGCCAAAATAAGTTTTCATTATTAGATGAAATCATACAGATATGAAAAGTAGGCAGGAGAAAACTCGCACAAGGCTGAACATTACATAAAATATACATTAACTCATGGTTAAATGTGTTTTTTAGGTAAACAACTTTCAAATTTTCACCTGCATGCATTCGTTCTTCCCCATGACACCAGCGAGCTGTAAATAGCATTTAACCTGCTGTCTGATCTTCTGAAAGCAGTCAACAATGGGCACTGTTGGGATGGTGTGGATACGACTGAGAATGTCCAGAGCCACATTCACCAAACCCTGTGTGGGGGCACAAGATGATGAGAAAAAAAAAAAAAAAACTTGTTGCTGTGATTTTTATCTTCCACTGTGACAGCTCTGTATGTGGTACCAAACTCCAAGTACATTTATGACTCACCTGTTTGCGCCCGATCTTGCCATATTGAATGATAGCAGATGCTGAGGCATGAACTCCCAACATGGCATTGTTGTTGTTTGGATCATGCTGTGTATTAGTCTCATATGCTGTCACTATGGCTACAGACACACAGAGAGAAAACAGTAATATGAATGGTGTCTCCACTTATTATGCAGTTTCCATCGTTGAAGAGGAGCGCAAAGCACCGGGGACATGAGCATACTGAACAGCAAATGGGGCATGACAATGGATTTTATCAAGAATATTCTTTTTCACAATAGCAGAAGGTTGAAGGCTATGATGTAAGCAATGTGGTACAGAACTAGAGATGTACGGAAATAGAGTAACACAGAGGTGGGGGGGTTACGCCATTGAGCATCTGATCCTTGTCCATGCCACATTAGAGACACTTAGAATTGGAACTACAATAATTAAGGGTCTTACCTTGGTAGTGATGCTGGCGCCACATGAAAATGCTACTCCAGTGGGAGAGGTCATCGGACACAATGGGAAGTCGGTTCCTCCAAGTTTTCACCACAGTCTTCATGTCATGGAGGCTAGTGTTGCGACCCAAGTTAGCTGGCTGCAGACCTGCATTTATTTGGGCGGCCTCTTGCAATTCAATGATCTGTTGTGCTGCCTGAGGAGAACATGCAAGTTAATAAGCATGCTCAACTGACTCCATTTCAAATTCATCGTAATCTGAAGCTGCAATCTAATTACAAACATTCCCACATTTTCAATAGCAAGTTTTTTTTTTTGTATACAGTTGCTGTATTCGATCTTGCTGTGCCACAAATACAATGCATTTAAAACAACTATTATATGGAACTGCCTGCTAACAGTTGTTCTCTGTTCAGTCTCTTGGGAGGCTAAATAGGGAACTGTAAAATAATGTGATGACAAAGGTGAGATTTGGATGTGTGGCGCTAAAGCAAGCGGTAGAAGGATAGTGTTGGGGATGTGAGGATGAAACAGGCAACCAGAAAGGAGAGCTCAAGTAAATGAAAAAAAAAAAACAACATTGCAAGTAAAAAAAAAAAAAAAAACAAGGAGGTTGCTTTGTGTTTGGGAACAATAGGCAAAAACATTGATGTTCTCTTGGTATCTTTAACTTTAGACAATTTCCTTGATCACTATTGTGAAAATTAGCAATCAACTTGATCAACATTTAATTTGAACTGGATGGTAGAATCCCAGTTTCCTACTGAGCAGAATAATGCTACCAATACGTGGAAGGAATTTAACTCGCCATTAACTTCCTATATGACACGATTACAGTATTAAGAAAAATTAAAAATTAGAGTGCTGCGCAATAAATTAGCAGATATTCTTCAGGTATTTTCTTTGGAAATTAACATGCCCAAGATATTGAATGCATTTGTGATATCTGCCATCAAAATAGCAAATGACCTTGACAGGTCATCGGTCAAAATTTTCATTTCAATGTTACACCTCTAACGATGCAGTAATGATAGCCCCACCCTAGATGCATGTTAATGTGATTTATAAACAAGCCCGGGGTGAGACAACACATTTAACGTTAAATGGCAGACAAGATGGGGTTATGCAACACAGCCCTGGGTAAGTGCAAACAAACATTAGCTCTGGCTGACAATTGAAATTTTACATGCGCAATTAAGAAAAGGAAGAAAAAAAATGGGTCTTGAATCGGAGTCTAAAAATGGTTTCTAAAAATAAATGTTTTGGACTCAATGATTTTCCGAAAGACCGTGATGTGATAGTATGACAGAAAAAAGAAGGGGTGATTGGGGGGGAGAGAAATGATAAGCAAGGTATTCTGTCTCATTTTGGCCCAAAGCTGCTTCGCAAACATATAATCAATCATTCCATTATAACTACTCATCAATCAATATTAACGCCACCTCTCCCAATCGATGGAGTAGGTGATCATCCATTGATTGTCAGACGCCGCTGGGAGGCAGGATTTGATGATAGCTCGATTTTTGAGCTTCTGTATTTGCAGAGTCTGGGGTTCTTATTCCAAGGCACTCACAGAGTTTTGGATGTGGACATAGCGTTTGGAATAGAGATTTACAGCTCACTCCTAGACTGCCTGCAGAAGAATAAATAGCTTGTTTTCCCTCTGCAAGGATAACTGGACAGTATGCGTGCAAGATCATACACGTGCACACATGCATGTGTGTGGGTGTGCAAAGAACAATGAAGAAAGTGGTCACGCAATTTGCATTTTAATTTTGTATGGACAAATGCAGCAAATAAGAGATGGTCTAAAGACTACCACCCCAACTTTTTAAACAGACAACCAAAACAAATTGGGTTGTACAAAATTTATTCACAATTATCAGTTATCAGTTGATGGCGCCTTTCTCACCTTCATTGGGACTATGCCATTCATCATGTAAATGTAATTCTGCTGCAGGTATTTAATCAAGTGCTATCTTATGGCAGGGGAGTAATTACCACAAAACTAACGCTCCTTCCTTATTTTCTCTTGTTGCAGCATTTGAGGCCCATCGTCCTAAACTTCATCACCTTGCTTTCTCTTCTTCACCCATCTTCCCCTTTCATTTTTTCTCCTGTCTATTTTAATCACTTGTGGAGGAACTAAAGAGGCTTAAAGGTCCCCCCCCCATCTATTCATCTAACTCAATTTTACAAAATGGAATGAGGAGAGAAGATAGAGGCTTGTTATCAGCGTTACTTAACGCAATGTCTCAAGGCAAATGATGGGTCTCTCAACATGCATCTTTCAGTCCTCCGCACAGTAAGCTGATTCCTGCTGTTTTTTTAAACACACATACACACAACAGCTCTACGTTTGCATAAATACCTGGAGCAGTGGCGTGTGCACATGCGAAACAATGTGAGGCAACCTTCTCCACTCCCGGATGGCAAGGCTGGACGCCATCTCCACCAATCTCTCGATGAAGTTGAGCTGCTGCTCCTCTGGGTGGCAAATAGCCAGGTAGCCACGGTGCATGTTCACCTTCCAAGCCATCTCCTTAGGACAGCTCAACTCCACCTGGACATTATCATGCATACGATATTTGAATGCATTCAAGCCCACAATTACCAAATTGCATTCCATTTCCTTTCTGTTAATTTGTGCAATTTAATGTTTTTAATAGAATTAGGTGAATTCTTAGAAGTGTTGTAGGTTATAATTCCCTTTTAGAAAAAAAATCTCAATGTAGTTAGGAAAAAAACATATTACTATATCAAGCAAAACCCCACACTTAGTTATAAGAGTACAAAGGGAAAAGGGAGAATGACTCACTTTTTGTTTCAACAACAACATGGTTTCAAACTCATAATGTTAAATGGTGCCTTGCCTCAGGAGCTCTGTATTTATAACGACTCAACCTGACGGGTTTGACAGCTCGGTAGAGAAAAGGGCCCTGTTATTGATTAAAATGTTGAGTTGATTAGTACAATAACAAAAACCCCGAGGGGCCTTCAAAGTCAAACCAGTGTTTTATGTCTTGAATTTAAAACGAACAAGGGAGTATGAAGATAACTACAGTGGTTGAAAAGGGCAGGGGAGTGAGGAAGCACGGGTGTGTATTTGCATTGGCTCTTAAGAAAATTACAGTGATTGGTCAGGGCAGTTATCATGGGTGACGCTTGATGAATGTCCCGGAGACAGGCACGGCCTTATCAAGAGGCAGCTTTAATTGAAAGCCGGGGCATTTGGAATCTGCTTTAGCGCTAGCGAGGAAAGCGTCACTCTTCTTCGCCACCATAAAACAAATCAGCCCACAGCAGATGTCAGGGTAATTATTCACACACTGAGATGTCGTAAATATTAGAGGCTAACAGAGCGTGGAGGAAAGGTAGAAATGGATGCAGCGGGTGAGTGGAAGCAGAGTAGGTAAACGGAAGAATGCGTAAAAGTGAACGGCGTAAAAGCCAAAATTGGTAACAGAGGAAGGAAGGAATGGCGCAAGAACAAGGTGATGAAATGGAGTTGGTGTTGCCATCCAGACAATTTAATTAGGTGTCACCTTAGGACACAGCAGCTCAATGGATTGGTTCCAAGTCTCCTTGAAAGAGCAAAGCAGGATTATTTGTTATATGTCAAGTAGCATCACGCACGTTCCATCCGTCTATGCTTCCTCTTAGCAAACATGCGGCCCATAAATTAACAAGCTGCAAAGCTGCACTTCCACAGCTTTACGACCAGTGCTCATACTCCCTGGAGGTTGTGGAGTGGCTGGATGGTCTAATATCAAATTACTTCCTCACATAGACATGGGGTCTTTGCGGGATATAAAACATTGCACCCAATTCCAGGAATAAAATGAAGAAAAATGGAGTTCAGTCGCTGGTTCACCCGGTTCAAGCCTGAAGGTTCCGCATCATCAGTGATGTTCTTCGTAGGGGTTTTTGATTATACTTCACATCCTTTCCATTTTTCGTCAGGCTTTTGAGGTTAGTGTGCACTTTCAGAGCGAGCGCATAGGTATAGGTGGGTACATGTGTGGGCAGGGGCACACACTTAATTTAACATAGTAACTGTGCACTCCTCACCTGAACCAGAGCTTCCTTCATGGCAGCCCAGTTGGAAACCCTCCAAGCACATTCCAGCACTAAATAAGGGTTGGAATGGCCTTTAGATTGGCCATACTCTGTCAAAGGTTCCCACTGGTTCAATTCCTTGGAACATCTGAACATAGAGCAAATGAAGAAAAAGGCGATGGAAGAGAATCCTTTTGTTCAGCAGAGAGACCTAGACCCTGTGTCAAGCTATTTTCATAAAACCATTTAAGTAAAATGGATCTGGGATTAATTTATCCTTTGAAAAGTCCATAGAACACATCAATGTACATCAATATTTCCCTCTGCATTGTCTTTAGTGCATTTTGAAAATAACAGCAATTTATTGGAATTAAATTAGGTACCGTATCCAGTGGTCTTCCCAGAGCTGGTACTCAGGGAATATGGCTGGGGACACATTGCCCCTCTCGTGCTCTTTTCGAGCCTTCTCCATTGCTTTTTCATAGCTTTCCTGTGCCTATAGAAATGCATAGATTCAGGTTCAGCTTCCAATAAGCGCCTTCAACATGACTTCATCAGGCTGCTGTATTAGAATACATTTTGAAGCATTTAAAACACTCTACTTCACCTGTTCAAAGAAGCCATGCTGCTCGTAAGCAATAGCTGTGGCGGTTTCGGGGAACTTGCATCTCTTCTGCCACAGGCCTGCCCACATGTCCTCTTCTTGGAGCAGAGAGTACAGCTCGGCTAGGGAGTCTAAAATCTCCTGCAAAAACAAAATGTATACATTTTAAACCATATAAAAAGATGTTCAAACACTAAAATGAGAAAGAGGACAAAACACTACACCTGTTGAGGCGGCGTTATACTCTCCTGCTCATAGACCTCTGCACTTTGCTTGGGTTTGCTGTGAAGACTCAGGCCCTTTTCAAAGGCCTGCTGCTCCAGCATGAGAGTGGATCGGAGCCACAGGTTGTGCGTCTTGCCTAAGTACTTGAGTACACATGGACGGATGGGAATGGGGGGGACACACTGAGACATGGCCTCGACAAAGCAGTTAAGGGCACTGGGCTGACAATCTCTCTGGGCTTGGTGACTGCCACTGCACAGGAAAGGACTCATTTCTCCAGATAATGCCTGCGAAAGTAAGCATGTTTACTTTAGCGGTGGTGTAGTGAAGTACAACATTAGTAAAAGCATTACGTCCCTCATATAAAATGATTTGGAGTGTGTAAAACGTAGCATGAGGGAAAAGTGCCATATATATTATTGTACATCATTAAAGTTTAAATACATTAGCAATTATTTAATACCCACACCACGCAACAATGAGTATCATCAATCAATAATCAACAATGTGCATTATCATTGACACCACTTTTTTTCAGACCAAGTGTGAGCGCAATTACTGTACTTAACTTTGAGGACTAGCAGATGCCGAGCACTAATACTTGATAATAAGATTACATCTTTCAGTTGTAATGAAAATGTTTTATTTTCGTATATTTTTGTCAGGTTAATCCAATTGTGACATTCGTTAAACAGCAAACAATGAGAGAAGGACACCAAATTCTGTTGCTCAAAGCTTTTTCATAAAAGAGAAGTAACTCGAAACAACAAGTATGCATATTAACTCTTTATTTGCCAGTGTAGCCTGTCTTCATTGCGAGCCCAAGAAAATCTTCATTGCGCCATCTTATAGCCTATGATATTCATGTGCCAAGCAAAGCAAATACAGTAAAGCCTCGGTTCTTGAATGTCTCCGTTTTCGAACGAAAATTTTGAGATTTTTTTTGCTTCTGTTTTTGAACGAAAATCGGTACTCGAATGAAGCAGCTGATCCACTCACAACGTGCTTTGATATAGTCAATTTCGAACGCCCCCTGAAAAAATGCGGAAATAACATAATGCTCGTGGCGCAAGCAGATGACCCACCCACGACACGTTTCGTTATCGTCAATTCGAATGCCCCCGAAAACACATAACGCATAATGCGCACCGCGCAACCAGCGCCACTTTTGTTATTCTGCATAACTCAGCCTCTGTCCACAGACGTTGTTTTTCTTCCTATTGAGGACTACCGTATTGACCCCCAATCATGGCTCCAAAGAAGGCAAGCTGCTTGTTTAAAGTTATTCTGCACTTTTGTTAATAAAAAAAAGTTTACAAGGCTGGGGGTCGAGTCGCTACAGATACGGCAATGCACTCCCAGCCTAGCGTACTCTACTACTAAAGAATAAATTTTAAGCAAAAAATAAATATATTTCTTAAATTATATAACGTATTTAAACTATACATGTATTTCTAGTATGCAGTTTATTAAAAGCTACAAAAAATGCTAAAAAGCCAAAAATTTTTAGGCTTGGAACGCATTATTTCTTTTTCCATTCATTGTAATAGGAAACATCGATTTGGTTTTCGAACAAATCACTTCTCGAACCTTTTTCTGAAATGCATTGTGGTCGAGAACTGAAGCATCACTGTACTTCGTAGCGAGGCAAAGCAAATTCTTCATTGCAGCAAATGTATGACAAATCAATAATAATTCTCACAATTTTCAAGAAATATAAATATTTTAACTAACTTTTAAAATTTACTTAAATGTAAAACTTTTTAGAGTAACAATTTGTGATTTTTGACATTTTGACAGAAAATTTTTCAAGGATTTTCAGTTATGTGAGGGGCTCTATCTAAAACAAATACAGTGGATAAGCTACCAAGAAGAAATAGGAGACAAAGAACAACATAGAGACTGGTGGATATACGAGTAGGAATGTGGATGCCATGTCTCTTCAGTGTGATAACTACAAAATGTGAGTATAAACTAATACATGGCTGCGTCCAGAGAATACTACAAAATATAAAACTCTGGCAGGACAACTGAAGTGAAACCATCAATTATATCTCTTTACTTCATGTGCCACACTGCGCAGCTTGCTTGGCATTTTCTGATGAAGATGACCTCACCAAGCTATTTACTTACAGCTTTCAACTTTAACATTACTTTAAGGCTAACAATGACAATTTCAGTGGCCTTAGTACACAGGTTATGTGCTTGATGTAACGTTATAAACACAGCTATGAATAGAAAGTGAATAGAAAGTGTGCTACAGCAATGATCACTGCCAAAAAATCCTGATCGTTTAAATCTTCCTGGTATTGGTCCATCCATTTTGTTTGAAAATATGGGTCAATGTGAGGATATATGTTTTCCAAGATTAAGTTGAATCACACACACACACACACACACACACACACACACACGCACACAATACAGATAAATGATGCATGCCCGATGGCTATAATTTACAAGGCCTATTGTCAGCAGTGAATATTTAATGCCTGGATGGTCACTTAAATTAAGCTAGTAATCATGAAGACCAATTGATCAGCAAATTTCTTCCTCAGAAAGCGATGCTACATGCAGAGACATAAAGTGGCCTTGCTTTTAACATGAGCTGTCACGGTATCATGTGATAAGGAGCCAAAAGAGCCATCAGAACAAACATAGCATGCATGTGACTTGGAAGTTAGTCATGGGAAGAAAATCATTATAATTCTAATGACTGCATCTCTCAGATAGTGAAGAGCTCAATCACTTCAAATCAAGGCCTTTCAACTGTCTCGAAATAATCCATATTCATTTAGTTATTAGTTCAGCTCATTAAAGCTTTCCTTCCTTGGCTTCTATATTCCATATTTAGCATAACTGAACATGCCCTCTTTAAATAAATACCCTCTCTGTACGAGATGAGGACGACAAAGGTCAAACTTGTGTGACCGTCTTAGTGGTTTGCATGTGGCTTTGATGTCCTCACAAATATTTTTTGCAAGCATGAATGTCTTCACAGTCCCAGAGCTCATATACGGTCGCAGTTATGTACTTACATGCTGTTGCCTGTCAGAGAGAATCTTCCAAAGACGAGGAAAGAGCTGCACCCATGATCTCTCAGCCAGAGGAGTAGCGATGTGACAAAGCTGGACGAGAGCATTCAGCAGCGCCCCAGTCTAACAAAGGCCAGGGTTGAAATGGCAAGATATACTTTTGAAACTTCAATTGTAATACCCTCCCCAATTCTACTGGGTGGTACCATTTTAATTACTTGAGCACATATGTGCATGCTGTTCGAGGAGGACATTACCTTGACCTCCCGTAGCGAGTCAAGGAACTTATCGTGGCGGTTCGTAAGCATGTGCAGTTGGTTGCCAGCATCTCTCTCAGCCTGGTCCTTAGTCTTGGGAAGAGCGGTTTGGTCACCTGGGGCTAATTCTATATCAATCTCCACGTCCTACCAGGGAGGAAATGGAAAATGTAATTCACTTCATACTAATGTATGAGAGAAGATGTGATGTGAATGTGTGAAGAAAAAGCAATCATTTCATCCACTCTCAGGTTGAGTGCACGTTGCACACTCCAAATGGGATAATGTGCTAATTGATGTGAGACTCCATCTCTCTACAACACTGTGGTGCATGTGTGTGTGGCGGTGGCCTACCTCCTCCTTGGTCTCACTCGTCTCTCTCTCACGGGGCTCCTGCTTGACATGCGTTGCCATGGCGAAAGCAGCACGGTCGTGGCTGTCAGCCAAGTTGATGACGTTAGTGATAGACGGAAGCATTGATCCCTGGCAGCTGGTGCCGATGATGGTGTTGCGTTCGCAAACTGCCAGCAGCAGCTAATAAGCACATACAAAGGGTAGGTAGTCGGATCAGTGAGAGTTGTTGGCAGAAAGACTGCATGCTGACAGTAAAACGAGTTGTGATTTGAGTCAACAACACCTTTTAATTGCTGGATAAGCATACTGCTCGATGCATTGCTTACCTCAATGCACTGCTTAATCCAGAAGTGACTTCCCATGGCCTCCCAGTTCTGAGAACAGCAGATGTAGAGAAGCCTCTCGTAGACTCGGCGCTTCATGGAGCCATCAAAAACCTCAAAGAACTTTGCTCGGATCAGTGGCTGAGTGCAGCGAAGTCCAGAGAGAAAAGCTGGCTCCAACTTTGATGTGATGTCACTTCCTGACAGACTTTCGTCCCTGGATGATGAGACCGAATATTGACTTTTTTATTGAGCTTGTGTGGAGACTCTCAGGACCTGATTTGTTAAGATCACAAAAAACAAGCGCTAAATTTCATAATAGCTCTAGAAGATTGCACGCCCGGTTGGTGCGCGTGTTGAGTGTAATCTACTAAAATTGCCATCTTTTCCTCCCACAGAGTGAGTGTTAAATTGCAAGTGCATTCACTAATGGTTTACAAATGTTGTTAGCTACAGATGTAAAAGTGGTGAAGACGACCATATTTAAAATGAGGGTTTTACATTTTAGGTAGATTTTAACATTTGGGAGAGCACCACAAACCAAAAATGAATTTGAAATGCAATTGGAAGTGTTACATGGAAACAACCATTACTGAGTATATTAAAAAAGAAAATCTATCATTCCAGCAATTGTGAGGAAGCCAGCAAATTACTTATTTGATTTAACACAGCCTGTGTGTGGCAATTAAATGTGCCTCTCCATTCTGCGTACATGGTTGGCACTGCGTCAGCAAAACCTCTGACCCAATGTGGCTTAACAGTAACAACACGTCTGCAATTGACCACAAAAATCACGTGTTTATGTGGTTAAACCGATGGCCACACTTGGCCAGTGCTCGTCACTGGAAGGCCAATAAGCTTTAATGCAGGGGTCCTAATTAAAACTACCTTGTCATCAATTAGGTGCAGGGCTGAACGAGGTGAGAAAACACTCTTAATTGCAAGGGTTTCTTTTGAACTAGTACTCATTCATAGTACAAAGAACACAACATTAGTTATAGCCAAAAAAGAATTCTCTGTGGTAGGCCAGGCCTCACTGTTTTGATGAATTGATCTGAAGAACAAATCTTTAATTTACTACTGAATTTAAAACAGAAAACCTTCAACCACAGTATAATATTAACATACTGATTTAACTTCATCGCACTTCACCTAAAATAACACTCTGGGAGAGGCTTGTTACAATGCTTTGAAATCAAACAAGATGTGAGAAGATGGAGCGTTCAAAGATGTTTTGTCATTGGATTTATGGCATGCCTTTTTTTTTTTTTTTTTGAGTGGCTCCATGTTGTTCGTTAGTTCATTCAAAGCTGCTGAATAGCTATGCATAGTCAAAATTCAGACATTCTGCTGCACTTCCTGGCTCTCGAGTATGATTCACGTAACAGAATGTGTGCGTGTGAGTGAGTGAGCGAGCACACGAGATAAAAGGAACAAAAAACGGCAAGACCACAACAGCTGGACATCACTTGTATTGGCACCACTCTCTCCATCATACATTGTTGTGGCACAGCTGCTTTATTATTCCAATATCATTACTCGCTGTCAATCATGGCTTTACTACTCATTTTAAATCTCCTGACACTGAGAGCAGATGGGGTGGAGGGATATAGGATGCATTTGCCTGATTAAAAGTGTAATGTGTAGAAGTCACAGCCAAAAGAAAACCATGCCTTGATGAATTGCAGTCAACAGGATACTCTCCCACCCAGAAGCCCCTAAAATGATTGGTGCATTGCCATGGGATGATGAGCTCAGACACTAATAATGCCCTTTAAAACGGACTGGGTTATTTTAGTAATATTTTTACCAAATCGCTGCCAATATGATCTCCTACAGAGCTTTGATTAGATGTAAAATTATGCCTTGTTTTTTTACATCCAACAGTTGGCTTACTCATGCATGAAGTCCCACCACTTGCTCTGTATATTCTCTTGCAACATTGTCATTTTTTTTTCTTGCCTGAACCTGTCTGACCTTTATCCCTTATGCAGAGATGGATCCAAGGGCAGATAAAAAAACCTTCGTGGCATGGCCACTTGGCTAGATGATGAATAGTAGTAATTACCTGTAGACGTAATTAACTAGGTCCAGGAACTGGCCGTTTAATTCCAGTTCATCAGGGAAACGCTTCTCAATGTAGGTCATCATCTTTACCAACAAGATGGACTTCTCACGGATATTGGGCATCTAGAAAGAGAAGAAAGAGTGTCGCTTAGTCTCGACATTTCATCATCGCATTATTGGTACTACACAGCCTGCACTGCCTCATCTCACTCACCTGATTAGCAGCCATAGGCGAATTATTCTTCACCCACTCCTCCACGATCTTGACGACAGCGCGGAGAATTTTGGGGTCTGGCGACTTTTCAATCAGCGAGGTGAGAATGACCTGAATGAAGTTCTTTCTCATTTCCATGCTCATGACAGAGAGCCGTGTCTTCACCAGGTCAAGGCTCAGCATGACCAGCTCACTTGTTACTGTGACAACAGAAGTGTTAACGTCCAAAGACAAGTTCAAGGCGAGGTAATAGAGGATACAGCTACATCGATTAAGCTTAATAGAACAGAGGGACATGAACGGTCCTTAGCAGCTTCTCTAGTCAAAAAAACTTTTGCATTGGTATTTAACTGAGAATAAATATGCCTCTGCAAATATAACCATTAAGTGACTACTTAATGTGCAGAGAGCATTTTAGCCATAGCCAATAACGCCACTCTGAAAGTTAAAGTAATATTTGAGAGGTATTTTATCCAGTAAGTTCTATAATAATGATAGGTACAAACGATTGGTTTATCAACAACTAATTGATTATCAAATGAATTAGCAACCAAATTTATCAATTATCATTTCGA
The DNA here is from genome assembly GCF_019802595.1 of Syngnathoides biaculeatus. Taxonomy (NCBI): domain Eukaryota; kingdom Metazoa; phylum Chordata; class Actinopteri; order Syngnathiformes; family Syngnathidae; genus Syngnathoides; species Syngnathoides biaculeatus. Next base: position 9,243,339 of record NC_084661.1, read on the forward strand.
GACCTTGTTTAACTTAAAATTGTCCTACTTGTCTGATTTCAGCCTTTCATCAGTATTTTTTTTCCATTTTCTTTCTGTACTATTTCTGTACACCGTCATAAAAGCAGACTGATTATCTTACTGTTTAATCAAGACAAGATGTTTTCAGACATCTGTTTTAACGCTGAAAAATGAACATTTTTGCCCATTTTTTTATGGTTGTTACAGACCAAATGTTTGGGCAAATCTTTGGGCATTAACTGCACTGCCCATTTTAAATAATGTCTTGTTCTTAAAGAAAGGTATGAAAACCAAACATATTTTAATCACAGTTATTCATTAAGAAAATAGCCTACAGATGAGTTGATTGAAATATTTGTTAGTTGCAGCCCTAATAATAACATAACTTGTTAAACTCCAAGGGGAATTTCAGTATCAAAACAATGATAGGGAAAAAAAAGAGAAAATACAGTGGAAAAAAAAAAGTTTACGTGAACTCATTTATGAAACGTTTCTATATTTAACTGCACATGATCCTGGTTTGCGTACTTATACAAACATGCAGGTTTGATTTACTGAATTCAGGTGCAATTATTTACCAGTGCTGGTCTCAGCGACCGTTGGATTGGCCTGCTGGGGGCTCAGATGTTCACGCACCATCTTCTGCAGTGAGCGCATAAACACCGAAATGAGGCGATCGATGTAACTAGGATTGTAACTGCAGGCTGACTTGAGAATCATCAGCGTTCCTGGAAGACAAACAATAAGCCAATCTGAGCAAATTATACTCACACTATGGAATACAGACAAAAGACAAATACAGGCGTACGTCTAACATGTTCATTTCTTTACTCAGCTTGATTTTGATTGGAACACAACAGTTCCATGGTATCCCAAAGGAAAGGAAGGCGTGAGTATGTTTAATTAAGCCCCCACTCCTCCCACCTTCTTCATTGCTTAATTAACCCCCATCCCCCTTCTTCACCGCTACTGCTGCCTGGAGCTAATGCTGGACTGTCAGCCTCCCTGGCCAAACGGATACATTACTACACTAGCTCTTTGACATAAAGAGACCAAAGGCATTTTATTGACCACAATGTGCTAGTTCGGGGAAATGTGACACATAGCTCATGGCTTTTTGGCCTCAGTATTCAGAAAGCTAAGGGAAATAAAAGGAGAATATAAGTGCTATTTATCAGATATGCATGGGTTTTACCAACCATATCTCTTGACATCTGCATGGTGAAAAATAATCACGCAGGGCGGGGAATGACAGAGCAATAACGTTACAGTGTACAATCTTTGCCAAACAGCTGGATTGTGGGCTTCATTTAAAGTCTCCAGATGTTAGCCAATCATCTTCCATTTTTACGACTCACTAATAGGTTTAATGGCTTTGACTGAGAAGTTGCTTCATTTTGGAGGTGAAAAATAATTCAAAATTACATTTGCATGTATATATACACACACACAAGAGAAGTCAATGAGAGTCATTCGTACCAAAAAGCTGCGTGGGGTTGGTATTGCTTGTGGCTTTTTCATAGTTGGTAAGTCCCTCATAGATGACCTTGCTCACGGCTGCATACAAAGAGTCCAGCTCCTCATACTTTGATGCTACGTTGGATGTGCCTGGAATGAGATGAAAGAAGGTGCAATTTTTTATTTTCAACATTAAATCCGAAGCTGCACTTTAACATACAGTGTAGGAATGTAAGAGGTGGTGGCTTACTGGGTTCAGTAGGAAAGATGCTCATAAGGCGAGAGAGGAGAGAGTGAACAGCACGCAAAACTTTGGTGTTGCCGCACGTCATACAAGAAGCAATGGCTCTTTGGAGTGGCTTGAAGTGGGCCAGGATAGCTGGTGACTGTAGCACAGTTAACAGGAAACAGAGAATCTCCAATCCAGTGCAAATGTTGGAGATGTTAGCCTGGGCTGGCTGCTCCTGAAAAGACAATGTGTATGTTTAGAACTACAATAAATGGGCTCAAGCATTGAGACAACTTAAAAAAAATGGTGTGGAAGACTGACTTGACCTGGCCACATAGTGCTCTAGCATAATTGTGAACACGACCTTTTTATCTAACATCAACGACCTCTGACAGCACAAATCAGAAGAATGAGACAAAAAAGGTGCTCCTTTGTCTACAGATAGTCACTACATTCCCCTCACCACCATCCTCAATCAACAAGCTCATCATAGATATCATGTCAGTTGTACAATATGTATGAAGAAGTCATTGTGTTTAATTTTCTTAGTATGTAATTTTTTCAATATATATTGTATTCTTTATATTCTATCAATAAATTATACTGTAAATAGTTCATAAAATATTTGCAGAAGACTGCATGAAGGCTGATCACCATGCCATTGTTTCCATCCCCAGGCCAGGCATCCAAGTGCTTTTGTCCATTAGTATCACTAATTATCCTCTTAAAGACAAAATCAAGGCAACTCCAAAATCAATAATGTGAGCACAGAGGTATCACACTCAAAAAAGAAACAAGCCACTCTGATTTGTATTAAACCAAAGATCGATGCCACACATACAGGCCTAATTTTGTCTAAATTGTAATCAAGGTCCACAAAGATGACAAGGCCAAGAGGATAATCTGACAGATCCATGGCACTAATCTTGACTAATGAACAAGGTGACCTCAGTGATAAGGCTCCGGGTAGAAATTAGGGCGGCATTGATCCTGTGCCGTATAACTAAAAACAGAGTATCTTTGGACATGCACACAGGGAATATGGACATTTATAATTGTGTACATGGCTTTCCCCTCTGCCTTCTTATCTTACCCCCTTACTGTCCTCCAATTGCTGGCACGCCAATGCAATGAGATAGTAAAAGCTAATCTGATGTAGGCCATTAACCTGATGGACATGACATGCACATTCCCCCGAGAGACAAAAACCAGCGTATTGTCTGAATAAGACCGACACAGACCCTTGTTTGTCACACCAACCGCATGAAATCTGGAAGGGATAGTTGGCAGGTATGGATCCTGCACAAGGAGGGGGGGGGGCTTATGCAATGATACCCACAGGAGTACAAAGAAAATATGGGATAACGCTGGGGGTATGGTGATAACTTTGTCTTGTCTGTGGCTGCGAATCAGACTAGAGAGATGAGCAGAGACAGAGCCGAGCGACAGATAAAGGTGACAAAGTGAAAACAGAGGCTGAGATGATGACAGGAGAAGGTTGCGGCGAGGGACCGAAAAGAAAATGGTGGGGAAAAACGCAGAGGCACACAGGCCAGCAATATAGCAGGCACAGATAGTGCTTGAGACGAAAAGGGTGGGGAGTTGAAAAACAAGTCACAGGCCAACACAGAGAGACTCTAGTTATCTCACCAGTGATTATTTAGTCATTATAGCATTTGGTGCCTCACTTCATGTAAAACTGATAAACAACGGACTCATGTATTTATGTAGGCACCAAGACAGTGCCCAAGCTAAATTAAATCAATAATCACAATGGCGTTTTGTTTGCTTTTTTTTTGTTTTTTTACCTATTATCATGCAGCCCTACTTTGACTCCCATTTTGGGGGCCAACCTGAAGAATCTCACTGAAAACAAATGTCCTCTCTTAAAAAAAAAAAGACAGTCTTAGCCATGTTTCAACCAAGTAGAAAATTCTGTTCTATTTACAACAAGATAAAAAAACATGGAAGACATATTTTGACGCTCTATTTTAGCACAGTCGGTAGCCCAATTAATTGCAACTTTTGATAGTGAAAAAGTTAAATAGTAAAGACTGGTGGAAAGTTCACAATCCAATTAAGTAAAGGACAAAATAAAGCATAACCCTTCTCACCACAGTCAAGAGCAGTCTTTCAAACCACTGTAGCTTGAGTTCGGCGCTAGGCCACATGTCAGGCCTGAGGGCTGTCTTCATCAGACTAACACAGCGGCGAGACAGCAGCTCCCCAGGAGAACCGGCCACGTTGGTGCTGTCATTCACCTAGGTGGAGGAAAGGGTTGGGACACTTATCATCGGCACTGACAAGGAGTATTCATCTTCCAATATCACTATGACTTCTACGAGAGGAGGGAAATCACAGGTCAAGGAGACGGAAGACCGCCGCTATTAGGCCCCATTTCACTCATGTGACAAGAAGTGTGACAATGGTATAGTCACTACCTCACTATAGAAACTATCATTCAACCAGCATGCTCGTTCAAGGCCAAACACTGATAATGAAACCCTGCCAGCTATAAAACCTTGTGTACTCCTACTTGATCATTATCACTCAGATTCTTTCCTGCCATGTTCAATTTAGTATCACAATGCTGTGTTATTAAGCGACAAAGAATGGAGAAATTGTCTCTTTATAAAGACTTCATAAAGTATAGTTAAGTGCGTTGGTAACACAAAAGACCTACAAGAAATGGAAATTAGGAAGAAAGCACAAGTCAACTTAAAATTAATTACAAGCAAGCATTTTCTTTAGCACTCTATATAGTATGTGTTTGATTCGGAGGTGTTACCTGGCATGCAATCCGGATGAGGAAATTGACCACAGTGTCCGTATGTTGTTTGTCAACAGGTTTAGTGAGCATAGTCTCTGTGCCTGACATAGACTGACCTCGACCAAACACCTAAAAACAAACAATAACAGTTGTCTTTTCACACCGGAAGACTGGGAGGTGAATATCTTGCAACAGAATTTTGGAAAAACGCTTTGTGCACAACCAAACTTCACCGAAGATCAAACAAAAATGATTGATGATTAGTTTATGATTATGATAGGTGTTACAGGCTGACAATTTGACCTTTCCATAGTCAGCGTTTAAGAGTGCTACAAAAACCTGTTTATTTTAGAAACAGAGCAGGTCTCGTTGGGTTTTATGTAACCTGACTTCTTTATTTACTCTTATAGTTTCTATTGTGTATCCATATTTTGTTTTTCTCTTTTTAATCAACCGTTTAATCTTTTTCCATCTATCCATTGTCTTTCGCTCATTCAAGGTTGGGTTGCGGGACAGTAGCTTACGCAGGGAAGCCAGGACTTCCCTCTCCCCAGCCTCTTCATCCAGCTTTTCCAAGTGGATCCCGAGAAATTTCGAGGCTAGCTGCAAGACAGTCTCTTCCTGGGTCATCCCCAGGTGGGACATGCCCTCAACACCTCCCCTGAGAGCCATCTACGAGGCATCCCAAATAAGATGCCCGAACCATTTCATCTAGCTCCTCTCAATTCGGAGCAGGAGCAGCTCTATTCTGAGCCCGTCCTGGTTGATTGTGCTTCTTATCCACTTTCTAAAGAAGAGCCTAGACACCATGCCGAGAAAACTCATTCCGACCTCTTGCATTCGGGATCATCTTCATTCAGTAACAATCCACAGCTTGCGATCAAGGAGCTTTTTAACCACCTTGGTGACCACAAATCCAGAGACAGGAGAGCGCAACTCAGAGATCCCAGACTCAGCTTTGTCATGGGAAGGCCTGTCAATCCAATTGAGGATGACTTTGAAATATTTTCCCCACTGACTTAGAATGTCCCAAAATCAGCAGCGGCCCATCTTCACTATACACAAAAATGATCGGGCACTGCTTCCCCTTTCAGAGATACTTGTTGGCCGACCAGGCCTGAGTTTTTGCCTCAGCGAGCACCAAGGGTTCCAACCAACCCTAAACCTTTGACTCGACATGGCTAGTCTGTACCAAGCAGCTGCATCAGGAGTCTCACAGGCTAAAAAGGCCTGATAGGACTTCTTCAATCAGCCGGGAAAGACTACATCACACATTCGAAATGGATGAATGGCACTTAGCACTTATATATATAAAAAAAAAAAAAATACACTACTAAAGAAAGGTTGATTGTTCAATGATATTTTGTGTATGTGACAGAAATTGCCCTTGGAATAGCTAGCCAGAACTCCTTAGATTTGACACTTCACAATAAAAAAATGGTGCGTTTGAGATTGAAAACTCAGAGAGAAAACAAAAGATGATAGAAATGATGCTGTCACCTCTTGACAAGTTTGGTCTTACAGAGATGGTCTTTTATCAAACTATTTTGCAATCATTTTAAAACTACAGCTCAAGGGCAACCACAGCTTGAAGTGATTGCTAATTTTGGAGGGGGCAACAACAAGTAATGGAATCTAAATTAGCTCACAGTAGAAGCCGTTCCCGCTGCTGTACGGAATCTTTTAGCATCTTGTGCAGGAGTGGCACCATCTGCAGAGAGTCCTCCCTTCACGGCGCCACTGGTACCTTCACCACTGGACCCTACATCAGTCTCGGAATCAGGCTGGCAGGACCAGATACCAGAGATAGACGTGTTATGGTTCACAGAAAATTGTGTTGAAAAAAAAAAAAAGTTCCAGGTGACATATGAGCATTTCCATGTGTGCGTGAACGCACCAATTGGTCTTTGATTCTTTGCAGCTCCCACTTGATAACCACCTCGGCTAGGTCCACAGCCAGTTTCCTATGCTCAATGGTCACAGTGGGGGTGAAACCCAGACGTTGCATTGCACTGATCATGTGCTGCACCAGGTGGTGACGCACAGGGTAGTACACCTATGGAGGCAACAACAGTAAATACTTTATGATATTAGGATTGCAAAATTTGGGAATTTTCAAAGTTGGAAACTTTCCACGAGATATAATGTGGATTTATTTAAATCAATTGGAATAAACCAGGAATTTACGAAATGACAAGTTAGCTGTTAATAGGGACTTAAACACAGTTCGAGAAAATCTAGTTTGCATTATCGTGATGAAATCAAACAGATTTCACGCAAGTACACCTGAATATAGAGGGCGGCTGAAACAATCCACGTACCCGCTGTCATGACGCCACAGCCGCCAGTTTGAAAACCACTGCTTTAACTCAACATTTATGTCTCTGTTCTTCAAATGAAACTTGAATGTTCAATAAAATATTTAAAACTACATTCTACTCACAAATCTGGCGGAAACATGTTTGTTAGCAGCATTAGTAAACTAAAACATTAATATCCTGCACAATGCTTTACTTTCACACACAAGTGACACGGATTCAGATTTTAGAAGTATACCACAGACACTGAGTTAAACTGGTTGCACAATCACTGAGAGACCGAGTCAGAAGTCACATCCACTTAGTTACAAGGACATGACACACAACACTGAAGCATCACACTGGAGGCTCACTTAGCTTCCTCGCAAGGCAAACTGGGACTCTCAAGCATGCAGACAAAAGAGTGAGAGATGAGATGTCTATCAGGGGTCTGCTGCTAGTGACAAAGAATATTAAAGCTTCACACTTTGAGGGTAATTATACTCGATGGAGCAGGACTTCAACGCCCCTTAATGACAGAGAGGCTAAGCCCTGTCCATCACGTGTGCACATACACAGATGTGCACACACATACGCACTTTCATTATCTCCCCTAGTGCAATTATGCTGATGTGATTACATTAGATTAGTCATCTGGGCCAATGAGAGCAACCTGTCAGTGAGATAGAGAAGAAATCTGAGGGAAATGTCAGTTCTGTGTAGAAACACTCATTCATTGAACTGGTGAAGCCAGAAACATAAATGAAGAGGCATCAAGTGTTGATCAGGTTTTAAGAGGAGTGCAAACACACAGGTCAATGGGGCTTTTCTGGTGTTATTTCAGAGGTCATGTTTCTGAATACATTTGCTTTAAGATGATTACAGCCAGCAGACAGTTGCCGCAGGGGAGCAGAGTACCATCGTCGCGGCCAGTGTCAATAACTTCCATCGATATGGTGTGAGCTCAGAGAGTGGGTTTTAAAAGTATGATAATGATGTGATTTATATGCTGACAAGCAACCACCAAATCTTATCTTATCAAGTGCTCGCATTAGAAATCAAATAAAGAACCAATGAATGTAAAGCAGAGGTGCTTATTTCTCCAGCACTGGTCCAAATAATGCAGAATAATAAAATTACAGTGATTTTGTGCTTTTAGTATCGACTCACCCGGAAGTGCTGGACTATTAGGTGCAGTATGTGTACCAGCTGCGGTACCGTGTGGCCCTCCTCCACTATGATTTTACGTGTCCAGTGGGTCAGCATTTGGTGGCCATCCTCCATGCGGGCGGGCACAGCTGGAGTAAGGATAGCCATTGCCTGGCGGACAATGGCACGGGCCTCCATGGTGTGGGCCTTTAAGAGGCTGTGGAAGACCTTAAGGAGGAACACATATTCATCCTGGTAACACAATGCAAGTAATGGTGGGAAAGTCGAGCACCAATCATCCAAACAAATGCACTTACACAACTAAAAAGTAAAAAACCTAAATGTTTGAACAGTTCCTGCTTACTGTCCTGAAATAGAGAATAGAGTGACAGTTCCAGTGCTGCTGCAAAGAAAATATAAAATGGCTTCTAGACTACTGCCAAGATGCCCTGCATCACCTCAAGAGCTGCACCTATGGGTAACATGAGAATTTTAACAACGATACCACTAATCGATCTACAATATTAACAATATTCTTCTGAGTACTTGTTCTGTTTTCAGGAAAAACAAAACTAAAATGGTTTCATTTTTTTCAATATATTAACTTGTCTCACAACTGCAACATGAATGCAGACATTCACCCAATGAAAACACATGGAAAAAGTGGCTGGGAAATGTAAAGACACGACATAATACAACCGTCCCTCTCCAGGCAAGACCAATTAAAATCAAGAATAATAGTTACATTAGCATAACCGTTACGGTTACTCATGCCTGGAGATTGAGATGCAATGATAATTTGTTGTGTAAACACTCAGAGGAAATGGTAGTTTAGGAACACAGCCAACCTATTACCTGAAAAATCGAAATAATAAAACACTATGGGTTAAATGGGGATGAGACATTTTTGTACTACGAATCATATTGTAATATAATTGCACAGCACACATGGGTAAAGGAAGGAACCAGAAGCCAAATAAAAACTGCAACTGTGCACTCCATTTCCTCTCCCCCTTACCTGTAGGACAATCTTCTTATGAATGGCAAACTTTGCAATTATGTGTGCCAATAGTAGGTGTCCGCTGTATTTACAGGCAGGGTCCACACAGGCTTTAGGCAATAGGCACGGCCATGCGAAGGTCATGAGGCGCCGCAACTTGCTGTTGCGGGACTTGTTGTTGTCATGAATGTGATGGGGCGCATGCTCCACCAACAAGGTGGAGAACTGCAGTAAGCATATTCTTAAAGAGTCCAGCAGGTCAGCTTGTTTCTCAGGATCCAGAACCTTAGAGAGACATTGCATTTTTTTAAGACACTACACTGACATTTGGACTAGTATTAAATAAGCCATCCTAATTTAACACCAGTTGTCCCCCTTTCATCAGACTACATGTAAATCACCTTTTATCCAAATATGAATTTACTTTAATTGCCTTTTGGCTCCAACATCCATCCGCATGAGTCTTTTGGATAAGAGCTGACCAAAGAGTTGTCAGGGGAAATTAGCATTAAAACTCCACAGAAAAAATCATGAGCAGCCAAAATAGGGCAGGTGTTAGTCAGTGATGGAATCTACCACAGCACAAAAAATATGCTGACCTTTAACATGGCCACAACATGACATTTACACTGGAATTGTAGTCTGGTCTGATGAATGAAATTGTATCACAGGAGGGAGCGAAGACAAAGACAGATGGAAAGGCTAAAAATCACAATCATGAAATGTGTGGTAGCTCAGGAAAAAGTAGAGAGAGAGCTGTACAGGACTGGATGCTGAGGCAATATGGATGTGGGCTGAAGAGACACATTATGGGAGGAAATGCATCTAGTAATGAAATCCAAGACACAACGCTGTCAACTAATGAGCAACGGGTGAAAGGGGTGGGAGAGCAAGTGTGCTGGGGCCGGGGGGGTACTGTATATGTGAAGAAAATCAATGCATGGGGGCAGCTCAGTGAACATGTACCTTTGTGATGAAGACGCTGGTAATGCTTTCTGGATTGTCTCCTTCAGGATTCGGCGGGCCAAGCAACTGCTCTCCTTCACCCTTTTCAAAGCTGTACAGGAAGGCTGGATTCAGAATGTGCTGCAGCACCTTACAATCAGGAAAATAAATAAATTTTTTTAGGCTCAGACCCCAAAATGTGTGATTTCACTGATCACATCCCAAAGAAGAGAGGCAGAATTAATCAGTAAAAATGCGATGTACGTCTATAAAGGCATTGTAGAACAGATTTGGCATTATCTGAGTTCTCTAAAGCATAATCTCCAAAATTTGAGGAATTTTGCATACTAAAACTACATAATTAAGTAGCTGGGGAAATAAAATACTGCATGTGGACAGTTGTACGAGGCAATTGTGACCAATAAGGAGAGTAATAAAATACATGGCATTTAAACAATAATGCTTGCTTATCTAAGTCTCTTAATTAAAACACCAACAGCAATTACTGCTTCACAACTCTCAATATAAAAAGAAGTGTAAGACCTCCAATTTCATATTGGCCACACTTGAAAATATAAACCCCATTGGCATGCCCATCTCTGGCTGTGAGGCATTAAAAATATATAAAAATAACCCAACAAATTGTGGAGAAGTGCAGAAATCTGTACAGATTGATGCCCATGGAGGCAGAGGCTTGATTAGCCTGTGAAATGCAAAAGATGTTGCCCACAATAAAGCCAAAAACTGCATGTATCAAAGAAGCTACTATCTGTTAATGAGCCTTCCTATTCAATCCGTCATTGAGGAGTACGGGGCGACATTAGTGAAGAACGATCTACGGTAGCATATGTTCCCCCTCCTCTATTAGGTCATTACTCGCACACATTCTGCACAGTGTAAAGGCTACCGTGATGGATTCAAATGCAGATGCACAACAAGCGGCTTGGAATGAAGATGCCGAGAAAATGTAATGCACGCCAGTCTGTTCTCCAGCCTCATCTGTCCCCATCATTTCTCAGCTTCTCTGACATCAATCACTGTACCATCATAGCATATTTCTGTGGCATAATTAGATGAAGCCAGTGAGTCTGTGCATATAAACACACACGGAAGCTTGTTGTGCATGAAGTCTAGTTCTTATTCTGCATCTCCATGTGTTACATGTAATTCCCATCCTCAAAGGTTTGTGCCCGAGTGTGTGCTACGCATATGGCAAAATATGTACAAACCTCAATGAAGTTTAGGGGTGGTGTAATACAGAACATAATTATTTACAAATCATTTTCAACCGATAAGGATTTGAATACACATCAAAAGACAAGCCTTCAAAAACAAAGGGCGCATTGGAGCTACCTTTTCGTTGAAAACAAAACTAAAAGTGTTCCATCTAATAAAATGGGATAGAGAATGAAAATGGACTAGGCCTGCTTAAACGTTCATCATTTGATATACATATTGACTATTTCCTGCATTTTAATTAACATTTTTTTTCCATTGTTGAATAGTCAATGCTGTGGAGGTAGGGCCATTCCACAATATTGCAGGGGTTCACTGTAATTTACATCCTGGAGGAAATATGTCAGGTAGTGTCAAAAACATCAGTGTCAGTTATTTCATTACAGCACTACTGGTCAAGTATGAAAACACATTAAGGTATTTCTGGCTTTTGATGTCACTCCAGCGCTCAACTAACTGACAGGTTTAAAACAAACAACAAAAAAAACAAGGAAAAGAATAGCAACGATAAAGACCAGTGAATCAGTACGATTTACAGCACAAAAAGGTTACAAAGTGACACCGTGATCATAATACTGCAGTTCAACTGTAATCAAACCTTCCTTGCACAGCATGTTCAGAAACAAAACCCCAATGCAGCGTACTGTGAAACAAGCACTGTGTGCTTCATCAACTTCATGCTCTCTTTTGTTTGCATGTCTGGCTGAGTTATAAACCCTGGTTTTGGGAGTTTAAAAAAAACATTTCTATAAAGTCTGCATGGCAAAAAACAAGTAAGTGGAGCAGCAGTAGTTATCTGCAGGATAGGAGTCTTTGAATCATGTGATTCATTGCTGTAGTACACTGTCCCTTTTGATAAGCATGCTTCTGTTTTCATTTGTCTGCAAATCAAATATTCATGCAATTGCTTATGACGCTCCACAAAAACCTGAGTTTATACCCAACATTTGGGCATTTGAACACACATACTATGGCAATAATTCAAATGTCAGCTGATGTCACACTTGCTTTCATTTTCTTGATTATTGACGATAACGCGTGCAAAGTATTCAAACTGAATGGAGCCTTCTTCAATCATCTACATAAGATTGATGGCGAGGCACGATATACCCAAGACTGACTGGTCATCACTGGTCAATGGCAGTGCACACTGACATTGGCACATATGGAAAATTTTGAGTCTTTCATGAACTTAACATATGGCTTTGGAATGTGTGAATAACACAAAACACATACAAGCATGGGAAGAACACACACACTCCACACAGGAACGCCGGAACCTGTATTAAAACCCATAACCTCCATCCGTACAATCCGTGCAATCCACTTATCCATCACATATAACCATTCCTAATTTGGTTTGGTGATTTAGTACATGTAGTAAACAGATACTGTCCTCCAGCCACTATTTGCTCAATGGAAAGGGGTTCCCCTTCGGGCTATGTCTCCAAAATGTTTGGTGAAAATGGAGGTGATCCTGTTTACTCACAAAGAAAAGTGATGTTGCATAACCTCTGGTAGAAGCAGGTGTCATGGAAGAGTTGCTAGCTTCGCAAACTAAGAGATAAAACTAATTAGACAAGCAGGTAATACACAGCAATTACCCATGTGTGGTGTATGTACAGATCTATGTTTGCCAAACAGTTATTTGGTTCCAGAGTTCTTGGGCACACCTTTCCCACTAACCCGCTTTTGCTTTAGCACAAAGCTGAACCTTCTCTCTGCCAGCATCAGTGCCTGTTACAGATGCTCAAGCTGTGTGTGCGTCAGTGTGTGCGTCTGTGTGTGCGTGCGTGCGCGTGGGCGGATGAGTCCGATTTTCAAAGGCGGTCTGAATGATAGTAATGCTTGCAGCGGCATGTCAGGTAGAGCGAACACAGCCATTGTTCTGTTGTGCCTCTGAGTGTCTCAAAGCAGAATAAAAATAAAATGACCTTTGTGACTATCAAAGAACTTCTCCCACAAAAGAGACAAAGTTCCCACTGCGCAGGTATTTAAACAGCGAGAACAAAGCATGTCAGTTGAGGTGGCAAACTCATAATTCATGCCTTATAATTTATGATACATTATTCACTGTAAGGGTGGAAAGAACAGCGAAAAAAAGATGGTTTCAAGCTTCCACCAAACCAAATTATTATTCAAACTTTTCCCCCTGACATATTGTGGATACACCTCATGTATTATAGTCCATTATTCATGAATTCCACAGATGACAAAACTAAAGTGAGAAACAATTTTTGGTTGAGTCAGAGCAACCCTATAGGTCAGATATTTCAATCGCTTCTGTATCATACTTTTCAATTATCTTGTGAGGATAACCAGTACACAAAACAGATGGCTGTTTTACAAAATCAATTGGGTCATTTTTGTCACTTGGGATGTTTTCTGAAGGTTTAGCTCTAAATAAGGAAGACTGAAGTTAACAGCCACCATTTTCACATTAATTCTGAAGCCTGATTAACAGAAATGTCAAAAGCATTGAGAAGTGTTTCACCCTCAGCAGGATTGCATGCATGAATTGACTTTCCAGCTTTGGGTGGAAGGGAACATACCTTGGCTTTGAGCTCGTCGTTGAAGTGTGGGTCGTTGAACTCCACAAAGCGGAAAAACAGCGCACGCTTCTGAACGATGGAGTAGTTCCTGGGAATTTCCTCCTCCATGTATTCTTTCAGGAAGGTCATGTTGCACAAGAAGCGACCGGTGAAGGCCCGCAGCAACTGGAACAACAACTCTATCTCCGAGTAGTTGCGCCTTTTGGATGGGACACCAGGTCATGAAGGTCAGCGCATCAGTAGCGTTAAGTCTCAAGTCATAACTTTTAAGTCCTCTTGGCTAACATTGTAGCTCGGGCAATGCACTCAAAACTACAGATGTGGACAAAGTATAGGCATTGGGCCGCGTAGAGCCTGTTCCATTCTTTAAACTTACATTACCGAGAGTCCTATAATATTTGTTCCATTCATTTAGGCATCACTATCCCTAAATTATATTGATTAAAATGTACTTATCTATATGTATTTCATTCATCTATCTCAATATAACTGGTTAATTTCTTTATTGTAAATAATGAAACTAAAACATTTAAAAAGGAGTTTTCTGCCTGGCAATGAAATTGTCCAAATTTGGTAGATTTCACGTTTTATTAACAAATTGATACTAGTGGTACTTTATCTTCCATCCAAAATCAAATCCATCCATTTTCTTCACCGCTTGTCCTCACTTGGGTCGCAGGCATGCTGGAGCTTATCCCAGCTATAATAATGTAAAGTTTAAGACAGCTTTCTTTCTTTAACTTTACAAGATTTAATAACAAATTCCCATTTTTTTCACATTACCAGAAAAATAGTAGTTTTGGATACATTGGGGTCCAACCTGACAGTGATGATAGACAAATTTCACAAATTTCCATGTATTTAATTCAATAATTGGTTATTACAGTACTGTATTGATAAAATAAATGAATTTATTGTAAACAAGAATAACAGTAAATTAACCACTGCATTTGTATAGCAGATTTAACATTTCTTGTATTTTTATTAAATTTAGTTAAATTAGTACAATTATTTTTTAATTAGAATAATCAGTATTTTCAATATCATTTTAACTACTGTACAAATTTGAACGAACTATCAGCACGGGGATGTAACTGTTTGAATCATTGACCTCACAACTTTGAGGACTGGGGTTCAAATCCTGGCCCCACCTGTGTGTAGTTTGCACGTTCTCCCCGTGCGAATTTTCACCGGGCACTCTGGTTTCCTCCCATATCCCAAAAACATGGAGTAATTGCAGACTGTAAATTGCCCGTGGGTGTGATTTTGAGTGCGACTGTTCTCTGTCTCCACGTGCCCTGCGATTGGCTGTCAACCAATTAAGGGTATACCCCGCTTCCTGCCCGATGACAGCTAGGATTGGCTCCAGCACTCCCGTGACCCTCGTAAGGATAAGCAGCTCAGAAAATGGATGGTTGGATATGAGCGAACCATTTTATTACTATTATTAATTTTTTAACAACTACAAACTGATCCGGCCCATCTGTCAGTTTTGAAATCACACGTACCCCTTGAGCACCAACGTTTGCCCACCCCTGCTCTCACTGGACAGTTAATTTAAAATTCAATGTACATACTTGCAGTAGCTAAGAAGACAGTAAGCGAGAAGTTTAGGCTCTTTCCAGTTGGTGGCAGCCATGTTGTCTTTACGATGTCTCTCTTGGAAGGCCTCGCTGACCCACACTCGCCTAAGCTGATTTACCAGCGAATGCTGCCCTGCTAGCCATCCTTCATCATTCTTCACAATGATACTGATGATCTAAATAGGATAAAGGAAAAAAAAAAAAAAAAAAATCACACACTTATATTTTGTTTTCATGGCATTAATAGAAACGTCCATACTTTAATGGCTTGAAACTGTAGGTCTAATCTGGCTGTGGTGGTGGAGGGAGATCCAGGGCGGACTGTCGCAGTGGTGCCAGCAGGAACCAGCAAGGTGACAAAGCGATTGGGATTGGAGGCCAGTACGTCTCTTAGTGGCTTGGCATCTTTGTGTTTCAAAAAACTCTGGATATGGAAACATACACATTGTGTAACATCAGTAGATCTGATTGATGCTCTGTTCAAGTTTGCCACTAAATCGAATACTAAGGATGGGAAAATCCAATGGCTTCTTCATTATACCCATTACTGAGGGAAGCTAAAAAGGTATCTCTAAATTACTGAGGGAAGCTAAAAAGGTATCTCTAACAGCAAAGGTGTCTGAGAACACCACAAGGAACAACTGCCTAAAGTCTGACCATGAACATGCGGCTCCACTGAGGGTCGTTAAGAGTAGCCTCCATCATGAACAGTTCCACTGTCTGAGAGGGGTGGCGAGTCAGGAATTTAATCAAAGGCTCTCTGAATGGACTGCCGGCCTGGGTGGTAGAAACAGTGCATTTAGAGGGAGATGAGAAAGAACAGGGGGGGAAAAACATTCAATATTTTTATAAGTCATTACAGACTAGGAAGAACAATAAGAATGTCTTGAAACTTGATGAGGTGTGGGTCAAAGTATGACTCTGAGTCTTTAAATTAGCAGGAGTCATGAACTATTTTTTTTCATTTTCAATTAAAATTAGTAGTGTATTTATTATTTTAAATTCATTTTGAATTATTGTTTAGTCAATTTAATGTAACAGAAAATATTGGGAAAAAGATCAATTTTAAATGAATTTTATTAATTTAAGTTAAACAATCAAGAAAATAAAATAAAAACATGAAAAGACTAGATTAATTTATTTCACATTCTCCGTCAAAATCTTACTTCTATGAGCATCGCACGCTCTGTCTTCATGACCACCTCCAGCAGAGGTTTAACTAGTGTCTGAGGTGCAGCGGGGATCAGATGGAAAAGGTTAATGATGGCAGAACAGATCTTCATCTCCTACAAAACAGTCAAAGAAAAAAACAAAAAGGCAGAGGGGAGTAAATCAAAGTCTTGGGTAGATGCAGAATTTGTTTTAGACGAGAAGCCACTGTAAAAAAAAAAAAAAAAAAAAAACAAGGATGAATTTTAGTCAAATGAAAAACGCATTCTGTGTCAGTTAGTAAAATAACTGACACAAAGAAAGACACTCAAATGAGTTACTGAATTACAAAGCCACAGCAGACAAACACTAAGAATTCTGGTGTATTTATTCTTTCAAACCACTGTTAAAACGACATCTTGCGAGGTGCAGTTGTCAGTAGGGAATTAGAGGCTCTCAAAAAGATCAAAATGTGAGAAGGGCTGACATGACAGTGTCTGGAGACAATCACAAACAAATGAACACAAGACTACAGGGCAATTTCACTAGCACCACTATCACAACATTTGCTGAAGTAAGCTTCAAAACGTCACCAACAGAGGGCGCAATACCGGGTTACTTCTCACCTCAAAGCCCTCCAATGCAGGCTGTACCAGAATGGGAGACAATGATCAGAGTCAGCAGAGTGGTATGCGTGAATTTGTGTGTGGCTGAGATTTGTCTGTCTTTGCTCCACAAGGAAAGTGAGCAGATAAGACAGGATGGTAGTGAAATGAATGGGTGGGCAGCGACAACCTTTGTGTGCGACCTCGGGAGCTACTTTACGTCAGTGGAGCACACAAACTTCAACCCACCACATTTGGAGATAAAGGGTCACAAATTAAGGTATTTCATCCTCATGTCAAAAAGTCAATTGGACAGGCTCTTTTTAGATCCTGTTCATTCTCCTCAGTTTTGCACCATCCTTCTGTTGTTGTCGTTATCAGGCTTGGCTAATTGACCACATGACCCCGTGCTTTGCTGCGACTCCCAGCTCACTGTCAACTGGCGTACGACAAGGAGTTGGGTTAAGGAAGAAAAAAGGGGCCAATTTGCATGTAATTATGCAAAGCATTAGAAATCGGGAAGTCGCAACTCATGAAATGAAAGCTTGAAATGGTTTTACTTCCATAAGGGAGGCGACTGTTTTTCCCCGTTATACTCTCACCTTTCCTTTGCCGTTCCAAGGTTATCTGTCACAACGATAATGAGGAGACGCAGCGCTGGGCCTACCACTGCCAGACCGGCGCCTAATTAATCATTGATTGTAATATGGCCACTCACAACCCATCGAGGAAGAGCCCACACTGAAGATGTGTTGACTACGTACACGCAATTTAAGCTTTGCAGCATTTCATCTGTTTGGTTTAGACAGATCACATGACATCTGCATTGACTTGTTGCTTCCGCACTGGATTCAAATTAAATCTCAACTGAGGTACGTCAACATGTCAGTGTGATTGAAGCATCGCGTCTGCACAATTTTTCAGATCTTGAGTTAATGACTTCTTTAACATGTATACTCACACTTCCATCGCTGCGCTGGCCTCCCTTGTGCGTTATTACCACCACCTCCATCCACTTCCGCAGGTGTTGCTGAGAGACAAAGAAAAAAAACTGACAATGTAGGAGAGCAAAAAAAAAAAAACGTACATGCATGGATGCACACCATCTTGCTCAATAAAGGGAAAAGAAATATAAATCCATACTGAAAAAGCTTGATGAAATTACACATGGAAGTGCTCTATTCTGTAATGTCACTGCTGTCAAATGATTTAAGTATTTATAGTGCTTTTAAAGCAACAATTTGTAGTAACTTGACCTTAAGGCTACAAAGTGAAAATCATTTCGATGGTGCACTGGCTTTTATTAAGGAAAGGAGCATCTCTGTCTTCGTCATGACAGCCGCCAGATCATCTTCTGTACTTAGCAGTTGTTATTACTTGGGGAACAGTGCAGGCAACAATCGTATTGGCTGCTTTGAGCTCCATGTACAATTTTTCTGCACACTAAAATGATAAGATATTCTTTTAATGATCCCCAGAGGGAAATTCAAGTTTTAGAGCAGCGCACAGTTCCTGTAACATCTGAATAAAGAATAACAACAAATACAATAAAAATGCGTAGTAAGAAACAGATGACTTCGTTAAGCATAAAATGGCATGTGAGTTTTCTGAGGTGTAGGTAATTTAAAAAATATAAAACAGAGCAGTGGGGAAAAACAGGCATTGGGTCTACAACTATATAATAAATGTTTATTTTTAAAAAAGCAACAGATACATGATGAAAATGGAAGCCTGGCTTACCATCATTTGATCACAGAACTTGTCATTAAAGGAGTTGGGAAAGAGGCGAGTGACAGAGGTCAGACGGTTGACCACATTCAGGGTAAGGCTGCGGTAGTCACCCAGCATCATAAGCAGAGGCCGCATGTGAGTGTGGATCTGGTCCACCTCAATGGTGGCACCCTCAAGGAACTATAAAATAAGAGGGTGAAATGTATCGTTTCAACATGTTTCACTAACTTCATATGACTGTATGTAGTGAAACTATTAAATGGGTGTTATTTGATGCTCCCTCTATAAATCCTTTCTCCTTAACACCGGACCTAGCCTTGCCAGGTTCTGTAACCTGGTCAAATTCTAACTACACACTGCAGACGGCTGGGAGAGAAAAGGACACTTAGATATGGGTAGGGCCAGTTCAAAACAACCACACATTGCAACATTGATGCCAACACACGCACAAACACACACACACACAAAGGAAAGATGCATGCAAGCCACATTCATTTTCCTCTCAGTGGAGAGAACAAACACTCCATCCTGTATTGATCGGGCCGCAGCAATGCTCATTAGTGCTATCAGGACAAAGAAAGAGAAAGGGAGGAATCATAAGATAAAGAGTGATGACGGTAAAGAAAGAAAATGAAGGACACGGAAATTGAAGGAGAAAAGGGACAAAGAGCATCTAGGGGGAATAGATTGGGGTCTTCATGGTATGGATCATTTGATAAACAGGGATATGGCTAGTTCAGTCAGTCTGATGAAGCATGGAAAAGTTCAGATAGTTTAATGAATGATCTGTGCAGTTGAAAATGACATGAGTGAGGCAGCCAATGAACAGAAAAAGAAGCCTACAAGAACCACTGAGATTCAGGAAACACTTACTCAAAACTATATACATTGATTTAAAAACACTCCTAAGAGCTCAAGGGCAGTGTTGAATTCTAGTTTAGAGGAATATTGTGCGTGACCGTCTCAAGGTTTTTACTTAAAAGTGGGTTTATATTCAATAAGGTTGAAAGACTAAAATAATTAATATCCTGACCTTCCTCATGCATGCCTCCCCTGCTTCCTGAAGCTCACTGTTGGTTGAATTGAGGGCCTTGAACAGGGCGGCAATGATTTTCTCTCTGGACTGTGGCAAATAGTTGCAGGCTGCCAGAGCATCTAAAAACACATAACAGAAATTCTACACATTCATAAGGTTGTCTGGACAACTCACAGGGTGCATAAGAAAGGCTTTACAAGGAAATAGAGATTGACTGACGACATTTTTTTTAGTAGCAGACTATAATGTGATGAAAGTCGAATTAAAGTCAAATAATTAATAATGACTGATATTTTTTAGCACAGTTCAGCATTCCACAAATTACAAATTAGTTTTATGTGAAGACATTTCGACTGACCAAATACAAACAAAGAAAATCAAATGATAGAAGATACAACACACCACTACATTGAAATTAGTGGGAGCAAGTTTTACACATTAACGAGTTGACTGGTCAAATGTTGTGTTTCATAGTGCTGGAAAGTTAACTCATCAACTAAGAGCTTCAACTCCTACTAGGAACAGATGACATGACTCACTGAGGGCAGCGATGCGCAGGGGCACCAAGGAGGGGAGGCTCTTATAACACGGCAACTTCATCAGCGCAGCATCATCCGCCTCACACAAGTTCAGCAGCTGAAGACAGAACAACAAAAGGTCAGACTTCCTCCGGTAGAGAAACATGCACTTGTGGTGTTGAAGTGCTCTGGATTACAGGAGCATCCTCCTCCCCCAAAAAGTGAATTCCAGTGCAAATGTGTGTCAAATGTCA
Organism: Syngnathoides biaculeatus; assembly: GCF_019802595.1. Lineage (NCBI taxonomy): Eukaryota > Metazoa > Chordata > Actinopteri > Syngnathiformes > Syngnathidae > Syngnathoides > Syngnathoides biaculeatus. Next base: position 9,263,851 of record NC_084661.1, read on the forward strand.
AGTAGTGTGATATCATACATGGATACAAATGACTGTATGAATATAGTGCTGCATGTTACACACCTCTGTATAGAAGACCTTGTGCTCCATGACATTGAGGTCCATAGTGAATAGGCGGGGCTGTAAAGTAGTGCAGAAGGTGTTGCCTTCCATCAAGCCAATCTGAGCATTTGCAGGCTGGTGGCGCAAAAGATGTTTCTTGGGGGGCACCATATCTTGCAATACCTAATGACAAATATCAGCAAGGAAGCAATCACTTGATGTAGATTAAAATAAATTGTCTTTATCAGGATTTGTCTCAAGAGTCATTAAATAGAATCATCCCCTACCTCTTTGTGTGGTTCCATTATGACAGTGACACTCTTGCCAGTGACCTGGGCCAGCACCTGCAGGGAGTGCATGGCCTGCTTTCTGACAGTGGAGTTTGGGGAGGTCACTTCGCGGACGAGGTCATGTGTTACCATGTGGAAAGATTTGTCTTGGGCGGTTAGAAGTTCTTCTGTTTTTTCTTCATCCTTCAATGGTGTGGCGCAGCGCACCAACAACTGCTCCAGGGTGGTTTTTGCCATGGCTACAGCTCCATTTGACACCTAAGTTAAAAAAGGCTAATTCATAAGGTTAAGCTATTGAGTAGCTACTACTACCACGAAGAGCTTGCTAAATTAAAGCACTAAACAGGGGTTGTCCGGGCACCAAAGCATTTATTTATTTTTCACCAAAAAATATTTCAGCTCACCTCTCCTGTGAGGTCCATCATGACAAACAGCAGGGCCTTGAGAAAGGTGAGTTGGTTTTGTAAAACCCAAATGAGAGGTAACCTCTCCATCAGGAACTTGATGGACACTACACCACCGAGCTTGGCATACCAAGCCTGCTCGTAGCAGCAGGCACACAGACGTTCCACGATGTAGGAGAACAAGGGAAGCTGACATGCCTGTATATTGAAATAGATAGCAAGGATGAACATATCTCACTGTATTTACAGCTGGACAATTTATTTGTCAGGATGATTTCTTCTAAATTTATTTTTTAGCGGAATCCGTAATTCAAAGCACTTCCTCGCTGTTGGGCACTGCTTAGAAGATTCGTAGAACATGGTTGGGAACAACGGGGAGCTAGTTTTACAAGGCAGTCAGTGTTGCCAAATTAGCAATATAGTAGCTATGGTTATTTTGATATTTTCAACCGACATTTTTTCAAAAGGAATCATTTTTATATTATCTTTCAATTTAAAAAAAAAAAATCGAGGAAGTTGATGGTAGTAAAACACCAGATCAAAGTAGATTGAAAAAGAACACAAATAGCATTTTGCTGTTTCAAAGCATCTTTTGCATCCAGAGAAATAAAGCAACTCACAGATCAGGAAAAATAAACAAAAACACTTTTTTTTTTTCTATAATGTCCATTGTCATTTGCTGTTGATATACGCAAAGGGGAAACAAATGAAATCCAATTAAAAATAACGAAATTGGATTTTTATAAAAATAAAAGAAAATAATTAGTAAATCAATTATTTATTTTGACACGATGTTACCTGGCACTAAATGTAAAGTCAAATTACATTTATTTATTTGGATGTGCTGTCACATGCACTCACCCTCTCCTTAGAGCCAAGGATGATGCTGGCCACATCAAAGATGACGGCCAGGGCCACCTCTCCGATCTTACACAGTTCCTTCTCCTCATAGGCCATGCAGATAGCTATAGCATCGATCAGAACCAATGGATCCATGCCCTTTGACCCGTTCTCTTCACTGTGGAACATGGCTGTGCTTGGCTGACTGCCAAGCTGGTAGCACGGTAGCAAGAATGGACCTGCGGGAAAAGAAATCAACAAACAGATTTTTAATCGTAAAACTGAATGGCTGAGTAAACAATAGCTTTATTGTGCAATTGGGCCCAAATCCCATATTTGATCTGATATGATTTGATATTTGATTGTCTCACCACACTGCTGAGCCACAGCAACCATAGTGTAGTGGCGAATCAAGCTGGCTACAAAAGGTAGCGCGCTGGGCCTCAGGTCTTTTATCACGGCAGACATGAACGCTCCAGTCAAGGCCTGTTCAAAAGTTCTGCGGGCTGGTGTGTCCTGTGCCTTGTAGCGATGAGAGATAATAACATTGGGGATCCACTTCTCTGTGAAGCTGGGGGGGGAAGAGAATGAGTTTGCTAGTAGACAGCAAATAAAGGGACCGCTACAGAGAAAAAGCTCTTACAACCAACAATGGCAAGCAACCGAGTACGTACAAATACTTTGTCACTGTACTTAAACATATTTTTTTTAAAGACAACTGTACTTGAGTATTCACATTACCACATACCTGACATTTGAGAATAGATATCTGAAATTCATACTCAGTACTTTGTCAAAATAGGCTTGTTACCTTTGTCATCCTCCACAAATGAAAACACGGTAAAAAGAGAAATACAAAGAGGTACTGTCATGTCAAATGCAGTTGCAATCTTGGGAGAATTATATAGCAGAAAAAAAATTAGGAACAAAAAGTACATAACGAAGGTGAACCAGTGAATATGAATGACGATAATGCAACTGGTTCAATTAAGAAATTATACATCCTTGGCCATATTTAGGAGATTTTTTTATGTTGTTTGCGACGAATGTGTCATTTTGTGCCAACTTGAAAAACATGAGCTTCTACATTTTCCTCTGTGAGATGGTTTTGCTTGAAGGCAGGACAGTTCACCCCTGATTATTCTGTCATGATTTAGCTGCCAGAAAGCTCAATGTTTTTTTTCTTTCCCAGAACAAGGTCTATGCATGTTACTAAAAGGAAAACTACTGGAGTTATCAAAATAAGCATTGGATATAACTGAGGAAAACTATAATTACAACTTCTACTTGAGCATATTTCAGTTTATGCATTTTTATTTTTAAGAAAGGAAGGGACTTAAATCATGACTTCTGCTTCATTTTTCAAAACAATAACTGTATTTTTACCAACTCTGCTGATTAGCCTATTCCCAGTTTGCATCTTGACTTCCTAAATTTACTGCTATTCAGTTTCCATATTGATTAAGTTAAGGATGCTGACAATTTACAACTTGAGAATTGCTTTTTTTAAATCAAGTTTAATCAGGACTTTCTTAAATGTCTGATTATTTCCATAAACCTTTGCCAGTAAATGGATTATTTGCAGCTTGATTTTGTTTAGGAAAAGTGGACACTAATATTAACCCCATCTTTGGTAAAAAGGTTTTGACTTGGAGTTTGTCCTTCATTTTGTAATTCTTCAGTGGCTCTGCTGGTGTCCCTGTTGATATTTATTTACAACTGCTGGTGGCAACTGGACTGCAGTGTTATTGAGCAGCTGTTTTCTCCTTTCTTGAGCTTGTGTTTTATAATGCCACACGCTGGGGGTAGACTTAATGGATCGCATCATCTAATTATTGCTATTTAAAAGGCTTCAATTTGTGGTGAGGAGGGGAGGGAGCAGGTGAGGAAACTGGAGTGTGACGAAAGTAGAGGAAGAAGAGTGTCATGGTGGGCAGGGTGAAGACTGGCCAGGCTGTCGGAATGTCAGATCAATTGGCCTTTTGTCATTCATGGAGCTGCCATGCCGATGTTACTGTGGACTCAGAGAGGCTATATTTAAACTCATCTAAAGATAGAGGGAAAATGTGAGCGGTGCACAAGTGAAAGAAGAAAAACAATCTTTCATGAGGGAGGACAAATCAAGATGTCTGACAGTCAAGGCAGCAGTGGCAGTCCCACTAATCATAACTGACACACTCCGGCAGAACCGTGCACACATGCACCCAGACACACTTGTCTTTGCGCGTGAGCGTATGTGTGTTCTTAATGAAAGGAGAGTGAAAGGGCCAGGGTGCAGCATAAACAGACAGAAAAAAGTCAATTAGCCATTGCCGGGGATCAATTACGGTAATGCGACTAACCCATTCCCACAAGCACACCTTTTATCCTTTCCTGTATGTGGGCTCACAGTATGGTTTTCTGCCTCAAACCAAATCCTGCTATAGAGTTGGGATCTACTTGAATGTAATTAGCACCCCCCTCCCTTCTCACTGGATTGATGTGGCAGTGTGTGGTGAGGAAGTGTGCGACTGAAGGAGCAGTGAAGACGGTTAAGAGAGGAGGTTAAAAACCACAATGACTCCAACTCATGAATATATTTCTTACAATACTTCCCCCAGATCAGGGCCAGACACTACATTTGCTATCTCAAAATGCACATCCACACTCTGGTGTTGTGTACCATCTCACAAAGAAACAGTTGCTTACTTGGGATGAGAAAGAAGCTGGTACAGAGCGTGTTTGTTATCATCCAAACTGGTCATGGCCACCAAGAAACACTTAATGACCTCCCATGCCTGTCGTCTGTAGTACGGCTCTGTGTTGGCACTCTTCAGACAGTCAAGGGCTGTCTCTATTGCCTAGAGGAATACAGCACACAGATCTTGAGAAAACTATAAAATCTAAAAATTAAATAAGAATAAGACAATATTGATATAATAACCAAAACTAAAAACTTGATTAAAAAAAAGCAATTCTCAAGTTGGAAATTGTCAACACCCTTAACTTAGTCAATATGGAAACTGAATTTCAACCCGACGTTAACATTTGTGATTGTGACATAGCAGAGTTCACAATATGGTTTGGCAATTTAAAACTGGAATGAATGCCACTTGGAAGAAAGGCGAAGATAAAAGACAAAAAACGTGAATAGCCCATGTAAATTAAGATTGCGTTACTGAATTATAGACCTGTTCATAGACCGAGAGTTTGTAGAAAGTCTGCATTTGGCCTGAATATATGAAGATCGTTAGAGAGAATAAGACGTTAATGAGAGTAAATAATCTCGTCATAGTGGACCACACTAGACTAATGATTACTGATTGGGGTTGAAGTTCTGGGGGAGATTAACATTTTTCTATAAATTACCAGAAGCACACACACACAGGACTAGAAACGCATATCTAACTAAAAATGCTCACTCCTGTAGAAATGGTAAAAATGTATGGTAGAAATGGTCCGACCTTCTCCATTGGCAACTGTATTGAGGCTTTGCAGTCAGTGAACTCAGCCTTGATGCTGGGCCCTTGAACTTCAGTCACCACATAGTGCAGTCTCTGCGACTCCTTGAGCATCTTCCGGTTGCTGCCACCAAACTTTCCTAAGACACGGTAGGCTACATGGGAGATGCTCTCAGCAGGGTTTCTGAGGGTACGCCACAAAGCCTTGGACACCAAGCACAGAGAACATATCGAAGTGTCAAAAGCTCTGTCGATGTTAATACGAAATGGTTGGCTTCCATTCCATAAAATTGAAATGATCATTCTATTCTTCATTTTTGTGCAATTAAAACACACATAATTTAGTCTGTGCAGAATAAAGAGTGAAAGACTGAAACCAGCACCTTACTAAGCAGCTTGCGAAGAACTGCTCCACTTTTTAAAACTTCCTACCTGCATGAGCTCTGCCCTGACAGGCTGGATATGGTCATAGAGAAAGTCTGGCTGCAGGTTGTCCACACATAGCTCCAAGGTACGAAGTCCTTGGCTCACCAGAGTCTGAGAGCCATTGAGGGCTGACACCAGTGGATCCATTAGCATGGGCAAGTATGGCAGCAAAGAGCTCAGACGCACAGGAACTGTCAAACACAACTCCACAAAGAGATCCTTCATGTGCTGCTTGTGAAGGCCACTCTGCAACATGTTCAGACCTAATGGTACGAAAAGTGGGCAGAGGAAAGAGGGAAAATGTGGCTTAGGCTATGTGGAAAAGTAGAAGGAAACACACCGCCCCATCAGGGAACTGAGTTATACCTTGCAGCAGATTGGGCAGAAGAGGCAGAAACTCTTGGTAAAGTAGATCATGGCTTCCTCCACCAATGGAGCGGAAGAGGGCCCGAAGGAACAGGAAGTAGTTGTAAGGTTCCTTGGCTGACTGGGCCAGTTCCATTGAGCTGTTTACTATCTTGTGGAGATGTGGCTAAGGAAAAAGTTGCGGTTTTAACACTCGTGTGTAACTAAATAAAAAAATAACCCAAGTGTGTTAACTCACCTTAAGCATTTGTTCATTCTCAGCAGCAAATAGCGAAACTGATCCAAAAACCAGTTTGAAGAGCTTGAGGTAGAGATTGGAGAGCTCAACATTTGAGCCCATCTCTGGCAGTCTTTCAAGAAGGTACTCCACTAAGATGGTGGCAAATAGAGCTGATGTTGACAAGTTGGCCAGGAATGAGTTTGCCACAATCTGAGGAATACAGAGGAGAAATTAAAACCATAGATTACACAAAATGTTTTTTCTATGGTTGCTGTGTGTACCTGTAGCGCATAGTTCTTGGAGATCCTCTCCACCATGTATGGGACAGTAGTTTGAAAAATCTCCTTGAACGTAAGGGGGTTCATCATAGTGAAGACCCCAGCAAAGTGCTCTAGAACCTCCTTTTCCTCCTTCATCCGGACAGCCTGGCAGTTGGCCACTCTAATGTACGCTTGCTGGTTATTGGCAACCTGAACCTAATCATAAAAACATAACAACCTTCAAATCAGAGATGTTACACCAATTGCATTGATTTTAAGATCACATTTTTTATCTCTTCTTTTGCTCCTGAGTTGAACAACTTTCACTTCAGCAGTTGTCTTGGGGTACCTGATAGATGTCCAAAGCCTGCATGGCATATTTCACCAACTTTATGTAAATCTGTGTTTCCTTTGGCTGGAGCTGCTTGTTAGGGATGAACTGTGCCTCTGTTGGAAAATGAACCGAAAAATTAATACAGTAGATTCCTAATTATTTACAATTTATCACAGTTGTCCAAGCTTGATTTTTGTAGTCTCACCTCCAGGGGCCTTGCATGAAGTGATGCCCCATGTGATGGTTTTCACTCCGCACACTAGAGTCTTTACTAGGCTGCGGCAATCTGACACCTGAAACGTCTGCTTGTCCTCCTTCTCACCCTGTCGGTCGAAGGCGGCTGCTGGTGGCTGAGGCGCACTCGTGACAGGTGTGGGAGGAGCAGGAGGCGGAATGGCAGGCGTGGTAGAAGGGGTGGGTGTGGCCGGCACACCTGGAAGCACCCCTGGCTCCACCACACCCATCTCCGACTGCGGTTTGCACTTCTTGAAGATGGAGACAAGCTGGTAGCGTGCTATGGTGTGAAATTTCAGCACAAACACCTGAATAAAGAAAGAGAAGAATTGCAGCTAAAAGTTTCAACGCATGAAAAGTGACCAAAGTCAAAAATGAGGCGCGAGCCTTAAGACTTTGTTCTGGCTACCTCCAGCATCCTCATGAGGATGTCCCGGCCATTGCCATTTTCTTGCTCTGACTTTGAGCGAATGCAGTCCACCAGGTTTAGCAAAAGCTTGCAGGACATCGTCTGAATGTTGCTCGGAAGTGACTCGTCATCAATGTTTTTGGCAAATAGCTGCACGGCTAAGGATAAATCTGTCAGAGGCAGGTTTTGCCGAACGTGGTGAACGAGATCTGCAAGTGTACTGTAGGCCAAAGGTCTGAAAAAAAGCGATTAGAAGAAAACCTGAATATGGTAAAAACATCAGCTATTCTCAAAAGGTAAAGGCAGTTATGGGAAGTAACTATAAAAATGGCCTCTGTCAAGGAGAAGAGCAAGAAGGTGAGCTAATGAGTGACAGTGATAGTCCCACCAGGTCTCAACAGCTCCTCCGTACGACTAATTTAAAATGACAGTTATACTACTGGAGTGGTGAGGGTGAGGTGGCAGGTCAAAGACAATCGACTTGCATGAAATCTGCCCTCAGGAGAAGTGGACGTACATGACAATTTGACAGATGGATCTCAGATGCGGTCAGCCTCTCCGAGATGTGTCTCATTAACATGCAAAGGACTACGGGCTATTGGCGCAATCCCTAACCAAATAAGGGGATGATTTTGATAGCCGCACACACTGACAACTTACCGAAGAGTCTCCCGCGCTGTGTATCCAGAGCCGATGAGAATGGATTCATCGAAAAGTTTATCCATGCAGGGTATGAACTCTGAAACATAAAAACAACACTTTGACCTCTTTCCTGTAAATTATATGGATGAAAGATGCACAAATTTGATCCGAAATCTGATTTTCACATTTTATGTCCCTTCAAATCTAACCATATTATAAGGGTGTTTCCATGGAAGCGTGTATTACGATTAGAAACTGTTCCAAGTCAAAACCGAAAGAAAATAATCCCTATAAATACCTCCAATAGAAAAAACAGAACAAAGGTAACTGGAAATGTATCTGGTTTCACAGGGGTGAAATATTCCTTTTGCTAAATTGATCAGAATTAAAATTGTCATTCAAATGTGAATCAGAATGGTGGGAGGTTGCGTATGCTCTGTTTTGTTGTAAATGTGGGTAAATATGGCCGAATATATGAGACAAGTATTTTGTAACTTTATTTCATTAAACGTTTGATTTAACTAAAATTGAAAAACAATCCTAATTACTGTACTGAACAGATGACTGACCTCCATCTTAAATGATAAATGATGTGATGTACTACACATATGTACCCAATCAAAATTCAATCAGAAGTTTGATCAGAATGGAAAAAAAAATGTAAACCAGGCTAATGAGTGACAAAAAAGTTTTTTATGGTATGACAGCAACGCTAAACACTCAAACAAAAAAGCATTGACCACTTCTCAGAAAGAACAAATTTGACTAGTTAGCTTTGAAGCAGGCTGAACTTTCACAGACAGATGCATGTAGTGTCCTAGTGTCATGTCGCATAAAACATATTTGCATGCTGTGTGCATGTTTGTTTGTGTATGCACATACGGCTGCGTAGGTCAGTTGTGAGAATGTGTTTGGCCGCAATGAGCAGCTCTTTGCGGAGATGAGCAGTCTCCGAGGGGCAGTTGGTGAGCAGCTGGAGCATGCCCTTCACCATCTGTTGAGAATACTTGCCTACCAGGTCCTGAGAAGGCGGAAACACACACAGAAACAAGTAGAATATAAACCAGTCTAGATTTATTGTAAAAATATTAGCCTGAACATTGGCATAGTTGAATTTGCCAGTACTGCGTACGTCCCCGCCGCCCCTGCCTTCCTCACACAAGGCATTAAAACAATTCATCATATTTTTAGGTCATTTAAGATCCATGAATGGCTTGTTTTGCTTAAAATACAAAAAACATTTGTTTGCTTTCATTGAACTATAAAGAAATCCAAAAGTGTTATTTGTGAGGCTGAAAATAAGTGGTGTTAAAATAATAAAAATAAAATATGTTACACAACAAAAGTTATTCCACTTTTTGTGTGATAAGATGGGAGCCAAAACCAATGCACAAGGAGAGGAAATGCATTTTCTTTGACCTTGGGCAATTTTGACAAGTACTGTACTTCTCTTCCCTGTATTATATTTTATTTGAGATATTTTACAATTGAACTTTTAGCATTTGTGACCTGATAAGTTGAAAATGAATGCAAAACACAACAAACGTGTATACCTGGTAGATTCGAATAATGTACGCCAGAAATGAAAGTGTCTTGATCTGTGCAGCAATGAAGTCTGCATACAGCTCCTTGTTATAAAGCTTGTGCTGCCTGCAAAGGAAACGAAAACAATGCCCACAATTTAACCACATCAACACAATGCTGCATGCCTGCAGTAGGTGACAATTAATGGAGGGTGAAATGTGGAGCTACATATGGGATTCAATTCTACATGCATGGTTTATTCATTTGTGAGGCAGCTGTTACTGTGACTCCCAAAGAAACTTTCTCCATACCTGCCAGAGATTCCTGAGGTTTGTTTTTCCTTAATCAACTCTGCTCCATTTCCTTCCTATTCCGAAAGTCTAATGCAACCATCTTCTTGGGCTGAAATTTCACCTCCCGCTAAGCCAATTTCTACTATTTTAACTTTCCTAAATGGAACGGTACCAGCTTTCCCAACATCAAAAAAACTGCTGCTAGGAAGGAGCGATGAAGAGAGGACCGTGGGGGCGGGGTACCGTTCTAGTAAAAGTGTACCCAATCTAATTCAGAAGGCCGTAAAATGAAAATTAATTTACTTAGTGGGGGTTGTAATTCGTGTTTGGGCAAATTGATGTTACCTGGCTTGTGGAGACACCTGCAGCATAATGGTGCTCATGATGAGGGGCACAAACTCTGACACAACATTGTGAATATTCAGCTTGTAGAGCTGTGGGGAAGGAGGATAAGTTAATTTAAGAAGGGGGGAAAGATTTATTCGTAATACAGCCACATAATTACAGATGAGGTAATTTTACTCTAGGATTAATACACATTTGGGGAGGATATGAATATATTCAATCTAGTCACACCTCTCCCGACTCCAATTATCCAAAGATGCAAACGAGTCAATCCCGTTTACGGTGTCAATATCCTTTAAAAAAAAATTAATTTTATATCTCCCCTTTGGAAGAAAAAAAAGAACATATTCTCCAAACACTTAATTTGCTGTGTGGTTTTGTTGCCCTGCTGTATTTTCACATCACTCACCTGGTACATCAGCACCACGATGAGTGGCAGCTCTGCAAGCACTTTAAGAGACAAAGACCCTCGTGGGATGATGGTGTGCTGGAGGCAGAGCAAGTGGATTACCATGCCTGATATCACAGTCACAATAGTCTTTGCTAACGCGTCCACGTTTTAATCAACGTCAAAGAATTACAATGCAATGCCTTAAGGCAACAAAAGGTATGGAATTGTCTCTTCCTTTATCAGCTTTAACCATACTCAATAAAAGGTTTAATTGTAGGCCGAACACATGAGTGTGTCTATAGTCCACATAAAAAGCCTTTACCAAATTTTTTTTTTCCACACCTATCCTCTGTCGGACAGCACTTTTCTTTTCCTCTAAGTTTAATACCAAGCAAGAACAATATTAAAGTAGCATGCAGTTGTCTCATACTATTGGACTGGGATTTTCATCCAAATATAAAGTCTCTTGAAATGCAGAATTGATCTTGTGTTGACACATTACACTCTCTTTCACATCCAAAGGGAAAAAAAAAAATCACTTACAGTACAGTTTTCCTAAAGACAATGTATTTCTAAATTAAAAAATGTAGCAGTCAATGCTGCAGGCTGAATCAATAAACTAAATGTACAAGTGATCTAGAACACCTAATCTAAATTGAATATATTTTCTATAAGGACGGTTGAACGTTAATGGTCTTCTGATGTGGAGCACTGTCGCCATCCAGTGCTTACAAGTGGTAGTTGTAAAAAAAAACGTGCAGAAAGGAAGCCGTCCATCCATAATGTATAAGAATGAGTGTTCGATTACCGTTCGTGTTTCACTGTCTTCCCTCTCGGGTGCAGTCTTCACCAATACGGAGGTAATCATCCCCACCATTTCTGGGGAGGGCACTGTGTTCTCAGCAATAACCTGAGGGTTCTCAAAGTACCGGGCCTAGTGGGTGCAGAAAAATATGTATATATGGTTGTGCGCTCTGAAAATCGGTGCAAAAACAAAAAGCGAGCAGGTGCTTACGACAACTTTTGGGAGCTCTTTGTAAATCTGCTTCACAAAGTCGAGAAAGTGATGAATCTGAAAGAGATAATTACACAGAGCATGTAAATAAATCAGGGGTTCAGGAATTTTCCATGCTTTTCAATTTAAAAAAGCCTCTTTTTGGTTAAAAAAAAAAAAAAGTTCTCACAAGTAATTGCTTTTTGTCAATCAAAAAATAAGATCACTTGATTTTGACTAGTATGTAATTTCAAAGTAAAATATTCACAAATTCTTTTTGCAATGATTTTCGTGTTACAAAGCGACAACGCGGGCTGACAACCAAGCCATCACTTCACTTCAGAAATAATTTCATAAACTGTAATGAGCGATAATCAGCAATCGGGCCAAAACACTCACCTCCTGTGAGATTGGAGGACGGAATTGTTTGTGCAGCTCAATTATGATGCGAAGGCAAATCAGCACATTTTCCTCACTTTCAATCTGGAAGACAAAAAATAGGAAACAAATTCAGTGACATTGACGCAATCACTATTGACCACCACATTCACAATGTTTTGTGAGCTGATGAAAAACAAGTAAGGCTGAACAGAAAAATAAATGTGACAAGGTTTCAAAGGATTCAGAAGGACATGTACCTCCAGGAAGCGAAACATGACAGACAAGATGTTCTTCGTGTGCGGTCGAAGGTGTTCATTTGTGGGAATGCGGTGGATGATTTCAAGCACCAGCTTCCTCAATTGCTACAGCAGGGCAACACAATTTTTATGATATTGTAATAAAATGACACCTTTTGTGCAGCCGTTATACATGCAGTGTTCTGTTCATCTCCACACCTGTGTTGGCTTTTCTTGTAGAAACTGCACCTCGCCATCCTGAAGAAAAGTGAGGAAGCGGGGGATGATGTGTTCCAAGAAGGTAGAGTACTGAGGCGAGGATGTCACATTCTGAGACAGAAAAGACAAAAATACAGAAATAGGTTTTTATGCACTTCATGCAGTTTTCCCTATGCTGTAATTTTTTTTACCCTTCATTTATAGAAAAAGACAGGTTTTGCTTTTTGTTTTGTTTTGGTTTGTTTCTTCTCCCATTTTCTATATTTATCCTGATATCCAACCAAATTTTCAAAGTCTTTTTTCTCGGGTAGAGCTGTATGGTTTTTGCTGCATATAAATCGGCACTACGTCTTGGACAACGTTCAATGTGACTGAAGCGCAACTGTGCGATTTCCCTCTACCTCTATTGTCGTATGGGAAAAACAACAAAAGTTAAAACTGCTAGTTTTTTTTTTTTTTTTGGGGGGGGGGGGGGTATCCACTAGATCAGGGGTGCTCAGACTTTTACCCCAAGATCTACTTTTCAAGCAGCCAGCCTCTCGCGAGCTACCTCGGTTGGGGGGAATGAATGATGATGCTCCTAAACCGTGTTAAGGTTAATGTTATGTTGCCTCCTATATGTAAAATACAGAATTAGCTATTTGTGCACTGTATTGTCTGTGTTTTCATTCTGGATCGGGGTGGGCCAAGGTGGAATTTTAAAATTACACACCATCTCATCCTGCACTTTCTATTTTTGGCTTCGGACCAGACCTATCCCACTCGGAAAAGAGAAACTTTCGCGAGGAAAAAGTGTGGCGGACCAGCGGTCGTTGTTAGAGAAAGTTCCGTGCACAATTGCGCACGCGCGCAGTTTAGAGGGAACGTCGTCACACATTGAGCACCCCTGCACTAGATTGATAAGAAAAACACCATAAATTAAGCGAACAAATTGTTGAGCTGGCAACACTGATTCAACTATCTCCTTTTTTTGTTTGCAACCATGTTGTTAGAGTAAGCAGTGCAATTAAGATGGGACGCACTTTAAACTACGGCTACCGTTTTTATTTGTCCTGACACATACAATCAAATTGACTCACCTAACCCTTTGGTGACACTCACCTCGAAGTTCTCGCTGACCTCCTGCATCATCTTGAGCTTGGTCTCATCAGCTGGAAGATGAAGGACAAAGCCATCGTTAATCAAATGTGTTGAATGCTGTTACACGTTTAAGGCCTTCTCCATAGCGTGATTAGCAGGGACTCTCAGATCTTATCAGTTTTACTTTCATCGCCAGTTTATTCAAAAAGGCACACTCTTGCACACACAGATTCACACAAACATGCACACTCACAGACATGTACCTTTAACTGGACTAAAGGGTATCGCTCTCATCACATTGCCCATGCTAGATATCGGTGACAAATCTAAGGAGCCTTGTGCCTGGCTAGTAATAGACTGCTAAGATCAATAAACGTACGTGTGTTTGCATCGGTGAGGGCCGCCACAAACTGCAGGTACTTCTTCATCAACGTGGTCTGGTCTACCACGGTGGGACTGGGAGCTGGCCCAAAAGCCATTGCGACAGCAGGAATTGAATCAGATACAGTAGGGGAAAGTGACGGAGAGTGGACTGCACAGATTTCACCTCGGGCTCATGTTGAATACCACTGTGTAAAGGAAAAGAAAAAAAAAATCAATAACAACTACATGCAACGTAGAGATCTTATAATAATATTAATGATATATCAACTATAGCTATCAAATACCTTGTATATGATACATATTAGTAATGGTTAGCCCCAGTGGACCAGTTATTATGGTGAAAACAAGATGTTAAACTGCGTAAGGATGTAAAGGTATATTTTATATTTAGTATATTTAATATATCAAGCATTGATTTGAGGGCGAACAAAAGAATTTGTAAACTATGTTATATATATAGAAAAAAAAAAGATCTTGGACGCAAATACCTAGGGGGTCAAAAGTTATGAACATGTTGGTAAATCACTCTTTTTGAGAATAAAAGCAGAATCTGTGTTTTGGTGAAGATTGGGTGCCTTCCACTGGGCTCCTTCTCATACGGAAAACGTCATCAAACTGATAACTGTTAAACAGGATTTTAACTCGTTGGTTGATTTTGTGGTAAAATAGTTTAAAGAGGGGTAGCTAATTCCCACATAGAAATTTTACTCTCCATACTGAAAATAGCATGACAGGTTTGGCATTGGTGTATTATTAAAAATATTTAAATCGTGAAAAATAGTGGAAGCACGGCGATTGGTGAGAGCGTCTGCGTCACAGTTCTGAGGATCGGAGTTCAAACCCTGGCCGCGCCTGTGTGGAGTTTGCATGTTCTCCCCGAGTCTGCGTGGGTTTACTCCGGGCACTCCGGTTTCTTCCCACATCCCAAAAACATGCATTAAGTTGGAGACACTAAACTGACCTTATGAGAAAACGTCTCCCCTGTAAGGCGTCCATGAACCCAAAAAGTTTGACAACTCCATGTTCGACGCTTAGAAACAACAATAAGCGACTTCGGATCAACATGCGCACAATGATGATGTCAGAGCAACCTCCAGCTCGCACGATTCTTTCACATTCAAGCAGAATTTCTGAATTAAATAATATCACACCAGCGTATAACCCTCTTTCTAGTGAGAGGTTCATGCATTTCTATTCCAACAATAGATTCAATATTTACTGATCAACTTAGAAAGAGTATTCGCCGCCATTAGCTCATAAGTTAGCCTGTTAAAGAAAGAGAATTGTGTTTTGTTATAATTATACGAATGACAGATGCATGAGTTTCCCTGTGCTCCCAAAGTCATCCTAGTTGAAAAGAAAAAGAAAAAAATCAACAAATTCTCACAAACTCAATAAAACAAGAAAGGAAGTGATCTTACCCGGTGTGGCATAAACGAGCTTGTCTGTAGCAAGCGCCGCACACTGACCAGCGTGCGCGTGAACGATATCCCTCCGCATATCATCTAGAGAATTTTTATTGTTCATATGTATTCACAAAAAATGAAAAAATATTTGCAAATTACATAACATATTGTAGTTGTCGTCACTTTCTCAGTATTTTGAGTGGTTTTCTAAAACATGTAGTTTTCTAGTTCGGGCGGAAGGATATATTTCACCAGGGGAATGCTGTATGACCATCCTTTTCGATGGTCTTGTTGCAGTTGTATGGTGGCCGCCAAGGGACGTTTTACACTGAAACGAAAACGTGAAAATGTACTGGCCAGTAAACTTGCTTGCAAAATGGACACTTTTTGAGAATATTTTACCGCAGATGCCACAAAAACCTTTATTGACAGTATATAGTATAAAAGGTACATTCATTGCTTGAGAAATTTTATGCGTCAAATAAACACTTAATAAGAACCGTTGTGAATGAGAATTATTGTACTCGAAGCTAATTTTTATTAAATGAAGAACATTGTGAACAATAAATTGCGTAGATGGGTTTTGTTTGTTTGTTTAGTGAGTTGGTTTTTGCACGTTTGATGTTGTTTTTGGTTGTTCCACAAGATGGCAGCGTACTAAAGGTTTCAATGTACTTCGACTTTTCAGCCCAAACCTCATCCTCAAATTCACAGTTTTGAAACACAGAAGGTTGAGATCCCAACCTTGATTGAAATAAGGCGTTTACTTCGCCTTAGAAACATCTCACAGCAAACCGCAGAACAAAAACTATTTACAGTACAGGACACAGAAATAATTATCCGTTCTATAGGTACTCATCTGTTGTATGATGGAGTAATAATAATATCCATCCATCCCTTTTCTTAGCTGCTTATCGTCATAAGGGGTCGCGGGGTGTGCTGGAGCTTATCCCAGCTGTCAACGGACAGGAGGCAGGGTACACCTTGAACTGGTTAGCAGCCAATCGCAGGGCACATCAAAAGAAACAGCCGCACTCACAATCACACCGACGGGCAATTTAGAGTCTCCAAGGAATGCATGTTTTCGGGGTGTGGGAGGAAACTGGAAAGCCCGGAGACAATCCATGCACAGCAGGGGAGAACATGCAAAGGCAGGGCTGGGATTTGAACCCCGGTCCTCATCGTGGCAGCGTGGTGGGGTGACTGGTTAGAGATTCTGCCGCACAGTTCTTCCTCTGCTATGGAGAAATTGCTAAGCAGCTTGGTGATAAAAGGTCCACCGTTGGAGCAATCATTAAAAAATGGAAGAAGCTCAACATGACGGTCAATCTCAATTGTAGTGGAGCCCCATGCAAGATATCACCTCGTGGGGTCTCAATGATCCATAGAAAGGTGAGGAATCACACCAGAACTACACGGTAGTACTTGGTCAATGACCTGAAAAGAGCTGGGACCACCGTTTCCAAGGTCACTGTTGGTAATACACTAAGACGTCATGCTTTGAAATCATGCATAGCACGGAACGTTACCCTGCTTAAACTAGCACATATCAAGGCGCGTCTTAATTTTGCCAATGACCATTTGGATGAAACATAGGAGTCATGGCAGAAAGGTTTGTGGTCAGATGAGAGGAAAATGGAACTTTAGGTCATAATTCCACTAACCATCTTTGGAGGAAGAGGAAAGATAAGTTGCATCCCAGGAACACCATCCCTACTGTGAAGCATGGGGGTGGTAGCATCATGCTTTGGGGGTGTTTTTCTGCACATGGGACAGGACGACTGCACTGTATTAAGGATGGACGACCACAGCCATGTATTGTGAGATATTTGGGGAACAACGTCTTTCCCTCAGAGCATTGAAGATGGGCCGTGGCTGGGTCTTTCAACATGACAATGAACCGAAGCACACAGCCAGGAAAACTAAGAAGTGGCTCCGTAAGAAGCATAGGTTCTGGCGTGACCTAGTCAGTCTCCAGACTTGAACCAAATAGAAAATCTTTGGAGGGAGCTGAAACTCAGTGCTTTTCAGCAACAGCCCAGAAACCTGTCTGATCTAGAGAAGATCTGTGTGGAGGAGTGGGCCAAAATCCCTCCTGCAGTGTGTGCAAACCTGGTGAACAATTACAGGAAACGTTTGACCTCTGTATTTGCAAACAAAGGCCACTGTACTAAATATAAACATTGGTTTTCTCAGGTGTTCAAATACTTATTTGCAGCTGTGTCACACAAATAAATCATTAAAAAAATCATACATCGTGATTTCTGGATTTTTCTTTATGAATTATCTCTCTCACAGTGGACATGCACCTACGATGAAAATCTGGGACCCCTCCATAATTTCTAAGTGGGAGAAATTGCAATTTAGCAGGGTGTTCAAATACTTATTTTCTTCACTGTACATACATGATTGGTAACATTATTCAAGAATGTAAATTGTGTATTAGATGAATGTGAGGGCGAATGTTTGCCTCTGTATATGGTTGGAATATGTTACAAGTGACCCTATTGAAGACGTGTGCCATCAAAAGTGGATTGATTTATTCTTAATTTGAGGTAGTTCTGGATGTTTATCAGCAGCAGTATCAAAAGTAAAGTAATCCACTGTTTAGTATCCTATTGACCCATGTTGTCTCCTCTTGGATTCACCTTTGAACTAATCTCCTTCCAAATGTAAGGATGATCAAATATTCCTGCATTTTATCTATTTTTTTTTTCTTATTTCAGTACAGCGTATTCTCTTGCCTCGGCTAATTAAAAAAAAAAAGGATCAAATTGCCTTTGAAATGGCGGGGACAATAATGAAGTCTTGATTTATTATGCGACGAATCAGCCCATCTCCCCCGCTGGTGGTCTTTAATTAGAAATTGTCTCTATCAGTACACCCACTGGTAAGAGTAGCGGGAGGGAATATTCCTTTTACCAAATGCCCCACGATGTTGAAGATAATTGACATTGCTTGTTTCCTTTCACACCGCTGCTCCCCAGGTTATGATGATCTGCTAAATGAGATATGTCACGGGCTTATTGCGAGACTCTTGTTTGCTTCATTATCAGACTGATTTTTTTTTTTTTTTTCCTGAAGAGGTTTGAAGAAAAAAAAAAACCACTGGCTCACAATCCATAAAAGACCACTCTTATGTCCATTAGACTTGTGTGTTCTCGGTGCAGTGAAACAGTCCGATGACGACCTCTAAGTGAAGCCGCCTCACACAGAGAGAAGTGCACTCTCCTGTCGGCTGAATCCTCGACAATACACGGAAAAACCTATTCATGCATCTAAAGCCGTTCTCCTTTCATGGCCTGCATAATAAACTGTTATCTGTGCTTCGAGCACACTAACTAGCCATCCTATATTTTTGAGTAATGTTTGTAATGCAAATCTGGATTATTATTCTTGTTTTAAATTCATTACATAGTCAACCCCCCCCACCCGCCACAACCACATACACACACACACACCACACCCGCCCCTTTTATGAACTGTAATAGAACAGCTGTCCCCTACCTTTTGTCTTTGTCACCTAGTAACCAGTAAACAGATTTCCATTTTTCTCTCATCTTTCACATGGAGAACCTGTTTGAAAAGGTGCTCAATCCTGATCAACAAAGTGGAAGTGTTGATATATATATATATACACACACCATAGCTATCTTTGTCATTTTATATATGAGTGGAGGACAGTAACACAAGAAAAAAATTTCTGTGTTAATATTGTGCAATGTTTGTGAAGATTAAATAATGCAAAATGCAATAAAGATCCTCAGGGTAAATTTGCAACGTGCATTATTCACTGGCTGCCTATTGTTATCGGTTAGGTAGGTTGGTAGTCTGAGTCATAGTTCAAATTAAGGGTCGTGATGAGGACTGTTTTCATCAGTATTTCCAAAAACGATTATAAGGTAAGCTGCAAGGTGAGTTTGCATGTCTACCTCATAGTTCTAAGTTTTGGAGTTTGAATCTCGACTGTGGCCTTCTTGGGTGGGGTGGTTGTTCGTCTCTATGTATCCTGCGATAGGCTGGTGATCAATTCAGGACGTACTAAGCCTCTCCCTCCAAAGTCAGCTGGGAAACATTCTATAGCTCACCTGCTACCCCAGTGAGGATAAGCAGTATGAAGAAAAGGACTAGTTGGATGATGACGTACTGCATATGACAGGTTCTCAATTGGCACTGACATAGATAGATAGATAGATAGATAGATAGATAGATAGATAGATAGATAGATAGATAGATAGATAGATAGATAGATAGATAGATAGATAGATAGATAGATAGATAGATAGATAGATAGATAGATAGATAGATAGATATAGATAGATAGATAGATAGATAGATAGATAGATAGATAGATAGATAGATAGATAGATAGATAGATAGATAGATAGTTTACACTACTATTAATAATGTCAATACCACAATATTTAGAAAATGTTTATAGAAATTGCAGTTCTTGTTAAATTAGCCCGATTGACCATATTGGTTATATTGTGTACAGGATAAGACACAATGTACATATTCCAAACCGACCAGTTTAATTTTTTTCATTTATTTATTTTTAACTATTTAGTGTATCAAAGCACCGAAAGTCTGATGGTCATGCCATTTTAGGTATGTTGTATGTAACAAATGTATAACACATCTGACAATAAATTAAACTTGATATCCGATATCTCTATTGCATATAAGTGACCCTAAAAACAGAATTGTTGTACTGTGTTGTATGAAAAGATCAAGTGATGGTCACATATATAATTTAAAATAGATATTGTTATGAAAACTACACATATGTTATTATAATGTCTATACGAAAAAAAATTAGCGGAGAACGTGTCATTAATGTACAAAGGTGCACTCCACATTCCAGTGGTGGCCATATTGCCTGCAATGTTATCAGCAGATGTAACACTGAGATATTCGCTATTGAAAACACGTAGTGGCACCTCATATGGGAGAAGAACAAGAGAGATTATCGGATTTTTCTGATGCCCCCTTCTGAGACTGAAGCTCATTTCGAAGAAGAGAACATCTCAGAATTAAGTGAAGTGACTGGGTCAATATTACCATATCGGTTCGAGCTATATTTAGATGATATGCGGATCACTTCTAACTAACAACAGACTCCCCGACAGACGGATGAGGAACCCGAATAAATATTCAAAATGGCAGCCCTATAATTCTTTAATTTCCTAACACTTTTACAATCCTTGTGTATGTAGCCAACCTGCGAGGAACTTCATGGGTGCCCTAACCCTAACACCGGTGGTCATTGGGGTGTGGGGGCTCCTCTCTCCTCCCGCACATGGACAAACTACCTACCTATCCACCTGATCCACCTCCGCGTCAGAGCTAACGCCAGCCCCGGCGGCGGCGACCACACACCGGTGCCACTGGCGATGAAAAACGCCGGCCCACGCACATCGACACATTTAGCACCCCTGACTGACGTACTTTATTAAGTTATTATGACGAAGATCTTTTGTTACGTTCTGAGAGAAGGATTACGTCGCCCCCCCCTGAACTATTATTTTTTTAAATAACTCTATACACACCTAACTGTCATTTAGAACCCACAAAGCTCTGATCCTTGGCACCTGTGTGTGGAAACAGTGCAGCAAAGAATAGATTTTTGACGACGAACTGGGACCTTTGGAAAAGTGTGAAGAGTGAATCCATCCTCCCGAGTGTTCGAGCAAAACCCAGCAATACGAGCCAGCGTTTTGGCTAACACAATGAAAAAAACAAGTATTTTTTGGCCGATACAATAGGTATAAACCAATATAAACATTCGACCCCGTTACTGCAAAAAAATGTCACTTCCTGGTTCTTCTCCAACACAAATGCCTCGAGAGGATTTTCATGGCGGGAGATGCAAAAATCCACATACGACAACGTCCTGATGTGTGGTGAAAAGAAATGGATGGGTCCATTCCGGCTGACTTTTTTTCCCTTAAAAACATACTAAAAATTACGCTTTATGTGTCAATAGACCTTTAAGTAGAAGACCTGAATCAGTACTTGTGTTATAACCTGGGATTTTATTATTTTTTTTTTACATGAGTATCTTCTTCTTCTTCTTCTTTTCCTTTCGGCTTGTCCCGAGTATCTGTACTACTAAAGAACAGAGTGTGAGTGTTCCTGCCACCTCTCATTTGTAACCATCTTAACACAGCCATGGCATATAGCATTATATACTAAATGAATCTTGCTCTTTTGAATCATTTCAACATTCTCCCGGAATCCTGCGTTTGTTTTTTTTTTTTTTTTTTTAGATTGAAGTACATCCATATGTCTGTGCTGTTCTCGAGCTACTGTATCATTTGGAGGCCATGGTCAAAGCTCAGCAGTGCGTCTTTCAATCTGCCCACCAGGATTTATTGACCTTTCGCAAGCAGGCAGGCGGTTGCTGCTAATAATCGTTTACGCATATCGCATCCTCATTCTTTATGTCTTACATATACGCGTACAATGGAACCTGTTGTTTTAACTCCTACAGGACATAGCTGTCTGTTTTCTGCTTTTTTTATTCCTTCAACATAAATAGTTATACATTTCTGTATTGCTTGTACTCATTATGGTTGGAGATTCGTGAAATAGAGTCCACAGCCAGGACTGGTTACAAGTCCAACAAACACTAAGTTAAGTTCGTTATCGCATATCCCTCTCGGTTGAAATTCACCTACTTGAACATATCCTTTGTTATTTACGGAAAACGATATTCAGAAGAATATTGATTGATACAGTTATTGAATAAATGAATAATGAAATTATCATATATATTAAAGATGGGATTGAGTCCCATTTGTTTCGCAATAAGCGCCTCGCCATTGCTTAATGAAGCGCTGAAACAGATCAATAAATGTGTCACCCAGCTGGGTGCTGACGTCAACATACTACAGCCAATCCTGGGTACTCTTGACACTTTTTTTTTTTTTTTTTTTGGTAATCCTCTTGTCCGATCAGCGCCTCACTGCGCTGTTTGCGCCAGGAATAGTCCCATAAACACGCCACATTAACCGGACTTACACAGACAGCGAAAGACTCAGCCTTGAACGGATTTTCCGTTTCATGTATATTTAATTTAGACATGGCGCACTTTTATAAAACGACTATCTCAGAATTATCCGTGCGTAAATTCTAACTGTGGTTATTACGCACAGACCGCAATTGTTTTTTAATCTGCTTGGAGGCGATTCTTTCAGATATGTTTTCACTATTTCACGGTTTTGTAATGCTCTGTGCGCTGGGCTGTCGGCACCAAGCGATCGGCCAAGCGGACGACGGTAAACGGTACATCTGCCGAGCAGTGCCCCTGGTCGGCGACACCAGCTGCCCGGTGACCTTGTTACCCGAATTCAACGCCGGGGGTCAAGAAGAGGAGCTCCGCAACACCGTAATGCAGCTCCGAGAGACAATTCTGCAGCAGAAAGAAACCATTTTCAAGCAGCTAGGAACCATCAACGAACTGACCACCAAATTGTCCCTGTGCGCGTCAACTACCGATGACAGAAAGTACGAGAAGGGGGGCCCGTGGGGCAAAGGGAAGCAGAACACGATGGGAGACGTCCCCAGAGATCCGAACGACACAGTGGAGAATCTTGGCAAAACAATGCAGGGGCTCAAGGACCGCCTGGAGAACCTGGAGGTAAATCCGGCACTCCCGGTGCTGCCGATGCGTAAAAGCGCATCGACGCTATGTATGCAGTCTTGTTTTTGTACCGTTCTCAACACAAAACAACTTGGAGTAATTAGGAATGTATAGTAAAACTGCACTATATCACGTTGAGAACTATTTCTAATATTTATATATTATATATATATTTCTATCTATCTATATCGTCAGATGTGTCAAACATATGTTACATACAACATACCTGAAATAGCATGACCGTCAGAATAGACTAAATTAATAGACAAAATAGTTAAAATGGAATGAATAAAATACAAATAAACTGGTTGTTCTAAAGTATGTACATTGTGCCTTATCCTATTCATAATATAACCATTGTGGTCAATCTGGGTCATTTAACAAGAACTGCAATTTCTATATACATATTCTATGTACTGTGGTATTGACATTATGAATAGTAGTGTACACAGTCTATCTATCTATCTATCTATCTATCTATCTATCTATCTATCTATCTATCTATCTATCTATCTATCTATCTATCTATCTATCTATCTATCTATCTATCTATCTATCTATCTATCTATCTATCTATCTATCTATCTATCTATCTATCTATCTATCTATCTATCTATCTATCTATCTATCTATCTATCTATCTATCTATCTATCTATCTATCTATCTATCTATCTATCTATCTATCTATCCAGTCTGCTAACATATAATCAAATGAGTTGCATAATATTTGTAAAATAAAATGTATGTAACATTACATTTCTGTCCCCTCTTTAGCACCATGTCTCGCTGCCAGGTCAATATTCAGTACTTAATAAATAATTTTTCTTAACGAGCTAATTTGAGCTACAACGTAACAGTCAGCCTAATCAATTAACCAAGCGCAAGATCTCATTGGATTGCACTAATGTTGATTTGGTAAATGTTTAAACTATCATCAACAGACAAATCAATGTATCAAATCAGCGAATGTCATAAAATACGTCAAAAGATAGTTAGCATTCAAAACAGATAGATATTAAGTAGAAACATGCATGAAAAGTCGAAACTAGAATAATTAGAGATTTTTTTTTTAAATCCAGAAACTGTCTCACTAAAATACAAGATCTCTTCTTCTAGGCAATCTTTAATCACTGTTTAATGGATAGAGAATCATTACAAATACATAATCCCAAATATCCAGTAGCTAAATAAAAGGTGAGTTTCAAAGATGGTACTGAATACAACAGGTCAATAAAAATACCATAAATTCTACAATAGCTACATTTGTAGGCCAGTCAGGCGCCTGACGAATCCCGCTATGAAGTCAAAAGCGTCTCCCGCTGTGATCAACTGTGTCCACTTCCTGCTCGTCCATCTTTAGCAACAGCAGATGCGGGCCAACATATCTGGCGCGTCGTTCCCCAGCGAGCTGCGTGACCTGCTGCAGCGTCGCCTGGTCGAGCTGGAGAAGCAGCTCCTGAGGAAAGTCAGCAACCTGGAGGAGGAGAAGAGCGTGCTGTCCAACGCCACAGCGGCGTACCGGCTCAAGACGGAAAGTACGCTCAATGCGCTGGTGGAGAGAATAAGTGAGCTGGAAAAAGGTGAGTTTTTCATACATTTCAACAAAAAATACATTGTAAATGGCTTGAATGGAAGTCAATAAACTGGTACCCAGCTTGGACTGCAGAACAAACATTGTTAGTCAGGCAAACACTCAGACCTCACATACTATACTTGTATGTGTATGTTTTTTCTGGATGAATAAACAAAAATTAGCTAATAATGCACACTTGAAGCTTAGGGTCAATCCACTCAACCATTTTTTCATCCTAGGCCTGTTCTGCTGGCCCAAACACCATCAGAATCACTGAACAACTTTTACAACATAGTATTTGTTGGACAGAAATATATTATTTCATTCCTTGCAATCTATTCTTTGCTGCACTGTTTCCACTATATAAATTGATAAAATTGTCAGATTTTCTGTGCTGCCATGTCAATATAATCAGCACGAGGCCTTTGTAATCATTTATACTACCTGATATCACTTAAACTATCATCGTAAAGTTTATTTCTTTCACCAATCAGATTTAAAATTCGCCTCACATCAGCAAAATCAGCATTTTTCTGTCCTCTGGTTAGTCAGACCAAAACTTGCTATAGCCAAGTTCGATTAGCAATATACATCCGCAACAATCTGCACACGTTCATAGAGTTCATAAGCATCTCTTTGGTATTTTATTTAAATGCTTACTGTTGTTGTCTTGCTATTTGAGCTCTATCGATTCTGCACTGCTTAAGAAGTTACACATGGCAGAGCTCCATGATGCTATGTCGT
Organism: Syngnathoides biaculeatus; assembly: GCF_019802595.1. Lineage (NCBI taxonomy): Eukaryota > Metazoa > Chordata > Actinopteri > Syngnathiformes > Syngnathidae > Syngnathoides > Syngnathoides biaculeatus. The sequence goes on from NC_084661.1 coordinate 9,288,977, forward strand.
GTTTTGTATCGTATTGATGGTTTATATAATTGCGACGTGATCGTGGTGTTAAGAGGTGAATTAAGTCCGCTCAGTCCCCACTGAAGGCCTAAGTATCAACAACACGGCCCACCAGTTTAAAGTGTACTCCGGTTTTCCTTTAATTTCAACAGTTGATGTGAGACAAAGGGTAAGCAATAACACAACTCAATTGAGAATCAACAAACATGAACAATACACTGGAGGACATGTTATATTCACACTACATAAAGCATCTGTTACATGGATAAAAGTATCGGAACTACTGCTGTCACGATTTAATCTCTTTAGAACCGATTGATAGAGATCTCGTCAAATACTCAAGCAATCAACGACCTCCCTACCATGAATTTTAAAAAAAATAGTGTGGTGGCAGCAGCACAGTGGTCAGCTGGTAAAGTGTTGGCCACACAGTTCTGAGATCCCGGGTTCAATCCCAGACCCGCCTGTGTGGAGTTTGCATGTCCTCCACATGCCTGCGTGGTTTTTCTCCGCGCACTCCGGTTTCCTCCCACATCCCAAAAACATACAACATTCATTGGAAAGTCTAAATTGACCCTAGGTGTGATTGCGAGTGCGGCTGTTTATCTCAATGTGCCCTGCGATTGGCTGGCAACCAGTTCAGGGTGGACCCCACCTCCTGCCCGTTGACAGCTAGGATAGACTCCAGGCCCCCTGCGACCCTTGTGAGGATAAGCAGTTAAGAAAATGGATGGATGGATGGATGGATGGATGGATGGATGGATAGTGTGGTGGCACGGTGGAGCAAATGGTTAGAGCACTGGCCTCACAGTCCTGCAGACAGGGGTTGAAGTCCCGTTCCCCCATGTCTGGAGTTGATATGTTCTCCCTGTGTCTGTGTGGGTTTTCTGCGGGTGCTCCAGTTTCCTGCCACATTCCAAAAACATGAATTATTTGGAGACTCTAAATCACCCCTAGGTGTAATTCTGAGTGTTACTGGCAACCAGTTGAGGGAAAATTAAAACAAAAATGCAACAAGGAGGCAATTATTTTTTGTAAATGTCTGCTGCAATTGACTGGTAACAAATCCAGGGTGATTCCTTCTTCTCAGTCAAAGTCAACTAATACACAGTAGGTTCTAGGTGACCCATGCCCCCAAACAAGATAAGCAGTAGAGAACATTGATGCATATGAAAAACAAAAATGCACCATTCAATAATATACTAAAGGTGACCTATTTCCCCGCTCCACACGGCCAGGTGGGGAGGACTTCAAGTCCCCTGAGCAGTTCAAGCTCTCCCTTCCTCAGCGTACAAACTACTTGTACGGCCGCATCATCAAAAGCCTCCCGGAGATGTACGCATTCACGCTCTGCATGTGGATCAAGTCCAGTGCCACTCCGGGCATCGGGACACCCTTCTCCTACGGTGTCCCTGGACAAGCCAACGAGATTGTGCTGATCGAGTGGGGAAATAACCCAATTGAACTGCTCATCAATGACAAGGTGAGTCATCACCGCTTTTATGAATAAAATAACTGGCGCCGTCTAGCTAATGGGGTTTGACTGTAAAGGTTGCGCAGCTGCCCTTGGAGGTACGTGACGGAAGGTGGCACCACATCTGCATCTCCTGGACCACCAGGGATGGCCAGTGGGATGCCTATCAAGATGGAGAAAAGCAAGGGAGCGGAGACAACCTGGCTGCGTGGCACCCTATAAAACCAGGAGGGGTGATCATCCTGGGCCAGGAGCAGGTATCACGGGAACATGCAGTTGGCGCAGCGAAATTTTCACTGCGGAATTAACTGATGACAATGTAACAACTAAAAAGATAACAGGTTATTTAAACTAGTACTACTGTCAGTCTTTGAATAAATAATGCTTTTTTTATTGCAGTCCAGCATGCGAAAGATCAGATTACTGATGGCTTGGTATATAAATTTGATATCACATTTAGATGGACAGATCAACCCCAAAAAATGTAAAGTTATAGTCAATATAGAAATTATACAATGAGGGTTCATCCATCTTCTCCGGGTCGGGTCGCGGGGGAAGTAGCTTCAGGAGGGATACCCCGACTTCCCTTTCCCCAGTCACTTCTTCCATCTCTTCCGGAGGGATCCGAAGGCGTTTCCAAGCCAGCCAAGAGACGTAGTCTCTCCAGCATGTCCCGGGTCGTCCCCAGGGTCTCTTTTCAGTGGGACATGCCCGGAACACCTCACCAGGGAAGCGTCCAGGAGGCATCCGAATCAGATGCCCCAGGCACCTCATCTGGCTCCTCTCAATGTGGAGGAGCAGTGGCTCGACACTGAGCCCCTCACGGATGACCAAGCTTATCACCCTATTTCTAAGGAAGAGCCCGGACACCCTGTCGAGGAAACTCATTTCGGCCGCTTGTATCTGGGATCTTGTTCTTTTGGTCACGACCCACAGCTCGTGCCCTGTAGGTGAGGGTAGGAACGTAGATCGACTGGTAAATTGAGAGCTTCGCCTTTCGACTTAGCTCCCTCTTTACCACAACGGACCTCAACGCCCATTAAGCCCTTCACAATCAGCAGAAACATGAGTATTACCACGTTATATCGCGGTTAAACGATCACTGAATTTATTTTTTATTTCCGTGGCATGTTTGTGAAATTCCCCCTACAGTACACTGTGGAAATCTCTGAAACCCTCACATGTGAGAAAGCAGAGCCACAGTTCCAGATGCACGTTTTAGTTATTTGCTCAATGGGGGGAAAACAACCAAACAAACACAATGAGCGCACTCACACACAGGCTTCTGTCAGCCACAGCTCATGCCCGGATACTCCCACGCAGACTCGCCATATACAGTAGGTCCAACTAACTGGACAACCTCCCTTCTGCTTCTTAAAGGTACATTATTTACAGTAACAGACGGGTATTGTTCTACAAATAATGCTGTTGTCTCCAGGATGTTGTAGGTGGACGCTTTGACGCCGGACAAGCCTTCGTGGGAGAACTGAGCCAAGTCAACATTTGGGACCGCGTCCTCAAGCCAGCCGAGATCCAGGCTATGGCCAACTGTACGTCATACTTGCCGGGTAATGTGATCTCATGGATGGCCAGCAATGTCGAGGTGTTTGGGAGGGGAGCCTTCAAGAGGCCCTTGGAGATGTGTCAAGAGCGTCTCCCTAATAACTGAGCACTTAGCATCTGCCTTTTGTGTTGATTAGCTGCTACTTCCACGCATTTATTTTTTTCCTAATTACTGTGAGACAGTTTATGGAAGCTGTGAAAAACAAGATTGTAAGCGTCACAAATAACAATGGATGTGGACATTAGGACAGAGGCTTTTGAGATGATGAAGATCAACTGGAGGCGCATAACCGTACAAACGCTGCTGATACAAATACAGTACACGGAGAGACGCAGACTGGCGTTGACGTGAGCTTCTGTTGCGTGCCGTGCAAGAGAAAGTAGGAGAGAGGATTATCTCCGAGGTCTGGCTAATGTTATGTCTCTTGCTCGACGGTAGATTCTGCTTGTAGCCAAAATCAATCGCATATTATATCCTGACGTGATTAGTCTGGAAAACCATTCTACTCAATTCACACTTTCAGAGAAAAAGACAAAATCGATACTTTGTATGGACGTGATACCAGTGATACTAATAAATATATCACAGTGCTTTTTCCCTCCTGCTTGCCTTGTTCATATAAACAAAACCAATTTAAACGGAGATTTGTGTTTATTGTATAATTATATTGTTCAAAAAGACTTGTTTTACATAGCTGCAGTGGATTGTACATGTAATTATTAGCACAGCGAGAGTATAAGTGAACTGCAAACTACTTCTAATATATTTATGGTATGTGTCATATTGTGTACACCCCCTGCAATGTTTTGTATCACGTAGCTATTTTGCATGTTAAATTTTACATAAATGTTCGTGTGGCCTTTGTAGGGACTAAAGTGCCAACAAGGAATCTGTTTGTATGAAAATGACTTTGCCAGTCAGTGTGCAAAATAAAAAAGAGCTGTTGCCTAAATGAATGTTTGTCACACTGATTCTTTTTTTGTAAAAAAAAAAAAAAGGACATTTTCATGGAATCATTTTTAAACAAATAGTAAGAACAATATTTTGGGATTGAGTAGTCTTTGAATTTCAACAGTTAATTGTAATAACTAGTTTTAATATAATAGCAGTATATTTAAGGTGTTTTTCCCCACAATTTTTGACACATTTCAAAAAGGAGGATTATTTCCATCAAGAAAAGGAATGGTGTCAAGACTACAGAGCAGCATATAGCGTATTTCATACACAAGTGCTTCATACAATGTGCTTTACAGGATAAAACGAAATAAAAAACGCATAAAAATCAGCTTATAAACATCTAAAACAGAGGAAGAAAATGAGTAAAACTACAATCAAATAGCTTACAGTGGAAGAAAAAGAAAAATTGAAATATTCTAAAAAGCATGACAAATAAGAAGAGTTTTAACCTGGATTTTATTATTAAAATATTCACACTTGGGGCTGACAATACCTTTTGTTGGCAACTCATTCCATATGTGTGTAGCATAATAGCCAAGAGTTTCTGGTCAGAATCCAAGCTGCAGCTCTTTAATGCTATTTTTGGGGAGTCCATTCAGAAGACCATTTCAATAGTCAAGTCTACTTGAGATAAAAGCATGGATGAGCTTCTCCTGGTCAACTTGACACATGAAAGCCTTCACTCTGGATATTTTCTTCAGATGGTAAAAGGCAGTTTTAGTAATTGATTTGATATGACTGTTCAATGTCATATGGGACTCTATCAGAACACCAAGGCTTTGGACTTGGTCTTTGGCTTTTAAAGACAGTGAGTCCAGGTATTTACTAACAGCAGTGGAATCAAATTATCTATTTAGGTTTCAGCTGTAAATATGAAAAATGTTGCCCAAATTTGACAAAATGTATTTTTGGGAATTATTAATGTGTAGGTTGTTTTTGTTTTAAATGTAATTTTTTGCCAATCCTTAATTGTAGGTGGTAATACGTACATATCATTTTTTACTACAGGAATTTTTTTACTTGCAACCCCAACTTTTTTTTCGTTGTTGCTATTATCGATATTTTAATAACGATCTAAGAAAAGACGGCAATCTGATCGGAACTGTATTCATTTAAGCACATGGCATACGGACACAAGTTTAAAGTCATCTGCGGCCCTGTTAGTGGTAACTGTCAGGTACGATAAGGGACGTGGGTGTGACATAAGTAGTCTATAACGTAAGCTCAGTGGGATCTTTTCACTGAGCTGGCTTGGCTTCAGGACAACAACAGGTGGTGTGGGTGGCATTAGCAACGCTTAACAGAGGGAGAGGTCAAAAGGTCGATGGTGACATGGCAGACGTTCATCCTCGGACTCTTTCTGGCCACTTGAATCACTCACAGACCATTTATGTCAAACAGAAAAATTTATTTAGGACAGTATTTGTTGTTTTTGTATGTATCAAGAATACAGTAAATGAAATAATGTTCTGATAAAATAACAGTTTCAAAGTCTTATTACTTGGTTGGTTGATAAAGAAAGAAAAACATCTTTCATCATGTATAATATTGATTGCCTCTTTTCTTGTCATTTGTCAAGTGTTCATACAAAAAACTGTTACCTATACGATCATTATAAGAGGGTTTTCCTTCCACCCTGTTAATTAAAAAGTTATATATTCTTTATTTAAATTATTTATTCATTATTATCATGTAATAATTGGTTGAGTGTTGAGAAATGTGTGTAAAATAAAAATTGATATTTAATGCTAATTTATTGTATTAAAGAATGGTCTGATTTATTATAAAAAAATTACATTCAACATGAGTATGTATGTTTGTTTGTTATGTGACTTATGATCAGTCCCCAGCTCTAATTTAATGTCAGCTGCAATAGGCTGTAGCTCAGCAAAGACCCTAATGAGGATTGATGGACAGATGGATGGATGAATGGTTTGATGGAGGGATGGTGTTTAGCACATACTTTAATTAGTTTGGCCTTCATGCTACTTTTTTCATTCACATAATGAATTTGGATACATAGCAGTGGCATCAGAATAAATTGTACTCACAACAACAACAACAACATCTCACTGCAAATGTGCTTTTGATGGACAATTTTGTCCTGTAGCTAACTTATTTCCTGCCCTATAAGGCGCACCATATTATTTTATTATATCCCAGTATGCACCACGCGCTACTTCTTCTATAGGGGCAAATGGAGTCGGCAGCTGCTTACCGTAGATGCCAGAGCTGCTGCGACTGAATATTGATCCATATATAAGGCGTACCGGATTATAAGGCGCACTGTTGTCTTTTGAGAAAATTAAAGGCTCTTAGGTGCGCCTTATAGTGTGGAAAATGCTGTACTTGTTCTTTCTATTTCTAGACACATTTTGAGATGAGTCTGTCAAAGACTTCTCAAACTTCATCGAGAATGGCCACTCGCTGGAGCGATTCGAGGATCAGAGGTTTAGAGCAGGATTGCTCAATGCGTTGATCGCGAGGCTGTCTTGGTCGATCGCAGGACGAGGTCCTAAAAAGAAAAAAAAACGCCACTCAGCCAATGTTCCCTCTAAACTGCGTGCGTGCGCAATTGTGCACCGCTGATGCAGTCTCTTCGCAGATATTCTGCGTTGCAAAATGAAAATATAACATACAGCTATTAAGTTTGTGGCACTTTGCAATGTGAGTCATTGAGTGAGGGATGACTGGTTGTTACATCTAATGGCACAATTCACATACGTACTGTAAAAAATGAAAAGAAGAAGTCACTGGTTCCTTTTAGGCAGCACACGGAACTTTATCTAACAACGACCGCTCCTCCATCACTCTCTCTTTTTCTTAGTTTACTTTACACCTCCACCCCACCCTTAAATATGTTACAGTACTTACGCAGCCCATCAATGTGTTTTATTATGACAGCATCCACCACTGCTGCTTGAGTTAGCAACACAATCTGGGCAACGTAGAGCAAAGACGAGCTAGATGTGCTGCTTATGTTTATTTTCGATATTAATGGAGAAAGTTTAAAAAGAAATGCTGTTGTTTCAAGATGCAATGACTGTCGGAATATGTCAATAATTGAAGAAAAAGTGGTTAAACTGAATGTGATTTTCTCTTTTCCGAGTGGGAAAGATCTGGTCTGAAGCCAAAGTAGAAAGTGCAGGATAAGATAAAAGCTAACTCTGTATTTTTAATATAGGAGGCAGCAAAACATTATCCTTAAAACAATTTGGGAGTATCATCATCCCCCCAACCCCACCCCATCGTCGGTAGTTCGCGAGAGGCTGGCTGCTTGAAAAGTAGATCTTGGGGTAAAAAAAGTCTGGGCACCCCTGGTTTAGAGGTTCTGAAATCCTGGCGTGGCAACATAAATCCCACCATTTGATAATGCAATTTAATTCCCAGATTTATTAAGGACAGGCATAACACAATTAGTAGGCTGTGACTAATTCATCAAATCTGATTAAAGTTATTTAAATGCTAAGCCATAACACAAGAGGATTGGATTCTTGATCGGGAGGCCGGCACGGTGGATCAGCTGGAAAGTGTTGGCCTCACAGTTCTGAGGTTCTGGGTTCAATCCCGGACCCGCCTGTGTGGAGTTTGTATGTTCTCCCCGTGCCTGCATGGGTTTCCTCCGGGGATTCCAGTTTCCTCCCACATCCCAAAAACAAACAAAAATAATTGGTCACTCTAAATTGCCCCTAGGTGTGATTGTGAGTGAGGGTGTTTGTCTGAATGTATCCGCGATTGGCTGCCTTGTGCCCGCTGACAGCTGGGATAGGCTCCAGCACTCCCCGCAACCCGGCTAAGCGACTAAGAAAATGGATCGATGGATTTATCTTAGGGATACTGCTGTTCATTTTAGGGGTGCTTGAGAATCCCCCAAAATGGGAGAAAGCCCTGCAGACATTTGATATCGAAATGGAATTCCAGTTATATTCATTTTTGATGATTGACTTATGTTTTACGGTAAATAAATCATATATCTGTATTTTTTTCAACACTTTCAATCAGTAATAATCAACATTTTCACATTCAACATCAAATAAACAGCGAGGTGCAAATTCAAATCCTCACATGCACCACCATACACATACACCAAATTTAAAACTCAGCATAAGTTGAGGTCAAAGTCAAAGATTACCATAGCAACCAAGAGCTCCCCGACTGCGTCTCGGTCATGACACATTCATTACAGATGTCACCGTTATTAATGTACAGGGACAAGCTGTCATTTGAAAGACACTTGAAAAACGCCACCGTTTTTCACCACAGCTGGTGAAGAGTCCTCAGGTGACATTTTATGTCACTTTATTATTAATATGCCTTTTTTCTCTCTTTAAAAAAATGTTTTTCTGTGACAGCATTTACTTTCCCTGTATAAGTGTCATATTACTTGTTATGCCGAATATTCATTTCTTGTAGTAGATTAACTTGATGTCTCAAATGTTCAATAATCAGTAATTCCACAAATAAACTCACACATTTGGAAGTAATACTTCTAGGAATAGATCTTTTATTCTTTTCTTCTGCGAGTAATAGACAAAGACAAAGAAAACGTTTGCAAAAAAAAATATGTCACTGATCACTTCCCACTGAGCTTAAACTAACATGCGGTGCTGCAAAATGACCTTTTTGAAAGTTAATAATTCATGAGGCATTCAGCTTGAGCGCTGTGGGTCACTAATTGATCGTCGTCACGTCACACAAATAATGTAATATTCGCGTGGTATATGACCTGGCAGCATTGCGAACATACTGTATGGAACTAAATGATTCATTCATACAGCATAGAAAACAGCAGGAATACAATCAAGGGACACAAAAATACTAGACAAACTTGCTTATTGTTGCAGTTTATTACGTTCATTGAAAATAGTATATCCAATAGCTAATCAACACAAGATAGGTTATATAAGAGAAAAGGGACAATAAACAAAACAAATGCACAAATGTACATGTTCAGTAGGAGTAGAAAGAATTATGAAGATTATCTAGTCTTACTGCTAATTTTAAGTACAATTTTGACTAACTTGTCACTCTTGTTTGCAACATCTTTTAAAACAGAGTTTTCAGTTCATTATCATCCACCAGCTTGGAAAAAAATAGATAGATGGATATTTCACTCCTCTAACAGAGACAGATCTCTGTTTTATATTTTTCTTGTCTCTGATTTTTTTAAATATGTACACCTGTCCCCCTCAAATTATACCAACTGTCTCGTTTCAAGTATTGCACTTTGCTAAGTAAATTCTTGTTGTCTGTACAATACCTGTGCTGTTTTGCATTAATTTCCAAGCAAGAAATTATATTCCTCCCCCAAAAGAACAAAAGAAAAGATGAGAATGATTAAGAGTAGTAGTACGTTGCATTCCGTACCCATAGTGGTTCTTTCTCTTCTCTTTCACCGTGGGGCACGTTTAAAACAATTCTGCTGTGGCCATCGGTGTGCCCCTTCAGGAACAAAGCATTGCTGGACACTGCCATCTGCAAACGGACACAAATTCAAAACTCAGCCAATTACAATATGTCAAAAACATGTATTTCACCATTGGAAATTGTCCTAGGCCAGATCTCCCATGTAATTTTACGTGAGCTATGAAACTTATCCATAATTTAAAAATAAAGACACAAATACAGGACTATTATGCAATATGATTGGATCTTTATTAGTGTTCCTGTACAAAACAAAGGGACGAGGTGTAACTGCCTTGTCCTTTAGCGATATGCCTTGCCTAAGAACTAAATAAATAAAGTACACCACACGCGCATGATATAAATATTTATATTTTTGTGGCATTTCTGTTTGGCGGTGCACCGAGAGATTTTCAAAATGCTGTTTTCCTAGAAGAACATCATGGGGTATACGGTTGTGAGCCAAGTAATTTGTTCGTGCTTGTCTATTTCAGTTGCATTCAGCCATGTGGCCTGATTTTTGGCAGTGATTCATATGGTTTCACCGGTACAAGTAGCCCCTTTAGCGTGACCATAACAAGGAGGTGACTCACAATGAAAACAAATTTGACAACCCTGACCCAAAGGCTTGAGGGTATTTGTACTTAGTGGACATGTTAGGTACAGTTCAAATGGGATCCATACAATATCTGTGCCAAAAATTTGTAACTTTCAGAGAGATGACATTTCAATCCTATTCTGTCTAGTGAGCTGTCCAATGCAGTCCAATGGCTGCTCTCAGTTTCTGAGTCTAGCCTGTCCTCTTGTGGTCATAATGTTTCCTAACAGCACGTTCACCATTGAGAAACAACAACAAGAACAAATAACCCATTCATTCATTTTCCGAGTCGCTTATCCTCACAAGGGTCGTGTGAGTCTTGGACCCTAATCCAGCTATCATAGGGCAGGAGGCGGGGTACACCCTGAACTGGTTAAAAGCCAATCACAGGGCACATAAAGACAGACAACAGTCACACTCAAAATCACACTGAGGGGCAATTTAGAGTTTCCAATGAATGTTGCATATTTTTGGGATGTGGGAGGAAACCGGAGTGTCCGGAAAAAAACGCACACAGGTATGGAGAGAACACGCAAACTCCACACAGGCAGGGCCGGGATGTGAACCCCGGTCCTCAGAACTGTGAGGGCAATGCTCTAACCAGTTGCAACACCATGCTGCCGACAGCAAATGATAATAATTTTAATATTATGCATGAAATATGCCTGTAAATAAGTGAAACGAAAAATATATTTTATAATTTATATAAATTCAATTGTTTATTTTACTCTTTTATTCATTTTAGTATTTGCAACAAACAAACTATTTAAAAAGTATTTAATAGTATTTATGTACCAAGTATTTCATGAGGAAAATGAATGAATACATGTTTGAATTAAACATGATCTGAAAAATGTTACCCCAAAAAATAAACATAAAGTAATTCACCAAATATTTCCGGACAGTAGACCTTTTTCCATGTTTGCATATCCTCCCCGTCTCTGCGGGGGTTTTCTCTGGGCACTCCGCTTTCTTCCCACAACCCCAAAAACATGCAACATTAATTGGACACTCTAAATTACCCATGGGTGTGATAGTTTGTGTGGCTGTTTGTCTCTATGTGCCCTGCAATTGACCCCTCCGTGGATATTGCACAATCCGCGTCACTGACGAATCAGAGGCCAGAGATCTGCATAAACCAAAGCCCGTTTTTGCTCCCGCCATTTTCTCGGACAACATTGCATGGTCCAGTATAGGTTCAGTTAGCGTTTTATCGCGTATTTTGGTTATTTAACAAAAAATATGGTTAAGAGGTGTAGTCACGGATTTTGTAGTAGTGACGACAGGTATCCTGAAAGGCTAGTTGGTGGAGTTCGATTCGTACTCTTTCCAAAACCGAAGACCCAGTACGAAAAATGCCTTCGATGAATCAAACTTTGTGGAAGACCGCATCATCAACTAAATCCATTTAATATTAACCGGAACAGATATGTTTGCAAGAAGGTATGCCCTGAATTTGATTTTCAATACATGTCTCGTATAAATGAATGAGACGTTCTCCGCTAGCATAACACCACTACGTGTGAACGATTGACACACTTATTCTTTGCTGAGCGATATTTAGCGATGATCGGACTGCACAAACGTATTGATTTCTTGCTGGCTTGCGGCCGAACCTTAACCAGACTGTGTTTGCACGAAGATATGGCCTAAATTTGATTTTTAATACACGTCTCGTATAAATGAATGAGACGTTCTCCGCTAGCATAACACCGCTACGTGTGAACGATTGAATGGAATCAGAAGCATGGCGTCTCTCTCAGTTAAGAATGTATTGTATTTAGAATCTATAATATATCGTTGATTTGAATGAAATCAAAAGCATGGAGTCTGTCTCAGTTCAGAATGTATTGTATTGTATTTGCCATTTTTACTGTTTGTCTTACGTCAGCGCACGTGGCGTGACGTCACTTCAGGAGGCGTGGTTAAGTGCCCTGTATGGAGGGGTCAATTGGCTGGCAACCAGTTCAGGGTGTAACCCGCCTCATGCCCGTTGACCGCTGGGATGGGCTCCAGTGCACCCCGCCACCCTTGTGAGGATAAGCGGCTAAGAAAGTGGATGGATGGACCTTTTTCCAGCTTTCTTATAGGCAAGCATTAGCATCACTTCTTTTGTCACATGCAACATTTTTTTTTTGCGTCGTTCTACCTGAGATCTCTTGTGATATCGCGGGTGGCAGGCGATGACAGTGATGAAAGAGAAGGTTGCCACAAGGATCGCGGCGCAAGACAGGATGAAGAGCAAGTTGGCAGTGTCTGGAATGAAGATCATTTTAGATTGTCAGAATAAAAATTCTGGGACGACTGAGCACTTCCAACTTGGGAGAAGCATTTGGGGATGTTTGGAAGTTTGTTGTAGAAGAACTAAATCAAACAACATTGAAATGAAGAAGAATAGTTTGTGAGTCAAAGCTCCAAATGAAAATAACCACAGGCATACTTCAAAGTTTAATGGAAAGTTTTCCCAGTGGAGTGAATTCTATCTTGACTTCCCGTCAGCATAACTGTTGGGGTTTTCAATACTTTTGCCTGTATAATGTAGGTAATACTAAAAAAAAACATCCGTAAATTAGAGAACTGATTAGTGAGTTCAATGGCTAAATGTTGTGATAACTCATTTTCCTCAAAGAATGTTACGATATGCTTTGGTATAATTGTAACATAGCAACAAGGGGGAATCAATCCAGCAGAGCAAACAGTTGCAGGCCTGATCCGATAGGGTTGCATTCCTTCATTTTCATTGGGCTCTCCCCGCCTGCGGAACAAACGTAGCTGAACAGCACTTTGAAAGTTTTGTCTGCCACATCCCATGACACTGCAAAACATCTCAAATATTATGCAGCTACTTTTGACTGTGGTAGTTCGACTCATTGCAGTATCTCCTAGAATGATGGACACCGAATCCACACTGGCATAGCCCACTAATGGCCGTACTTTCATGTCATGTCATAATCCAAGCCGCTTATCCTCACAAGGGTTGCAGGAAAGCTGGAGCCCATCCCAGCTAGCTTCAGGCAAAAGGCGGACTACAACCTGATCGATTCCAAGCTGCCCGCACCAAAGGCAGGCATGTGTACCACTACACCATCAGTGTCTCTAATGTCAGTAATGATCCAATCAATTACAAATTATCCATTTTAATCACAGCAAGGATTTGTTGACAGATGACTTTCAATTAGTAACAAGCAAAGTGCTTTTAAAATTTCTTCCACAGTAAGCTGTTAATTGTACTTTTATCAACCCCCCCCCCGTTTAAAATGTTTATAAGCTGTTTTTTGTTTTTGTTTTTCAAACACATTTAAACACAAGTCACTGATGGTATAGTGGTACACATACCTGCCTTTGGTGCGGGCAGCATGAGATCGATTCCTGCTCATTGATGGTGTCAATATCTGCCCTGCAACTGACTGGCGACCAGTTCAGGGTGCAGTCCATCTTTCGCCTGAAGCTAGCTGGGATAGGCTCCTGCTTTCCCGCAACCCTTGTGAGGATAAGTGGCTTGGATAATGACAGGACATTTAATCACATAAAGCACATTGAGTTACCTACAGTGTGAAATTCACTATATAAATACATTTGCTTAGCTTTAATTTACTTTAAAGCCCAGGTGTCAGACTCAAAGACCAGGGGCCAGATCCGGCCCACCACATGATTTTATGTGGCCCGCAATGGCAAATCATGTGTATCAACGTCCATGATTTTTGTTGAAATGTGTCCCAAAATTTAAAATAATCGGATCATAAATGATCACGATGAGATATTGCAAGGAGTTTTGTGTCACCAAAAATCAACAAGAGTTGAAAAACCAATTACCCTTGATTTCTGATTCCAAAACTAGTCAAAACTAATTTCATTTGCAAATATGATCAGCCGGTTAAAGATTTTGATTGTTTCACAGTCATAACGGTCCTCTGAGGGAAACCTGAACTACAATGTGACCCGCGACAAGAATGAGTTTGACACCGGTGCTTTAAAGCGGAGTTTTATCTCTGCTGGAGTTTTGGGTTCTTCTCACAGAACATAAAAGTAAGTAACCATAAAATGTGCTCTTTGGGACATTTTCTGCCATTTAATCCCTTTCTTTCAGGTAAGTTTCCCCCAGCGTGTTTTGTTATGCAAAAGATTCCTGATGGTCTCGCCCGGCGGTTTGGTGTGTGTGTATCGGTGCGTATGTCAGATCGGGCCTCACTGCTTTCCCTGACGAAGAGACTGAAGGAGGTCTCCAGCTTGCTGATGTCATTGCGGGCACTGATATCCAGGCAATGAACCCCGGCCGAGGTGAAGGTGTGGTTGAGCCGCAAGGAGTTCTCGTACAGCGTGGTCAGCGTGCAGCCCCCCGTCGTGTCGGGCACACATTTGGGAAAGAAGCGCCAACACACCTGCATGGGGGGACTGAGAGGCAACGATCATTCAGGTTCTTCATTGAAATTATAAAAATATGGGGACACGAAATGTAACTTACCTTCCATCCACGTGAAAAGCCAGGCCAGTGGTTTGAGACACCTCATAATCAGCAGGACCCTTCAGTTCAATGCTTTTAATGGCATCTACAAATCAAGTTGTACATTTGTTAGCCCCAAATTATAGGACGACCTCACACACAATTAGGATATTCTGCTTTTTAATCTATAAATAAGCACTGCTGGGAAGTAAAAAAGCGCAAATCATGTACTACTGTACTTGGGTAGATTTTTCAGGTATCTGTACTTGAGTATTCATTCTCTTCTCTGTATGAGCAGTATGGAAGTCATTTTTGTGTGAAGAGGAATTAAGTAATGAAGAGTTTACCTAAAAGAGTTGAATCAGTATTTGTAATATATATATATATATATATAATATATATATATATATTTTTTTTTTTTCCTTTCTTCTTTTTTTTTTACTACAGGCGGCATGGTGAGTCAGCTGGTTGCATTGGCCTCACAGTTCTGAGGTCCTGGGTTCAATCCCGGACCCGCCTGTGTGGAGTTTGCATGTTCTCCCCGTGGCTGCGTGGGTTTCCTCCGGGCACTCCGGTTTCCTCCCACATCCCAAAAACATGCAACATTAATTGGACACTCTAAATTGCTTGTAGGTATGATTGTGAGTGCGGCTGTTTGTCCCCACGTGTCCTGCGATTGGCTGGGAACCAGTTCAGGGTGTACCCCTCCTCTGGCCCATTGACAGCTGGGATAGGCTCCAGCACTCCCCATGACCCTTTGTGAGGATAAGTGGCGAAGAAAATGGATGGACGGATGGATGGATTTCTATTTACATTAAGTACAGACTGTGAGTATTTTTCCCCATCTCTGCAAATAAACATGCTATTTGGTGTTTTAACACTACAAACCAAGCACTTGTACATCCTCGGAGTAGATTTCAGTCAACGGAGGTGTGGATTGGGTCATATTGACTCCAATTTTCAACCGAAGTGTGTAGTTTCCAGATAAGGCGTAGTGGTAATGGACAAGAGGCTCAGTCCCCTGGATCACCTCTCTGCATTCCCCACAAAAAAGAAAAAATTAAAACGGTAATCGCAAAGAATTCCAAACTTTTGAAAACGAGAAGGATTTTGAAAAGAAATCCTCATACCCGTTCCCTAAATCCCACGTGTAGCTGAACTTGGCCGTGCTGTAATTTTGTCCCGGATCAGAAAGTTCAAAGACAGTCTCGGTGGGGAGATCTGAAGCCAGCTCGCCAGTGATTCTCGCATAGGTGGCGTTGCCATCCATTTGATAGAAAAACAGCTTCCCGGAAATGTTTTCTAAAAAGAAAGATTAAATGTCATCGGTGCATGTCTGAAAAGATAGAAATTGATTATCAGTGTACCTAAATCTGTCAGAGGCGCTAGAGACTCCGCCACACCCATGAAAACAAAGACAATAGGGAACAAAAGTGCTCTGTAAACACAAAATCAAGTTAAGCGACTATCTGAAAAATCTAAGATGAATAGAAGTGTACCTGTCCATGTTCTCTGGTCCCTTCCCTCGGATCCTCGTGAGGACCAAAAACTGGAATCCAATTCAGATGATGAGGAATAGTAAATGCGTGCACAGGACCTCTCAGATTCCCGTCATCATCTGGATGAAGGCTTGAAATTGCCACCATGAGTTGCAGTCATGTGCCCCTGCAGGGACAACAACCCACTTTTGAGCCGTGGGCTTCAGATCCCAGTATTCTTTTCAGAATGTGGAGTTTCTCCCTGACCGTTTCATGTTTTTCTTTGTGGTTTGAAAAAAATGTTTTTAGTAAATTAGAACGTGAAATACTGTAATGTGAATGTGTGTGCCCCGAATAATTCCACAAGGTGGTGCTAAAACCTACGGGTTTGTAAAACCAGCACACGGTGACAATAGAACCTTATTGTAAAGAATAACATCATTAGGAAGATTTTATTCCACGTAGTGGCCCGTCTAAAAAATTCCCAAAAAAGCCCACCCCCTCTAAAATAATGTTTCATTATGTGTAATGGCAAAGTTTTAGCCGTTGCCCCACCTGAAACGGAGCATCACCCCGCTATAATAAGTTCATTTTTCACAAAATACGGTCGACAAAAATTAACATTCACAATATTCACAGGTAGCACCCCTTTTCATATTTGGAAATTCCCAACATTTCAATTCCGCCACTAGATAGCGCAAGCGAGCTTCACACATCCGCCCACAACTTGTTCGCATGCATATCCTGGAGTAAAATTCAAGTTGCGTTTTCTTGCCATTTTCGTGCAGGGATTTGACCTAAATTGCTTATTTCTAACCAAGGCTCCTAACAAAGAAATAATATATTCCTGTAGTTTCGGTGGGTAGGAAATGTTTGGTGAAAATTCTAAAATGAAATCAAATTAAAACTGTGACGATTATATTCAGTCAAGGTCTAGTAACAAATTACTTTTGTTTTACATTGTTTTATTTTGGTCTTTCTTTATGTTCTTATACATTAAAATAGTTGAAAGTCCCATTTGACTCATTAAAAAAATGAAAAAAAATAGTGATTTGGGGTTTGGGAGGCATTTCCAATCCTTTCAATTCGGGAACGTGGAGTGATTTGAGTCACGAGCATGAGCATTCAACGAATCACTCTCGTAAATGAAGGCGCCATTAAAAATCAACTTACCAGCTGAGTGCACTTCTCTGACGTCATAGCCCCGCCCCATCGAGCCTGAACCACGCAGTGAGCGAGTGAGTGTGCAACAAGCCAGATTGTCAGTATACACGCGTGCACGTTGCGAGTAGTGCATGCTGGGAGCAGTTCTCCTGCTCCGGGCTCGACTGAAGCGACTGAACATCTGGATTGTTATTATTATTATTATTATTATTGACTGACGCTTTTTTTTTTTCCTTTTCTTGTCAATTTTGACTGTCATTCGTCTTGAGAAGTCACGCGCCAGCCAACAATAATGTCCGGGGGTCCTCAGGAAGTGAACAAGCTCACCGAGCTAACTTATAAGGTAAGTCTAAAACAAGTGGGTTTTTTTTTCTTTTCTTTTGAGGGGGGTGATTTAAGATGAGGAATTGTCCGCTTTATGGTACGTTTATTTATTTATCTATTTTAAAAATATATTGAGGGGGAGTGCTGTAGCTTCCAAACCTCATCAAAGCAAACAACAACAACTAACCTGCACTTTTTGGGGCTGTCATTTCTCCCTTATCGGCTATTTATACGACTCGCCATTGTGTTCACATTGTTTAAAACACGTTCGACTAAAGCGCTGGAATATTTAGCTGTCAACAAGCAAGCCCATTCTAGAATGTCACACCCTGTTATTATTCCCTGCTGGTGCACGAGTTTGTTTGAAAGTGTGCCGCATGTGATCAGAACAACGTGCCAGTCCCTTTTTGTTGCAACTGGGGATTGATCACAAATGCGATCCGTGGTCCGTCAGTGGGTGATTGTTTTTTTATTTATTCCTTTGTCGTCTATGGTAATACAATCCAAGGGTGACCGAACCATTTTTCTGCTGGGGCCACATCCAGAAAAATCGAAGGATGCAAGGACCACTTAACTGTAACTTTCTTCAACTCAAGCTCAAATTCATCCATCAAGGAATTGTATTTTATTTTATATATTTTTATTGGTAAATTGTGAAGTGGTGAGTGAGCCTATGCCCCCCCCCCAAAAAATAATTCTGTTTTCACTGGGTTGCCATGAAGAAAAATTTCTTTCTTTTCTTCCTATATTAATTGTAAATAATGTATTTGCATGTTTTTTTTTTCATTTTTATTGTGAGTAGTAAGTTGTAGATATGGGTGATTATTATTTTATTTTATACCAACACTTTTCACATGGCAAAAAGTCAAAATCTGATCAAAAATATGTAGATCTAGTCAAAACTAATCTGATTACTCTTCAAAAAAGCCTCAATTGGAGATGAGAGAAAGTCTCCTGTTTTGTCATTTCTAATTATTATTATATATAATTAGTATTATTATCCCACTGTAAATGAATGTAAATTAATTGTATTTTTTTTCTCCCTTTTTTCTCTTTTCTTTCTCTCTTTTCCTCTGCTTGTATATAAAAGTGTGGGGGGAAAAAGACTCATCAACTTAAAAGTAATTTGTTTTTAGATTATTCACTTGTTTCACGCTATTTTTTTACTGGAAATGAGTAGAAATAAATGATTCGTGGAGTATGGTTTTTTTTTAAACTTATTACAATGACAAATTTTTCAAATGAAACTTAGCTTGAAATGTGAAAATGGTCTAAAAACAGGTTACCTTTTTCAATGACGAGTCTCAATCCAGATGAGTTTCGACTAGAAATAATGTAAAAAAAACTTTTGTGGGAGCGCACATGGCCCACGTGCCTAAATTTGGACACCACTGATCTAATCAGTGGCGTGATTAGCGATGAGTGTCATGTTTCCTGACATCCTCCTTGACGAATGACAGCACGGAATTTGAGGGTGAAAATAACAATTTGGGTTATGGTTTAACCGCACGATTCTTTCTGCGTGTGTGTGATGGGAGTGAGAGTCCATACGTGCCACAGTTTCAGATGAAGTGAAAGGTGCGGGGTGGGGGGTCGGAGAAGAGAGAGAGACAGAGAGAGAAGGTAAAAAAAACAAAACAGGGAACCTGTTCCGCTTTTATTCCTCTCTCAATTCTATCCTGCACTTTTCTTATTGTAAAGTCGTGCCTGCCTCCTCATTGTTCCTCCGGGGGTGTGCCGGGAGACTAGATGGGGAGGTGAACGGCCTTTGACTGCTCAGGCATTTCAATTGAGAGGGTGGGGGGTGGCGGTTTCTTTTCGCGACTAGCAGACACTTTTGTGCGGGACTTCGCTCTTTCCAAGGGAGTGTAAGGAATACACAAGCGAGGTCAAGTTAAAGATTGAAGGTTTTATTGCTATCTGCATGTGGGTGCCACCTCCTCCATCACAAACGATGTATACAACTTAATCAGAATCAGAATCCAATTTAATGGCCAAATATGTAACAACACAAAGTCTATACAAGTACAGTAAAGTCTCGGTTCTCCAACGTCCCCGTTTTCGAACAAATCGGTTTTCAAATGAAAATTTCGAGATTTTTTTTTTTTTGGTTCTGTTTTCGAACGAAAATCGGTACTCGAATGCCCCCGACAAAACCCGCCGAAAAAAAACGGAAATAACATAATGCGCGCAGCACAAACAGCTGACCCACCCACGATGGGCTTTGTAATTGTCAATTCGAACACCAACCGAAAAAAACCTGGAAATAACATAATGCTCGCAGCACAAGCAGTTGACCCACCCATGACATGCTTTGTTATTGTCAATTCAAACGCCCCCCGAAAAAAAATAGAAATAACATTGCGGGCGGTGCAAGCGGTTGACCTACCCGCGACGCATTTTGTTGTTGTCAATTTGAACGCCCCCCAAAAAAACCCTGAACTAGCATCGCGCGTGGCGCAAGCAGCACAGTTTTCTTATTCTGTATAACGCAGCCTCTGACACAGACGTGTCCCGGTAGTGACTGTTGTTTTTCTTCTGATCGAGAACTACCGTATTAACCCCCAATTATGGCTCCAAAGAAGCCAAGTTGCTTGTTTAAAATTATTCTGCCCATTTGTTAATAAAAAAAGTTTACAAGGCTGGGGGCCCAGTCACTACAGATACGGAAATGTACTTCCAGCCTAGCATACTCTACTCCTAAAGCATACATTTTAAGTAAAAATAAAAATATATTTCTTAAATTATTTTATTATATAAAGTTTTTTAAACTATACATGTATTTCTACTATGCAGTTTATTATCAGGAAAAGCTAAAAAAAATGCTTTAAAAAGCCAAATTTTTTAGCCTTGGAATGCATTATTATTTTTTCCATTCATTGTAATGGGAAACATTGATTCGGTTTTCGAACAAATCACTTCTTAAACCATTTTCTTGAACGGATTGTGTTCGAGAAACGAGGTATCACTGTATATCAATACAAGTAATTACATCTTAAATGGAGCGTGCCAAATTTCTGTTGACCTCTCGACCGAAGTCAGCTACGATAGACTTCAGTTTTGAAAATGTTTGTCAATGTCATTCAAAAGAAAGTCCACAATTTCATTTCAGCTGAAGTTACTTCAGGTACCTCATTGTTTTGTTGACTTTTAGAGTACATACAGTACACAGTGTTATAAACAACAGATGTCATATGTGTTTTGGTCCCGCTCAAAGCGTTTTTGTCCATCAATATTTCGGCTTCAACTCATCCTGTGTCTCTAACTATGTACAAAATGTATGGATGGACATTTGAAGTGTGTTAGAGTTCTTTGTATACGTGTGTTACTTTGCCAACAATCTTGTTAACTTTTTCTCAGAATGTCATGGACCAGTTCAACCCGAGTCTGAGGAACCTGGTCAATCTGGGAAAGAGTTATGAGAAGTCAGTCACAGGTAAGAACTTTCTCTTGTATTTCACTTATGTTATTGTTATGTTATCTGTCAAGGGTATAAAACTCATTTTTGTCACAGGCCACATTGTAGTTCAGGTTTCCCTCAGAGGGCCGGTATGACTGTGAAACCATCAAAATCTTTAACCGCCTCATCATATTTGCACATGAAATTTCTTGACTACTTTTGGAATCAGAAATCAAGGGTAATCGGTTTTTCAACTATTGTCGATGTTTGGTGAGACAAAACTGCTAGCAATATCTCATCGTTATCATTTATGATA
Source organism: Syngnathoides biaculeatus (assembly GCF_019802595.1). Classification (NCBI taxonomy): domain Eukaryota; kingdom Metazoa; phylum Chordata; class Actinopteri; order Syngnathiformes; family Syngnathidae; genus Syngnathoides; species Syngnathoides biaculeatus. The sequence continues at coordinate 9,310,096 of NC_084661.1, forward strand.
TGATTATTGGAAATTTTGGTACAGACTTGAACAAAAATCCTAGAAGTTGATACACACGATTTGCCTTCGCGGGCCACATAAAATCACGTGGTGGGCCGGATCTGGCCCCCCGGCCTTGAGTTTGACACCTGGGTTCTAAGTGCTGAGGACATCTGCCGTTCTGGAGCCTGTCAATAATTTAATTTGAGCTAACTTAACTACAAGAACCTGATTGTTTTGTTGACAACTTTGACAGGACATTGTCAACAGAAGACAAGTGGTTAGCATGTCTGCCTCGCAGTCCAGAGGTTGTGGGTTTGAGTCACATTGGGCTTCCTATGTGAAATTTGCATATTGTCCCACTGCTTGGTTTGGCTCTATCTGGGTATGGTGGCGTCCTCCCACATTCCATAAACATTTTATCAATGTCATTCAAAAATAAATAGTTTAATTTTAGCTGAACTTAGTATAGGTACTTGACTGTTTAGTATTAAAGGTACATGATTGTTTTATTGACAACTTTTATGGTACACAAATCTTCCAAGAAAAACAACTTAACTTGCTTTGCTAATTTGCTTTGTGTGAGTTTATCTAAAGGCTAACATATGACTCATTAGGTATTTCAGATAGTAACTAATTCTGTTTTCAGCATATCAAGATGTATAAATTCTGTGTAATCCTCTAATGCAGGCATGACCCTTGCCGGGAAGGCTTACTTTGATGCCATCACAAAGATAGGAGAGAACGCTACCCTGTCTCCAGTTTCAAGGGAACTTGGTAAGTCGTATACAAGTTTAACTTTAACAAGCCTGGAGCGAGTTAATGTTTTACACTTTGGATGCAAAATGTGCTCTCAAAAGATAATCAAGATATAGAATAGAAGTTTATCAACACATCTTAATTGAATGAAATATACACGCAAATCAAGGAAACGGGAGCTTTCTAGTAATGAATGTTAAGTAAGCATTACCCAAAATGTGCAACTTAGTGCATCTGTGCTATGAAACTAGACCGTGAAGAAAGTAAAAAGATTAGCACTTCCAAACACGTTTAAGGCATTATTAATGAGCGCTAAATATAGACCCCGATATTAGCCTGAGAAGTCCAATGCATGCAAATTCATCCACCCGCATACTCCACCAATTAACAACTTTAAAAAGGAAAACAGTTCCTGATCATATCATGATATACGCAGTTTTTGTGTTGGCTTTAAGCTTTAATACAATGAACAAATATTATATTAAGCATATTAAGCTAAAATTGAGTGATTGATTTTGAACACTTTGTGTTGTTTTATTTACATGTTATAATGGTGTGGTGACTCATTTTCTGGTTTCTTCATTGTTTTTTTTTTCCAGCACTTTTTTTGTGTGACAATGCTCTCTAAATAAAGTTAAGTTGGAGGGACACAGTACTGTCAAATACTACAATTCCACTCTGTAAGAAAGAAAAGGAGTATTTTATCAGCCTGTTTGTTACCACACAACAGTGTTCTAACTGTCATAGTAATGGGGAAAGTCTGACTCCCGCCGTGTTTGTGCAAGCCGGTGTTTCATCAATCATGTGACTCATCTTCAATTACTATGTAAGTGCTGGAATTCTGAGCTGCTCTCATTTTCGAGGGGATCATAATGCATATTGTTATGATCCATCAAGTTGCCTCTCTGCTCTAATTGGAGGCAATGTGGCAGCCAGTGAATGACTTTTCATTTCGTTTCAGTCTGAGGATATGATTTTGTACCCATTGCCAGGAACAATACAGTTATATTGTTATTCCACTCCATGGCTTTGTAAGATAGTTGCATAGTTGCAGAATATGAAGTGATGAAATGTCATAGAGTATTCCTACCCGCCTGACCCCCCCCAAAAATGGGGTGTGTATCATGCAGGAAGAAGAAACAATGTAACAGTTTATAATAAATTGTACAGGGGAAATCCTTACAATTGTCTTTGTTGAATGTCATTTGTATGAATTTTTGAAACAGGCACGTGGGCCAAAATATATTAGCAAGAGTCCTGTCACCTTTGTTGCCATTCAGCCATTTTTGCTCTAGAATTGGTACATTTACATATTCATTTCTTAAAAACTTCATTTCTCGGATTAAACGTTTGGTTAATTAAATTATGTTACCGCAGTCACTCACATTTAAAAAAAAAAAAAAAAAAACGGGTGTGGTCAGTCATGCCTGCAGATATAAAGTTACGGGTGGGCTCCACCAGTCATGCCTGCAGATATAAAGTTGCGGCTGTGATTAGGGATGGAATCTCAAGACCTTACAATAATTTACTGAGTTGTTATACCCGAGTATGTAGTTGTTACCTAATACCATAATCATAATTTATTGACACTGCACAGACTGAGTCTGACATTTTTAAAGAGGTCAATAGGCATTCAATTTCAAAACAAAACATTCATGCAATCAAATCATTTTATTTCATCATGTCATCATGTATTGTTATAATATCGCGTAATTTACGGCGCTATCTATAGTCAATCCATTGATGAAAGCTAGCAGTAGATGATCTATATCTTCCTAAAGCATGAAGAGGGTAAAAGTTTTCAACTTCAAGATGATGGGGTACCACGGGAGAAAATGACCGTTCACATTTAGATATATGGACAGACTAGTCTAATGTTAAAACTTAGATCAAGTCAAAGTAAATCACAATCTCATACTTATTATAGTTAGATACTGAAACATTACTTGTGTTATATCTCAGAAATGTTTTCAATGTAACTCAGGGTTGCCCAGATTTTTTTTTCCCCCCCAAGATCTACTTTTCAAGCAGCCAGCCTCTCGCGATCAATTGGCGGGGCGGGGGGGTGCACGCACGCATCGCTCCGATTTCCGTAAATAGGAAGCCGGCTTGCTAGAACGCACCGTTATGTGTGTGGGCTCCACGTATTGGCCACACCTCAATCAAGTGACTCGGTGGATGATAGTCTAGCCTCTTTTTTTTTCACGCGGTCACACGATCAACCAAAACTGCCTCGCGATTGACGCATTGAGCACCCCTGGTATAACTGAATTTCCTTTGACATGGCTCATGATGTTGATGATTTTCAACGTAAATGCGCTCGCAGTACGTGAAGCAGCTCGGAACATGCTTTTGGCATTACAGGTAACTTGCATTTCCTGTTTCCGGGTGAATAGTGATTGTTTTAGGAGCAGGCTTGTTTTGTTAACAACATTTATGAAATAACCACGTAAATTAACGTCAAGGCTCCACAAAATAAATGACGTCTTTAAATATCTTTTTTTTCTACTCGTTACAAATTTTACGCGTGTGATTTTTCGTGCTCGACTGTGCAGATTTGCGAGTGCAAATGTGTGTGTCTGATCACCGTTTTACACATTGAAATTTTTTTAAATACATACAGTAATTATTTGATTAATTAACATTAAATACATTCAAAAAATTAATAAAATTGAACTTATATTTTAGTATTAAAATAAACAATTTTCAATATTTCACATGGGCATCTTAACTTTTTACATTTATCTTTGACTGACCTGATCCATCTTCAAAATCTAATATGTCACTTTAGTACAAATGTTTCCCCAACCTTGGTTTCAAAACATTTTCGGTTTCGTTGCAGAACTGTTTTGAGCTATAAATGGTTCTTTTGCTTCAGCCGCAATAACACATGTGATTAAATTGGGACTATTTCTGATCGTGTCGAAGATTATTATGCTTGTCACGGAAGAAACTTGATTTCAGCCCTTGCATCGAATTTCTTTAGGGTATAGCTGGGGTCATAAAGTGGTGCATGGTGGGTGTTTTTAATATACTGTATGAGCCTTGAAAATAAAGGGTAATAATACAAGGGTAATGGCATCACAGGTGTTGTTTGTACACCTTAGGACCCGTGAGGAATAAATGATTGCACTTAAGTTCAGCAAATTCCTCAATCATAATGTCTCCCCAAAGCGATCCGCTGCAAAAATGTACACGCAGCCTGGCACTATTTCTTCTCTGCAGGGACTATTTAACGAGAGAGTGTGAATTCTCTTGCAGCCTGCAGCAGGCGTCATACAGCAAACATGCTGAATAAACACAAGCGCAGAAGAATGTCTTCTCCACACCAATCCTTCTAGCATTTAGTTTGACGCACCCTAATCCACCAACTGTCTGTCTGATTGTAGAAACTACAGGAATCTCAAAATGCAGTGGAATTGATCATTTCTGTATTTCTGCTTTATTGAACCGCTCTGGTGCAGTGGGATGTTGTGGTTAACACATTTACCCCACAGTTCCGAGGTTTGGGATTTTAATCTCATATTGGGCCTTCGACTGGAATTTGGTCCATTTCATATTTTTTCACTAATCGATACTGTTGGTCAGTCATAATGATGTACAGTGAAGAAAATAAGTATTTGAAGACCCTGCTATATTGCAAGTTCTCCCACTTGGAAATCATGGGGGGGTCTGAAATTTTAGGTAGGTGCAGGTCCACTATACATGTATACGACTATACAATGTGATTTTTTTTTTTTATTTTTTATTTTTCATCCATACTATCATTAAATGCAAAGCTTACTGCCCCCACCCCACGAGGAGGTCAAAGTTCAGAGTTTAGGTTGGTGTCGCACATGTGTAAAATAAGACACCCAATATCATATCGAAATTTTATGTATGCCTTTTTTTTACCACTGTTCCTGTATACAACAATACAATGTGATTTTATTTTTTAGTTTTCATCCATACATAAATATAATGCCCTCTATTGACTTTTTGAAAATATTTTTTGAAAAAATTGCATGTTATTTTTGAGAAATTAAAGTATCGTCATGTAATTTACAATACGAGGTTTCCGCCTGGTTCCAGAGGCATGCATGTTAGGTTAAGTTAATAATCTAAATTAATTTTATCTGCGAGTGTAAATGGTTGTTTTTTTCTCTTCAGAGAACGCCGCATAATCGAGGTTTATTATTTGTGAATTAAAATCGTGTGCCACCATGGTACCACGTAACTATTTTGAACTGCGTTGACTTTTTTTAGACAAGAGTAGTGCTTGCGACCATCTGGTGGGATTTTGATGTCAAAGAACTACAGCATGTTGTAGTGAGTTCAGTAGTTTAATTTAGACAAAACTAGAGCTTTGCGCCTCTGTAGTGGTATCTTGGTTTCTAGGAATAAATAAATACTGGAGATAACCAGGCCTGTTTCTTTCCATGAATTAATTTACCCCCTTGTGGGTGAATAAAGTCAGCTTTTACTTCAGTTTTGTGTGTCAATCCTGTTAGAATTCACAAAACTGCACGAGACTCTCGAGGCAGTGTTGGAATGTTTGTACTTTGTGTCATATTCAGACTTTTAGGCAGTTTTGGAGAGTCATAATGAAAGAAAAAAAGCCCTTAGTTTCTCATTGAGGCTTATTTGATGTCTCTCTCGATAACAAAAGGCGACCAAATAAATTGAGCCCTTTGTTCCCATTTGTCTACTTGTACAGTACAAAGGAGTATTGCGATAGAATAAAGAGATTAGTCTTAATATTACGAGCTGCTAGTTTCAGTCTGTTGTGTTTGTGTGGGAATTTTGAGAATGGGTGAATACTTGGAGCACTAATGCTGTGAAATTCTATACCATCGAAAACCTTTCACAAGAAACACATTATTGTTAAAATCCATAAATTGCTCACTGTTAATCAAAACCGAATTGTGTTGGACCGTGCAGGTGTTCCTCGTGTTCTGGTCCAGTTCACTCTACGCTTGAAATCATATTTTAGTGGGTGAACAATTAAGAGCTTCTTGTGCAAGAGGTCGTGAGAGGACTCTCTAGGGAGTTGCCATTCATGACTGAAATGCAGCAGGTATTTAGGGACTGAAAATGCAAGTGGAGAAACAGAATAGTGCAATGCCCTCCCCTTTCAGCCTTCCTCTCTGCTCTTTGTCATGGATCAGTTTTGAAATATGGAGATAGGCTATCAGCACGAGAGGAATGGTAATGTCAGATGCAGCTATTTGTTGCGCGGAGAATAGAGATTGAGAATGGAGGGGACACACTGAGAGTTTTCCCCACAGACATCTCTAACAAGATGACTTAAACATTTTGGAGCTATTTGATGAGTCTGTTTGACTGTCTAGACACTCACACAGTATTGGCTGCGCGCGCCTGTGTGTTGCATGATGAGCAGTTTGCCTTTCAATTCACACTCAAACATCAGCAGAAGCACTGCGGAATTGGAAAAGTCAGAGAAGATGGCTTTTTGTACCCACTGAGTTCTTGTCAAATCAAATCAAAATACTGTTCTTCCTAAAAGTCTGCTTTTTGCAAACACCGAGATTCATTGTACAATAGCTTTTCTTTATTATTAATGTACCCTATCAAATAACAATGTGATTCAGGGTTCAGTTGGCCAGCTGAAAATTCTGTTTTTTTTTTAATAGCGGTTTTTGGCCGCATGAATAAAATAGCTAATGGACAGTTGGTAAGTCAAAATATAATCACTGGCCACAAGAGCAAGAATACCTTCACTGGCTTTTAATAAGATGAGTGCTCAATACACCTGCCTGTGACACTCCCTGAATTGTCAGTCATGAAATATGAACAGTTCTATGTACATCAGCAAATGGCACAAGTCACCGCTGACATGAACTGTTACAATGAACCCGTTTATCGTGGGGTATTAATCCCGGACCCAACTGCGACGGGTGAAGAGCTGCCAAGCAGCTGCGAGTTTAAGAACCACACAGCATCATCATGTGCAATTACAGATAATTAAACATTGTACATTTATACATGAAAATGTTCAACCAAACCAAACAGTACAATATACTCACAGGGACATTATCTACTTAGTAGGGGGATTTATGCTGCTTGTTCTGTTCTTTTAATTCTACATCGGTACAGGCATCACGTTGGTTGGCATGGCTGGTTAGAGGGTCTGCCTCACATTTCTGAGGACCAGGGTTCAAATCCCTCCCCTGCCTGTGTAAATTTTCCATGTTCTCCCTGTGCCTGCGTGGGTTTTCTCCAGGCACTCTGGTTTCCCCAACATCCCAAAAACATCCATTAATTGGAGACTCTAAATTGCCTTTAAGTGCGATTGTGAGTGCAAATGGTTGTTTATTTCAATCTGCCCTGCGATTGGCTGGCAACCAGTTCAGTGTGTACACTGCCTCCTGCCCGAAGATAGCCGGGATAGGCTCCAGCGCGACCCTTCTGAGGGTAAGCGACTCAGAAAATGGATGCATGGATGGAGACATTTGGTACATCACTGTTGTGACAGGCATGTTGTGGTACGACATCGAAGGTGCTTATTTGTAGTTAATCAGTATTTATCTAGCCTCTGGTAGGCATACTGGGCCGCTATAGTGGGCTTAATTGTTTATGTCCCTACCATATTGCATATTTTTATTCTTTTGTGTGTGTGTCGCCTGTATCAGTCTGTCTGTTGGTGAAATCCCCATTATAACTAATTCAAAGAAATACATTTTTGTGTGGTGATTCTGTCGCTGTGTATCTCATGCTGTAATCAGGGGGTTGACAGTAATAACTTCAAACAAACCTAAATTATGTGATAAAATCATCTCATTTGCCATTTAGGCAACCAATGTGTTTTCCCTCTGCTTAGCTGCTGTGATAGCTGGCAGAAAGATGAGATCAGAAGCCTTCCGGGGTGCACTGAGTCAGTCGGGATTTCACAGTTTTTATTACTCTTACAACAGAGGGTGTAGCACGTTTGTGGCAACAGTCGCTAGGACTGTCCTAGCATGTGTACGACAGTGAAGACCTTTGGATGGTGACGCAGTTAGGATGTAGTCACTTTGGATCACACATGCACACTCAACGGCTGTGTGTAAGCTCAGTGATGCATCTAATTGGAAGGCTAAACACTAGTCTATAGAACAGATGATATGTGTACTGTACTTGGTGAAAAGAGGAAGTATTGTCAAGGGTAAATTCAACGATTAAAGGCACAAACATTGACTCATATTGCACAATTACCTTATTGGACACCAAATAGGTAATAGTTAATTTCTTGCAAGCTATTTCCACTTTCAGAGTGATATCACCCGATAAGAATGTCTTGGGTGTTGTTCCCTCCACCCCTCTTGACAATTAACATTCCAGTCCGACTGGCATTTGATACATACGTAAAACCAGTTTCTAAATTTCAACCCAGTTTACATATTCATGTGTTGTTTTGCTGCAATTGTGATGTGTTCTGACTCGTGAAATAAAAATAACTACCTGTTGACCGTTGGATCCCAAAAAAATTTAATTAACACAATGACAGAAGTCAGTCATTGTTCATAATTTTCTTTTTGTAAGACACATGGTGATTTGCCAAAGTCTGAAACCGCCGCAGTTTTTGCCGAAAATATCGGTGGCTGGTGTTGGCAGCCTTCATGAATACCCAATACCTTAAAATAAGCCCAGTATCGCCCCAATACCAATACCTGGTATCGGTACTTGACCATCCCTAATTTGTCGTACATATAGAATCATTTTGGGACAACTAAGTGAAATGGGATCATTTCCAACTGCACACCTGATGAGCTCTTGTGGAACACTCATGTGTACAGTGTTTTGGAATAACTTTCATAAATGATAATGGGTAATACAGGCACTACAGAGTATTCATTTTCATGGGGAATCTTGGTGATGAAATGCTTCCGGAGGAGCAGATTGAATGGACACTAGAAGTGACGGATTGCTATCCTTTATCGAGAAGTTGTAATATCTTGCTGTCACATTCCCCCCACCCCCGGCTCCTCCAGCAGGTTTTCACACCCTATTAAAGCCTGCAGGTGCACTCAAGCCTCCTTGACCCCAACCACTCTCTCCTTCTCATCCACCGTCTCGACCTGTGCCGCACCGCGGCGGTGCGTTGCAGGAGCTGTACAAACAGCCGTGCACCGAGGACCGCCAGCCCTCCCATGTGGGAAGCACAAAGGCAGCATTTACTCATACTTTCTGGTGACCTTCAGAGGGCAATGTTGTTGTAGCTGGACACTGCCTTTTGGATGGTAGAAGTTGTGCTCTGTATCAAAGGGTCGTCGCGTTTGTTTGCTCAAAGTGGAAAGGTGGGGGTGGGTGGTTGCAGGTGTATGGAGAGGTGGTGTAAGGTCAAATGTACTTGAATGTAAGCGCTTTTAGGTGGTGGATAGACTTAGTCGTTTCTACATGAACATGCGTCTTTAAAAAAATGCTTCTCCTATCCATTTGGTCTGTAGACAAACTGCTTTTTTACTGACAGTTTGGAAAACCCCAGTCAAGATTTTCACGCATTTCCTTGACTGGTTGTTGTTGTGTAGTTTTTGGCTTAACGTAGGCTCCTTGCTTTATCCATCCATCTATCCATCCATTAGCATTTTACTCATTTCTGCTGACACAAGGCAAGAGGCGGGGTGCACCCTGGAATGGTCACGAGCCAATTGCAGGGGCCATATAGAAAAAGTCACATTCACATCTTTGGTCAGTTTCAAGGGATGAGCACACTTTTGTGATCAAGAGACAGACGAGGCAGTTTATTTGAAGATGAGTTTAAAATAAGTATGTCATATCATAATTCATCAATGGAATATTTTTTCAAATACATTAAAATTGTTAAATGGACAGAGTTTTTCAAGTAATATTCTTTATTAGAAATAAATCAACAAACCAGTGACTTGACTTAGGTAAATGCTTGATGGGCCCATTAAAGACCGGAGTAGGCTATGCGTATGAGCAGTACTTTTCCTCCCCATGATCTAGAATCTTCAAAAAACATAATGTAAATTTTGGGGGGGAAATCTGGGAGGAAGCCGGAAAGAACCTACTGAAGCACAGGGAGAACATGCAGAAAGGCCTCGACTGTGAGACACACGTATATGCATTACTTTTAAGACAATGGGTAATCGATCGCCATGGTAAATTTGATATGCAAAGTAATAGATTAAAAGGTAGGTAGGTTACAGACTTAATTGAGCCTCCAGGAAATTCTGCATATGTTGCTGTTTGTGAACAGTATTTTTCTTTGACACCAGAGTGAGGAATTTGTTTCAGAAAAATACCAGTGTCTACCTTTAAGACCTCACACTTTCTAGATGCCTTGCATTGTCCACATATGATCCTCAACACCGTGCAGTGGTTTACCCTCGATCACCACCCTATGGTGAACCTGGACTCTAGATTTTGCCCCATTGTGAGGGAGGGAGCACTGCTGTTTGTTTACAATTGTCCACCGCCATGTACGGTGTTGACTCACTGCCATTGTCTGATGCCGTTTGCTGCTCTATCTGTGGCGCAGCCGGGATCTGAATGGAGACGGTTCTGTATCTGCTCCACTCCACCCCTTAACCCCAGTGCCAGAACCATACACACAGATTGTTTTGACTGAGATTGACAGCTGTTCAAATACTTAATGAAGATAAGTCATTGCTGTGTACATGAGGTGGCTATGAACATAGATGCAACCGTGATAAGCGCAATGCAAAATCATCAAATCACACCACAATGAGTTCTCTTTTACAGGATTGAGATAATTTACTGCCATTTGTTCTTTTCTAGGTATGGTTCTGATGGAGATTGCAGATGTCCATAGGAAGGTCCATTTTGAGCTGGAGCAAAATGTAAGCAGCCCGAAAAGCCGGATTTTTTTGTAAACCGTTGGTTCTCAAATGTCTCAACAACTAAGATTGCTAAATTAGGACACACATTTACAGATATTGGGATTTATCAAGAACATGCATTCTGGACAAAAATAGCATTTGAAAGGATCAATCTCCAATTTATGAACATCACTACTCATAGATATTGAGTGTCAATTAGAGAACCTTAAGTGCACAATAATGTATAACAGTGATCGCTTCTTTTTTTGGAAAGTACAACAATATCATAATCAATAGTTTGTCTTCTTTTTTGGATATATAATATAGGCTGCAGACCAAGGCCACTGTAACAACTTTAATAAAATTAATTATTATGCTCTACATTTTGGGAGCGGGTCACCTGCCCACAACACACCCAATGTGGCTTCGGACCCACTCCAGATCTACCAGTTGAGAATCACTGCTGTGAACTCTTTATTGTATTTAATGTTTGTGTTTTGGATGAATTGAGATTTATTTTAGATTTTCTATGCAGAATATGCAGTATACATGGTAGATGATGTAAATTTGGCCTACGGTATACAGTTCAATCATACCGACCAATCCCAATACTGCTTGTTGATGATGTTATTGTAGCTGCCTGAATTTGAAAATGTCTTCAAGCATGTCTTGACTACGGCCCTAGACAAGTTATCACCCTTTTTTTTTTTTCAACACAATTTTTTAACGAGTCATGCATTTTATAAGCAAGAATGAAAACAATTAAAGTAAAACCTTGGCAAACTATTACTGTTGTTTTCCTCATCTTTGTCCCTCATCAGAAGATAGAAAACATAATAACAGATCTTAAAGATAAAAGGTTGCAATTTCCTCATGCTGCAATGATTGAAACCACTGTATTAATTTTAAACACCTTGTGTCTTGCTATTGACGTCTTTTAAGATGTTGCAAAAGGTGGAAGAATATTTGTTAATGGTAGAAATGGTCCAATGTTACTTGCAGCTTTGCCTCAGGCTGAAATACTAGGAATACCTAGTGTCGTGACACGATGCAACCTGACACTCCTCAGATTGGAAGAAACTTGGCATCTTAAAATGCTCCTTCACATCATGACTACCCTGCAGCGATTGTAATGGGTCTACAAGACAAAAGTCGTAGGAAATCGTGAACCAGGAAGCTTTTTTAAGTCTATTATAATGCCACATTGTCATAATATAGGGACGTTATAGAGGCATGCTGTGTCTTTCAAGAAAGGAGCGTGAAAAATGACCTGAAATGAACGTCTTTGTTTGTATCTCCATTTTAGTTCAAGAGATTCCACCGAGAGGTTCTTATTGAGCTGGAAAAGAAGACAGAAATGGATGTGAAGTACATGAATGTAAGCTGCTTCATATAATTTTTGCTTTCTTCAAAGCTGGCAGAAGTACTCACCCACTGTACTTGGGTTGAAGTACAGATAAATGATTAACATTTGTCTGTTTTTATACCACAGAAACATGGCTTTTGAGCAGGGGTGTGTGGACTTTTTATATCCTGTAGTTGTGTAAAAGTAGAAGCACTTATTCAAATTCTGTTCTAAAGTAAAAGTAAAAACATACAGACTGAAATATTCTCAAGTACAAAAGTAAATGTACGTTGTATTGTCAGTTGTACACAATTCGTGTTTCGGCCAAATTAGTTATATTGCAAATTTGAACAGGGGGAGGGACTTTCATGCACACAAAATAGTTATCCTCTTTTATCATGTTACATAGTGTTCGTACTAAGAACAAAACATCACATTACATGTTGATGGTTTTTTTTTCTTTCAAACAAAGATCTAGTTAGCATTGGCTAAGTCAATCCAAATCTCCCATCTTTATATCATAAATGCTAATTATTTGATCCAGGGTTTTAAAATATTTAAATTCTTTTTGTTGCATTGAAAAATGCATCACATTACTGTACCATGAGCATCAGTTGTATTCTAAAAAAATGTACTTGCCAATGTTATAGGCCACATTCAAACGCTACCAGTCAGAACATAAGCAGAAGCAGGACTCCCTGGACCGTTCGCAGACTGACCTCAAGAAGCTGAGGAGGAAAAGTCAAGGCAAGAATGTGTCCAAGTATGAGGTCAAGGAGAATGAGGTGAGACTGAAACCGCAGAGATGCTTCTTCCTTTCACGAGGTCTCATGAAAAAGATAGTGTCCTTTCCTAGACTCATATTGATTCATATCCTTTTGCCCGCATATTATTTACACATGAAAGGACGTTCATGGAATTGTATTTAATTTTCTCCGAAAATAATGCATGGCTCTTAATGGCAAAGTTCAGAGCTGTACTACTGAAACACTTAAGGATGTCTTTGGGGTGATATTTTAAGATGAACCTAAAGTGCACTATAACCTTTACAGGTGAGCACAATTTGACCTCAAAATTTTTAATGTACCGGTACACATCCAGGTCTTATTAGGTCAAAATCTGAACAGTTTTTGCTGAAATGTATTTTTCGGGTCTCTACTTTGGTGTAATGGTATACGGTACTATTGTGTGTGTTTTCTTGTTTGGCTCGTATGATTCTCATAGATGTTGATATAACTATGTTTCCTTGATTTATTAGTCTCATCTGTCCTTTTTCCTGTTCCCCGGGGCTAGTTTGATTACATATCTTAAAGTTGTACAACCCATCTTGAGAAGATTTGGAGTTAATGAGTCTGAGTTGCTTGAGATTTGTAGATTAGCAAACACCCTAATAAAAGTCAAGTCTTTTGCTGGGTGTTAACAGTTCTGTTGTGCAGACACAAATGGCTGTAGGCCATTTGCAGATCTATTTGTTGAGAAAAGTATAACTTGAATTGTTCTGCAGACTGTAAAAGGAGATTTTTTTTTTTTCCTGGTTTTGGTGTCGTTTTTATCACTGCTCCGAATTGAAAACACTAACATTACATGCTATCTGTGTGGAGATTGACACCCTGATCTGAAACTGTAATCCCCCTTATCCCAAGTTGATTCCTCGTTTATAGCAAAAGTGAGGTGAGGCTTAGCTTTAAGGGCTCACAGAAGCATGATTGCTTGTGCGCGCCAAGTCTGTGGAATTGAGAATTTGTTGGAAATGGGAAGTGAAGAGCACTGATTCAGCATCTGACTGGCTGTCAAAGGGAGGTGTAAGTAAGAGGTGTGAGTAAGGAGGAAGAGGGTGCTTTTATTGTTGCCATGACAGCCTGGGGAGGACATATGAGAAAGGAGGAGCAGTCGAAGAATAAAAGGACGGAGAGAAGGTTGAGAAGGGCTTTTTTTATAAGCCTTATGTCGAGTAGAGTGGGCCATCTGTACTCTTTAACCAGCAGGATCGTTCTCAATCTCGCAGTGGGGCAGAGGTGCCTTTCAACACCTAACAGACTGATAATTGCAACTTTTTAAAAATACCTCCATATGTCAAAGCAATGTAATCAAAAAGACACAAAGGTGTGGCCACAGTCATTTTTCCCTGCAAGGCAAGGGTGCGGAGGTCTATCCTATATTTATTGTGTAAATATGAGATCCAAGCGTAAAAAATACTGAACTAGGTGCTAAATATAGAAGTCTTGTCACTTGTCAATGCATTCTAACTCAGAGAATAAAATGTCCATCTTCGTCAAAGGTTAGCTATTGTCTATTGTCCGTCTCCTCTCAGACACTTTTCAGTGCTGAAATATTGGGCTTTTTCCATCCAAAGATAAGAGAGGGAGGTTGGAGGCAAAAATAAAGAAGCAATTACTCTATGTCATGGCATTCCTGAAAAATACTGTAGCACTTATGAAGTGTCCAGTCAGACTGTTCTTATGCAATCCCCTATTTGTCACCAGCGACAGGAGGCCAGTGGTGTGGGGGCGTATTTGGGGTATGATATGATGTGTTAATTAATGCTCTGGTATTTTCTAGCTTTGTCAATGCATATACTAATGTTATTTTTCTTATTCTATAAAACGTGATTACCGTAATTCCCGGCCTACAGAACGCACTTGGTGACGAGCCTCACCGAGTACATTTGTAAAGGAAATACCATTTTGTACATAAATATGCCGCAGCTGTGTTTAAACCGCAAGTCTCCACATTGAAACACGAGATATTTGCAAAGAGAGTACACAGAAAGAATTTAGCGCTAACAGGGCCGGTTAAAATATAATTTACCGGTAAATATCACTGAGATATGCCAGTAACACAGCAGCAACACGCCAGCACAGCACTAACGCTAGCGCAGCGCTAATAGGGCTGGTAAAAGTCACTTCCTCGACACATATATTCCACCAGTCTCATTCTTACCTTTTCCGCTCGGGTACCCCTTGCGGCTGTTAGAAAAAATGCACAAATTAGCCGCATCACCGCATAAACCGCAGAGTTGAAACCATGTGAAAAAAGTCGCGGCTTGTAGGCTGGAAATTACGGTACTTTTCTGAGTTCAAAATTGTTGGTTTGCCAAATCTTTTCTTAAATTGGCTCTCAGGGGCACAAATGATGGTGCTGTTTGAATTCTGCCTACCAACATGTGGCTACATAAGCACGTCATTAGCATTAGTATCGTATTTGAAGGGTTGAAAAAAAACAACAAATAAACAAAAACACTGCTTTGTTGACATTTTGTGGCCTTTTGGTACCAAGAAACTACTAAACTGAAGTAATTTGTGGATCTTCATTTAAACATCATATCATATATCATTTTGTACCATCTATAGGCCATTGTACAACCTATTAGGCGCGTCAGGTACTCGTGGATTAAAGAGGTTGACATCCTAACTACTACCGTAACGATTCCCGATAGAAATGAATTTCCAGCCTCCAATTACATGTTAAGAGAAAAATAACACTGTTGGGCTAAATAGAATGGAATATAAATATAGAAAACATTCTAAAACATTAATTCTGTAAGGTATTTTTAATCGGGTTACTAATCTCCAATTTCGTGTCATATGACATTACTGGGTTTTTGTTTTTTTTGTGTCTGCAGTACATGGAGACCATCTCATCGCGCCAGATGGACATACAGAAGTTCATCGCTGATGGCTGTAGAGAAGCTCTGCTGGAAGAAAAACGCCGCTTCTGTTTCCTGGCGGACAAACATTGCATGTTCTCTTATCACATTAGTAACTTCCACGATAAAGTAAGAGCAGAATAATGAGTAATCCCACACAGCTAGTCCTGTGTTATCAATTTTTACCAAAGACTGTGTGCCTCTAGGCAAAAGATATGGTGAACGAGAAGCTCCCCAGTTGGCAAGAGATGTGCTGTGACGTCAGTAAGGTGCCTGACTCAGTCAGACACATGATAGACGGACTTTCCATCAATCCAGAGCAGTCTCTGCTTTCTGAACGCTACAACAGGGTTTGTATTTGCTTGTCATGCAGCCATTCATGTTTCACACAAAGAGTAGAATGGTGCAGATTTTTCGGCCACAGTTCATTAAATTTTCATAGATGTTTAGTGCGTTACCATTTAAGGCTAGCAGTAAAGGCTAAGAGCAAGCAAACCTATGTTAGTTTATCATCCGACATTATATTTTCATATATTTTTATATTGCACTATTTATTTTTCACGACACAGCAATCAAAATCAGGTAAAATGAAAGTTTTTCCGCGGCGGATTAATTGCTTTTCTATTTATTTCAGTGGGAAATGTTACCTTGGTTTTCGAACATTTCAGTTTGAGAATGGAATCACAGAACAAATTAAATTTGCAATCTGAGGTTCCGCTGTACTTATTTAAACTCTTACGAATCTTAATAAAGCATTTTCAGGAGATCATTGTTGCTTCGCTGGTGTTAAGTTTTTGAGCCGCTCAACTGTCGTGTGCCCAGAAATTGTTAATAATATATCAGCACAAAAACACAGGAGGTTACTTATATTGCTTCTGTTTCATTAAAAGTGTGAGATGTTTCAAGCGATACTTTCCGACTGAAAAATGTCTATTAGCAGTTTTCACTTCCTCGCAGAATGAAACCGAAATGAATACGCATTGAGATTTTATTTTTAATATATTGTACATTTTTTCTCTCAACTCCTCCGCTCATGCTAGCGGACATGTTTTACACATATGTGAGCTGCACTTTGACTCTGGGTACAGTTACTGCTGTAAGTGGGTGAAAACGTTACGTGTATTGCCACAATTTAAATCTCTGTCGATATCTCTACCACAGTTTATTTTGCGTCTCTCTTTTTTTTTGTTATCGGCTGGGCTCAGAAAATGTAACCAGTAAAAATAGCTGTTTTTAAATATAGGGAGAAAAAGTGTTGAAAATGTTGTTGGAAAAATTAATACTCAGGTAAAGTACAGATTCCAGATCTGCTTGACTACAGCAACAAAATATTTGTACTTGACTTCTTACCACTAACCAAAACTGACATCAACACGACTCTGCGAGATTAAGAGGATGTCTCAGATGACTTTGTGTAACTTAAGTGTTTTATCTATTTCTTGTTTCAACATTATCTCGTAAAGGTGCCACGATCTAACGCGTCAGATGTTTGTGGGGAGTGGCTTTTAGTTGACTATCAGCCATGAAGATTCTGGGTTTGTTTCCTTCTGATAAAGCCTATTGAACATTTAGGCCACTGTTTGTATTGGCGTATAGGAAAGAACAGATAAGATCATAATCTTGCTTCACATTAATCACTGCCAGCCTTCCCGGTTAAGATGGATGTTTGACTTCTTAAGCCGTCAACGGCAGCTAACGTGTTATGAACTCAACACGGACTTTGACGCATGCCTGGGTATCAGTATTTGAACTTACATTTTAAAATGTCATAATCTTTTTTTTTTTCCCTATTCTCTTTTGTTCCCCTCAGAACAGCGTCGAGTCAGTGGTACCACCTCCTGCACCCCCACTGAAGGCCCACACTAGCCCACTCGCAAACATGTTCAACCCCGAACCCAGATCTCCTATCACTTCATCTTTAGAGAATCACTCAGGTACGGTACTAACCACAGTCTATTCAAAAAACTCTACCAGCACTGATAAAGTGTGTTATTCATGCACATCTGATTAAAGCATGAGAAGATTTTTTTTTTTTAATCGTTACTGCCAGCAACCTTCAGCTTGGCTCAGCACAAAATTCTGGGAAATTGGAAGGAGCAGCCAACTTGGTTCAATCAATCCAAATTTTGTCAAACTTGCATCAGCCATATAGGTTTAAAAAGAAAAAAAAAGAAACGCAAAATGGTTCTCCAAAGACATGCTTAAACAAATCACTTATTGCAGCACCCCTCTTCGTGTTCATATCCATTGGTTGGAATCTGATATACAGTGAAGAAAATAAGGATTTGAACACCCTGCTATATTGCAAGTTCTCCCCCTTAGAAATCACGGAGGGGTCTGAAATTTTCATTGTAGGTGCATGTCCACTGTGAGAGAGATAATCTAAAAAGAAAAATCCTGAAATCACAATGTATGATTTTTTTTTTTAACGATTTGTTTGTGTGATACAGTTGAAAAAAAAAGCATTTGAACACCTCTCTATCAGCTAGAATTCTGACCCTCAAAGACCTGTTAGCCCGCCTTTAAAAGTTCACTTCCACTCCATGTATTTATCCTGAATCAGATGCACCAGTCTGAGGTTGTTAGCTGCATAAAGACACCTGTCCACCCCATACAATCTGTAAAACCAAGACCAAAGAGGTCTCCAAAGACACTAGAGACAAAATTGTACAACTCCACATGGCTGGAAAGGGCTACGGAGAAATTGCCAAGCAGCTTCGTGAAAAAAGGTCCCCTGTTGGAGCAATCATTACAAAATGGAAGAAGCTAAATATGACGGTCAATCTCAATCGGAGTGGAGCCCCATGAAAGATATCGCCTCTTGGGGTCTCAATGATGAGGAATCAGCCCAGGATTACACGAGACGACTTGGTCAATGAGCTAGGACCACCGTTTCCAAGGTGACTGTTGTTGTTCAGGAAAACCAAAGAGTGGCGCCATAAGAAGCATATCAAGGTTCTGGCGTGGCCTAGCCAGTCTCCAGACCTAAACCCAATAGAAATTCTTTGGAGGAAGCTGAAACTCCATGTTTTTCAGCGACAGCCCAGAAACCTGTCTGATCTAGAGAAAATTTGTGGGGAGGAGTGGGCCAAAATCCGTCTTGCAGTGTGTGCAAACCTGGTGAACAACTACAGGAAATGTTTGACCTCTGTAATTTCAAACAAAAGCTACTGTACCAAATATTAACATTGGTTTTGTCAGGTGTTCAAATACTTATTTGCAGCTGTGTCACACAAATAAATCGTTAAAAAAATCATACATTGTGATTTCTGGATTTTTCTTTTTAGATTATCTCTCTCACAGTGGACATACACCTATGATGAAAATTTCAGACCCTTCCATGATTTCTAAGTGGGAGAACTTGCAATATAGGAGGGTGTTCAAATACTTATTTTCTACACTGTATATTTGTCTATATAGTAAGAGTATCAGACAAAAGTATTGAGACACACCCATTAGTCCCCTTGAATGTGATTAAGACTGCTTACTTTTTTGTGGGAACAGTTTTGGGAAGAGCCTTATTCGTTGTCCAAAAGAGCCATGTTTGGATGAGTTTTACAGAACTTGTGGGTCCTGACCTCAACCCCATCAGAGCTGCTATTCATATACTAAGCAGTTTGACAGATGTGGATCTCATCTGAATTTGGGAAGATGGCTCACAGTGTCACATCTTTAATGTATACACCTTAATGACCTTTTACCTTTTCAGACCAGGGCAGCTTCAACGAGGACAGTTTGCCCCGGCCAACGTCCCAGTTCTCGGGTCTCAACATGACGAAAAAGCCTCGCGTCAGGACCGTCTTTCCCCACTTGGCGGGAAACAACAGCACCCTCCTCAGTTTCGACGAGGGCGACATGATCACCTTGCTCGTTAAGGAAGAGAAGGACGGCTGGCTTTACGGCGAGTTGGAGAAGACTCGGCAGTAAGTTTTCGCTTTTTTTGTCTCATTAGCTCAGTTTTTATTATTAGCATTATTATTCAATGAGGAGAAACTCATGTAAGTCAGTGTGGTGAATTAAAAAAAAAAAAAGGTGAACCCTCATTTATGGCTGGGAATGCGTTTCAAGCCCACTCGCAATTCAGTAGGTTAAAATCTCCAACATTATAAAACATTATTTGGTAACTCCCAACTCCTTGCAAAGTAACTCTTCTGTGTTTACAAAATCTTATGGTACGTGTACACGTAAGAAATTGGATGATGTCTGGTGCTAATTTTTTAGTTTAATTTTTTTTTCTAATACTTACCAGTTAGTAAATAGTCCATGGCCATCGTCACCTCTGCGAAGCGGACAGTTAGTGTTGTTGTTACAACAATCTTGCAACAGAACTGACAATGATGGGTTTTTTTTCCCCACATTGCTCAAGTGGCAGTGCAAGTTCTTGCTTTGTCGGGATATATTTTGTTGTGTTAAAGCGTGGTGTAGGAACACACGAGTATGTCAGGTATGTTTTAAGTAGCGTACAAAAACTTCTGCTCACAGGAGCACACATCTGAGTTATGTATTGTTTCTGTCCTGTTTTTTTAAATGATTGCATAACTCACTTGTTTGCAGACAAGGATCTTAAGTGTACATTTAGTCTTAAAGTCCATCTTCAGCTACTCGGACCCAAATCCAGATGGAAATAAGATGTTAATCCTTTTGAGTAGCTGCAATTAGATGCATAATTAATCTACCTCCACAATTGTAGTATAGACCCTTTTTAAGTGGACGGTTTTAGAGCACCACTAAGGTTATATCTATACACATGCCTGAATCCATTCACGTTTCCTGCATTTAGCAGGTAGTAAAATTGCAAGTTGCGTTTTGAAAAATAGCCAGTGGAAGGGTCAGTAAGGTCTGTAAATATAGTGTCACGGTCGCTCACTTGGCAAAACTGATCATCCTTTTATAAATGAATGTAATTCTATCTTATATCTGTTAATTCTATCTGTGAGCAGTTAAAAGGTTACAAGTAATTTCTAAGCCAGATCTGTAAACCCTTCTGCGATGAATTAATGACTTGCTAAAACTTTGCAGTCCATACAGGCACTTGACAATAGAAATGCAGCAGATATTATGATGTTAGGACTCTTAATTACTCCAGTTCCTATACTTCCCAATAAATCGCAATTCTTCCAACTTTTGTGAGAATAGTTTTGGGGAAGCCACATTTCTACTAGGCCCCATTGATTAGAGCAAGCTCCATAAAGGCCTGCTTGAATGAGTTTGCTGTTGAAGAACCTGAGGAACAACTGCATAAATTCCCACAGACATACTACACAATCTTGTAAAGTCTTCCCAAATGATTGGAAGCGCTTCTGGATGCGAATACATTTTCTTCTATTTGAGGTCCTGTAGCATGGTGAGGTGCCCCCTATGTCTTTCCATTTCTTATAGTATAGGATTTATTTCATACAGTATATAATATAAAAAGGCTTTGTGTCTAATATTGTGGTTTATTTGTCTTGTATATTAGACGTGGTTGGTTCCCCTCATCCTACTGCAGACCTTACGCCGAGCCTCACATATCTAATAGGTAAGAAAACAAAATTTCCATCCTTAGTGTACATTAGATTAGAATAATAAGCCTTTATCTTCATTTGATGGTAGGGATAGATGCAGACTACCATATATTCTGCAGTGCAAATAGCAGTAAGCACAGTGGGTAAAAAGCAGTAGTAATATGGAATAAGTATTGGCTTTGCTGTGAGTTCAATTCAAAGTCATTATTGTACATACAAGTTATTATAGCATATGTTTAAAGGTTGAATTTCACGTCACACAGCAGCAATTTAGGGTCACCTTTTCGAAGTCCGAGCGTTACCAGTCTGGCCGAGCTGGATGAGGAGGAGCCCGTGTTGCTGCCGCCGCCGGACTACTCGGACGACTTCCCCTCCAGCACGATGATCCAGTCATTGTCATCGCCACAGAACATGGCCAGTACCAGATCTTTTCTCAACTTAACTAAATCTCACAGTGCCTCAGCGTATATATTATGTGGAAAGGAGAAAGTTCAAATGTCCACAAACTCGCTCAGGACACTTTTCAGTCTGTAACTGTACTAACAATTTGGATTGCTTCATAAAGGTAATTTCAATAGTTAAAAATATTTTCCGTTAAGATGATTTTTCTCTAACAAAACATTTTGTATGCTTTTGTATGACAAAAGGCATTCTGGGAATAATTTTCTTAAATATTTAATTTTATTTTCATTTGTCCACTTGTATAATTTGAAGCCTATCCCATCTGACTTTGGCCAAGAAGTGGGGCACACCAATTACAGAGATTTTATTTTTGTGATTTTTACAGTATCACACTGGTGGTAACAGGCTAACGTCTTTATCCGGCCCTAAAGCACAACATGCAATATGTGTTTCCTTTGCTGATTTGTTCATAGTATAGCACATTTCGCTCTGTTGTGACCTTATCGTGGTGGAACGGAGGCGCAACTGGTTCGAGGGTTGGCCTCACAGTTCTGAGGACTCGGGTTCGAATCCCGACCCCACCTATCTGGAGTTTACATGTTCTCCCCATGCCGACGTGCGTTTTCTCCGGGCGCTCCAGTTTCCTCCCACGTCCCAAAAACATGTATTAAATGGAGATTCTAAATTGCCCTATGTTGTGCTTGTAAGTGTGATTGTTGTCTGTCTCCATCTGCCCTGTGACTGGCTGGCAACCAGTTCGGGGTGGACCCCGCCTCCTGCCCGTTGACAGCTGGGATAGACTCCAGTACTCCCGTGACCCTTGTGAGGATAAGGGGCTCAGAAAATGGATGGATAGGTGGATGGATGTGACCTTATTGTTCATATATTGTGGGCACAAAATTGGCCATTGTTTTCTTATGAATAGCTTAGACAAATTTAAGCTTCAAAACACCAAAATCATTTTATTACAGCTTATCGTTTGAAAGAGGGCTGTGGCCATGTTTGAGTTTCACCGGCTGTCACGTATTATTTCCTGTAGCAATATTTTTTATGGCTTTTTTTTTTGCAGAGTGACTCCATAACCCGCACCCAACCCACGTTCAAAATGTCATGACACATTTCCAACTATGACTAGTTACCTCTTATCACCTTGCCGATCATTGCCACGCCCTTGAGAGAGGCACAGCTAGGAACATCATTCTTTCCAGCCAGTCATATTAAATGTCATGATATTTAGTAATGTTACACGTGACAAGAATGTAGTGCATTTCAAAAATATATATGTATATGTGGAGGCGTGTTTGGAACACAGGAGGTGGAAAAACGACTCACCCTCTGTACTTGAGTTAAAATACAGATAGTTGAGTAGGAAAAAAAAAAGTCAGAAGACATCCTGATTCAACTCCTGCACCTAAAACTACAAACTGAAATGTACTGAAATACAAATGTAATGATATATTTTTACTTTAAATTACATACAAAACCTATTGGCCTCCACTAGCTCTGAGGTTTTCCACCTCTCTCCGGGAGTAACGATGAGATGATACGAACATACTGTACACAGGCACGAAAAGAGGACAAGAGGGTCCGGTCACAATATAAGTAAGAATGTGATATGTGCGCCGATAGAGGATAAATCTGCCCAACCAAGCAGCAAACAAGTCCAGGCGCAGCTCTCCTCTGCACTTTCTCATCGTTTTGTCTGTACTCAATGTCCTCTCTATCTGCTGCCTCAGGATTTTGCCGCCTCCAGGCGAGTTGCCGTTGATCCTAATTTTATACTACTTCTTTATGATTTTCTTTTTCACCTCATGAGCGTTGTGCAAGGAAAGGTCGAACGCGAGCTGCTCGCTTTAAGTCTTGTTTACGATGCTGTAGGGCGATAGTTGACATTGTGATCGTTAACGCAGCAACTTTCCATTGGGTCACTTTTCAACCCGACCCTTTTAATCTGTTGTGGGTGTTTTTAAATCGCTTTCATTTGGGGAAAGTTAATCAGTGAAAATACTGGATCATTTCTTTGTTTACGCCAAAAGATTTTTCTTGCGTGTCGAGAGAGGTGGGCAAACATTTGTGCTCGAGAGCCACATTTGATTTTGATGATAACGAAGAGTAGCTCAGGGGTCTCAAACTGGTAGCATGTGGACCATTTGTGGCCTGCAAGCCAATATATTGTGGCCCCCACCAGAAAATGAAATTTTACTGTTCGAGCTGACGAACCTACCAATCAAGGCTTTTGGCTTTTGGGGGTGTAACATTGACCGGGCCTGATGCAAGCAGAGAATTATTTTTCAGTGAGTGAAAGTTACAGCAGCATTGCCATGGAGAGTTGTATAATTAGTAGTACTCTGTCTCCAGTGGCTCCAAAGTAAACTGAGTTTGAGATCCAGGATGTACATGATGTTAAAAGCAAAGTAAAAGTTTAAAAATCCATGTAAAATATGGAAATAGTTTATTTTTAAAAAATAAAATAATTTGTCATCATGTTTGAAATAATACTCATAATCTAATTATGATTAATTAATCATTTTAAAAATAAATGTTACATGTACATTACATATAAAAGTCTATATCAATCTGCCCATTTTCAATACCGCTTATCCTCACAGTAATGGCACGTATCCCAGCAGACTTTGGGCCATCCAGCCAATCACAGAACAGACATACAAACACCATTCACACACACACATACACACGCACGCGAACACGCAATCTAGTTTTCAATTACCAAAGAAGCATGTTTTTGGAATGTGGGAAGAAGCTGAAGCAGACTTTGCTAATGTTTTTATTTTATTATTTACAATAAATTAATCATCCCATTATTCAACAAGGTAAATTGATTCCAAAATAATAAACAAATTTTAATTGTGAAATTTTTATTCTCATTTATTATTATTCTTAATGCTTTTTTTTGGGTAGTATTAAAGAATGGTGAATGGTATTAAAGAACTCCTCATCTAAGAGCATGTTTGGGATTGCAAAAGAAAGACTCGCTTTCTGACAGAATATATCTGGAGAAAAAAAATATTTCACCTCAGAAAATAGAGACTTTTTCTTTGTTTCTGTTAAGAGTTTAGATTTTGAGACTTTTCTGCTCACTGCTGCATATAAAATGTAATCCAGTTAAGCATGAACCTTTTGAATCGGTCGAAATTGCTGGATTTTTGCTCGAGGGGAAAAAAACATTTACTTAGAAAGGGCCTCGGCGAGCCCCCCACACCCCCGCAATCATCCTCGAGTGAGAGAGAGAAGCAGCGAGTGTTATGTTATTCTCAGGTGTTTCAAGATGAGCTAGATTCCAGACAGGCAGCTTTTTTTGTACACAAATAGTTCCACATGTCAAAGCTGCACCGTACATGGCACCATCAGGCAGGGCAGTTGCTGATGAGTAATCTAATCCAACGAGTTTGGTAACACAGCCTTTTCTTCACAGCTGGATGGATTTTGGTGGATTTACGAGGGATTTATTGCGTGGTGGTGGTGTGTTATGTGTTCTCTACTGTACGTCTTCTGTAGCTTCTAAGGGTTTTTCTCGTTTTTTGTTTTTTTTTATCACTGCAGGTTTCTTTAGTAAATGGGACGGCAAAGGCTCCTTTTCTTGGGTGAGTGATGTAACACAACTAACGTCTTCCAAAATGTCGTGATCAACATGGATAACTAAATAACCTGAGGACAATTTCAATTTTCTTCCCTGCAGAGGAGGGAATCCTTTTGCGACAGTAAAGCTGAGACCCACTGTCACCAATGATCGATCAGCACCAGTCATCTAAAAAAACAAACCAGTCCAGGGGAAGCATGGTCGCCCTGCACCCCTGCCCGAAAACTGTACCCCAACTCGACACCTCACCTCACCAGCCTGCAAGAGTCCTTTCAAGCGATCGTAACGCATTGTTTATTCATCCGGTCTGTATTTGAAAATAGTACTCATAATGAAAATACCTGCAATGAATTGCATCCATGAAAAATCAGTTTTTTCTCAAACGACTGAATGAGAGAAAATCCAAATATCTTTAGCGTTTATGTCCCCCAGACAAAGTTTTCTAAATGACAGTTTGTTGTTTTTATGTGGCCATTTTTTAAGCCAATCTCTGCTCTCGTATATGTCAAATAAAAAAACTTTTATCTGCCGGTTGCTTTAGAGGAAAAATGTGTTTTTGCAGAAGAAACTGAGGGCGAGCATTATCCCCAAATCACTCGAGGTTTTTTTTATTATTATTCTCTGTGCTGCAGTTATTGCAGTGATAAATGTTTGTTTTGCCTTGTTCCTGACAAAACTGCCCAGTAAACAGAAATTGTCTTCCTAACTTACAGAAAAAAGAAAAAACAAACAAAGAAAACATTCACATTTCTATTTTTTAATATATTCAGTATTGTCTTCTCTTTTTAATTTAAAAAAAAAGATGAGGTTGTGAGAATGAAGGGAGGGTGCTGTATTAATAAAGGATTTGTCCTTTGAAAGACAGCAATCTGAAATAAGATTTTATATTTATAAGCAGAATGTTTGTAGGAGATATTTAAATATAATGTACGGCATATGTCCACGATGTGCTCAAGCCGAGCTTGGTTTTGCTTTGACTGCCAGTGTTTTAAATGGATAACATTTTGATGAAGGGAATATTTTTCACGCTTTGTGATTTGGGCAGGTGTGCAGTTTATGCAATATGTTAATGACGTTCCTCACTGGTTGACATTTACGTTGTTTAATATATCAGGTCATAATTTTGAAATGTACAGATGAGATTCTGTGAGATCAACTTTTCTTTGGTCACGCATTTGCTTTACAGAATGTGTATTCTATGATGGATAAGTGATCGGTTATTCTTCCGTGCCACGTTCAGTGTACCCTGTCATTGTCTTCATAATGTAGCCTTTTTTTCCTAAATAAAAACATGATACAGTGGACATATTAGAATGTAGTCTTGGTATGTGTGTATGTATTTGATATAGGAAGAGTCGAAGTTTCTATTAGCCCCACACTTTGATAAAAGTGGGGCAGACGTACATAAATCCTCTTTCACATCAATTTTTTTGAAAAAAAAATCATACTTGGATGAGCAGGCACTCCAAATACGCACCCATATTTGTATATTAACATTTTACATATAGTACTGTATTTGGCCACTTTTGCAACAAGGCTTTGGTCTGAAATATGAAACAACACCACCCCCTGCTGGATGTCACCGTCACAGACACCGCCACCAAGGAAGCAGCCAATAAGAAGGGAGAAAAAAACAGCTCTTCCGGGTTTACGTAGACTGGGGGGTACCTGTCATCAAAATCAGCAACTATGAACAATATGGTTTTCCTCGTGCATTAGGGTCTTATATCTTCGAGGGGGCCTATTTTCTGTGCCGGTTAATGAGAGGATTTTTGAGGTGAGCCACTGTGTGCTGCTACGTGTACGTGCGGGGCTTTGGTGGAAGGTTAAGCTTGTAATCCAACGACAAATATAAGAGTGTTGTCAAGATAGCTTCAATGTTGCTGATTTTGGGGATTCTGTTCTACCTTCTGTTTATGTCGTCAGGGCATCTTCATGGTCGCTAATTGGAATTCTGTGTTATTGTTATGTTGTATTGTTATTAACATAGCTAGACATTTTCGTTTATGTCAGGAAGTGGAAGTTATCCTTTTTTTCCCCTCAATAAAATATATGATAAATTAAACGGGTAATGCCGCGATTCAGAATTGTAAACTAAAATATTCCGACATAACCTGACATCAGTGAGTTGGTGTGGTAGTTGAACAGAAAAAAAACGTGACTTTAAATTATTTTGTTGAGATTTAAAAGGCTTTAAATTGTGTTTTCGGTGTATATGTTTTATGTGCTAGTACTACAGAGCATGAACAGCCAATGGACACCTCAGAAGGCAAACTTGCATAATTAAATTACAGCAAACACAAGAGCTTCTTTTGTTAAGGCATTTTATCACCCTGTTGGACTGTTTTTTCTTGCATGAAATATAATATAGATTCTTTTTCTCTTTCCAGATCTTATAAAAATAAGTCCCTCTTGGAGTCCCTTTTGTCAAAAACACAAATGCAAAATTATTGTTAAGCGATTCTTATCATAAAATGAACTTTAAAACCACGAAGCTCGGATGATCCATATGTATAGTAATGCTGCCCCAATACAGGTCGGCTTATAGAGCTGTACACGTAACGTGACCGCTGCAAAATATTTTTAGCATATACCTCTGGTCAATAATTTCTAACATGTTGATAATTCATCGCTTTTGCCATGTATTGTGTAGATCGCATCCTGTCTTTGACAATTAAGTTCATGATTGCCTTTCACCAGGCTCTTTGTCAAATTGAAAACAATGACAAATTCTGTTCATTTTGTCTGTTTCCTCATTGATGGGAAAGGCGGTGGGGGGGGACATTTATTTAGAAAAGAGTTGCTCAAGGGGTAAAAAAACAATAGTGATTTTTTTTTTCTCTTTTCACAGCTTTAGTTAGCGGAAGCCATGCACATCATCAGTGACTCACATTCCAGTACAGACTCATATTGATTGCTCAGACGTATCCCAAATATCTGCTGTCAATTTTTATTCCTCTGCAAAGGTTCAGCCCGTGGTTCCAGTGGCAGCCATGCCCATCTCCCGGCTTTGGTCTGTGGATGTGCACGGGCGAGTCTACAGCCTGTCCACGGCGGGCCAGCAGTGGGAGCAATGCCGTGAAGCTCAGATGGCGTTCAAGCGAGTGACCGCGGCTGAGCAGTGCTGCTGGGGCATCGCTTGCGACAACAAGATCTACCTGAACGTCCATGCTTCCGACGTGCACATTCGCTTCCAGGAGGAGACCTATGAGAATCAAGTGGGTGTTCGCGTCTGGGCCCAGTGTATAAGTATGAATCTTATCAGGTGGACTCAGCTCTCGTTATCTGTCATATCAGCGCTGGAATCCTGTTGATGGTTTTTCCGAGCACTTGTTGCCAAGTGACCGCTGGCAGTGGAGTGATGTTACAGGTTTGGAGCACCAGCCTCCTTCCAGTTTCCATCTCCCTTCCAGCAGCTGGGAGTGGGAGGGTGACTGGTATGTGGATGAGAACTTTGAGGGGGAACCCACAGAGAAAGAGGTGACTTTCTCAAATTTTGGAAGCTAATTTATATCTCAGCCACTTTTTAAGGACTTGTACGCTTTGCAGGGATGGACATATTCCATTGACTTCCCAGCTATTTACACCAAGGACAAAAAGTGGAACTCCTGTGTCCGTCGCAGGCGATGGCTTCGTCACAGAAGGTACAAAGCCATGGACTCCTGGGCTGAGGTGGGTCCACATCTGTATGTGTTTGTGTTTATACAGTTTAAAAAAAAAAAAAACGAGTACGTCAGTCATAGTTATAGTGGGGAAGGTGGGTTTTTACTATACTCATAGTGGTGCTCCTTGGGCTGAGCCCCTCTGGCTGTATGACTGCTTGGTGTAGTGGCACTCCTCTCATGCCCTGTGGCTGCTCTGTGGGCTGCCCCTCTTATTGTTCCTATGTCAGGTGCCCCTATCTGTCCTCCTTTCCACCAAACGGGGGACACCGTCTTCCCCTTGGCTTGGGCTCGGGGGATGGTGTTGGGTCTCCCTAGCCCATGCAGGTGCCTGGTTTTGAGCGCATCTCAGTGGGGTTGGTGGACCACCTTGACTTCCTCCAACTTAGGAGTTGTCCCGTTCTCTGGGGTGGTCTCGGATGCACTCCTGGGTCTGACCTTTCCTTTCGATTTGGTGAGGTCAGATCTAATTCTACTAGCTCTGCATTTTAATTCAACTCTGTCCTTCTTCCTGTCAGATCTCCTCACAGATGACTTCTCTGCCAGATCCTTTCAGTGACATCAGCTGTGGCGGATGGGAGATAACTGAGGAACCCCATGGCCTACTGTCACTTTGGGCTGTGTCGTTGCAGGGGAAGGTAGAACTTCTTACTTCCAATCCTAAATTCATGCGAGATTCAGCATGACACTCCTCCGCTCTTCTCTGTGCAGGTGTGGTTTAGAGACGGTATCTACCATCTCAATCCTGAAGGTTCTATGTGGCATGACATCTCCCTCCCTGGGGAAGTGATCCAGATCAGTTGTGGCCCTGGGGAACTGGTTTGGGCAGTGTTGTGGGAGGGCCAGCTGATTGTTAGGGAGGGTGTCAATCGAGACAATCCCCAAGGTACAGTGGATGGTATCTAAATAGTCTTCTTTGTTTGTATTCTGATATGTTTTCTTTCATCCAGGTACCTCCTGGTCTGTGGTGGACTCTCCCAGTCCTGATGTAGGAGTCATGCATGTGGCAGTAGGAGTCAATGTTGTTTGGGCTTTGACCAAGGACAACAAAGTAAGTCAATGTTGAGTTTAAGATGCAAGTGGAGATTAAGTACATGTATATCTGTTTGAGGTCATATTCATCCGGGTTGTCAAATAGATATGAGTGGGACTAGATGCAATGATTTCCATCTTAGGTGAGAGTGGCCCAAATTGAAGTTCACAATGTGAGGAGTTGTATATGAGAGAATCCATGCTCAGATGTTTGATGTTTGATTTGAAACATCTATCCATTTGATATACTGCTTGTTCTCATTAGAGTGGTGAGCAAGATGGAGGAAATCCCATCTACCTCTCGTCGTGATGTGGGGAACAGTCTGGGCTGGTCACCAGCCAATCGCATGGCACAAATAAACAATTATTCACATTTGTGGATAATTTACAGTCTTTAATGTGGGAGGAAACCAGAGTACACACAGAAAATCCATGCAAGCATTTGGAGAACTATGTACTCCACACTGGATAGCTGGAGCTCCGAGATAAACCGGTGATCTCAAAACTATGAGGCGGTCATGCAAACCAGTTGGCCTCTGTGCCGTGAATAGAAATGGATAGTTCCGGCCTTTTGCAGCGTCATTTGCTGGATTTTGTGGCTCACTGCTCCACTGCAAAATTGATGTGCTCAGCAGCAAGATTTTTCCACATGGTCTACACAGAGTGCAAAGAATCTAGCACAGTTTGTTGAGAATAACCATAAATATTTATAATGACTTAAATTACATCGCAATTATTGTCTTTTATGATGATTCCTATTATTATAATTCCAATTTTAGAAAAATACTTTGTTTAAATTAAATAAGAGATTAAACTTGTATACTGCTTTACCAGGTGTGGTTCCGCCGTGGTGTTAACGCGCACAATCCCCGTGGCTCCGGCTGGATCAGCATGGTCGGAGAAATGGTCATGATCAACGTGGGACTCAATGATCAGGTCCAGTACTAATTTCTACAATACTCCTTGTCCTAAGAAAAGAAATCTCTCTTCCGTGCTATCTTTCCTAAATTGTTCACTGTTGTTGCACAGGTGTGGGCCATTGGTCACGAAGACCGGGCTGTGTACTTCCGACAGGGCGTCACGACTACTGAACTGAGTGGGAAAACCTGGAGGGCCATCTCTGGGAACAGAGATGGCGAGCGATCTCATTCCAGTGCCAGCCAGCAGAGGTGACAACACAGACTTTGTTTCAGCAGTAGAAATCATATTTCCCAAAATCTATTGGCGCATAATGAGTCCTACCACATGTTAAATGCATTAACAATGGTTGTCAGTGAAAATTACAAGGTAAAATTTACAAAAGTACAGTTCATCAATATTAATCGTTTTCCTTGTTGCAACAGTGCTGGATGTTACTTCAATGAGATGCATCCTCCATCTGTGGTGAGCGATGTGGAGTCTGATACAGAAAAAGGATCCACAGATGAAACCAGCTGTTCTAATGCCAAGACCAAACCCTCTGATGAAGCCACTGACACTCCAACCCCCCACATCCCAAAGGTCACCAGTGACAGCTTCATCTCTCAGCTGGTTTCTGACAGAGAGCCAGTCTCTGCCGCTCTCCCACAGGTAGCAAGCATCCCTGAGGAAGGAGATAACAGCACTCTGAGTGTTGATGTGGGTCAGGCTGGAGGCTTTGTTGACCCCCAGTGGAGTAATGTGGACCTGGAGGAGGCGCAGAGCCAGCAGGCCCAGACTGGCATTTTGTCGGACTCTGGAGACACCTCCAGCCTGTCATCTGTGGCCATGGACTCCGTAGCCATTGAAGACCCTTATGGAGTAGATGAGCACCCTCTGTGGGCGTGGGTCAGTGGAGGCGGCTGCTCTGTTGACAGTCATTCCCAATTGAACTGGTTCCACAGCACCATGAACGCTTCATGTCAGTTAAATAAATCAAATGTTTAAATATTTTTTTATCTTGATGATTAAAATACCTTTTGAGAACAATTTGTTTTATTCTCCACAGTGTTGGCCCAGTCTGTCCAGTCCATGAGCCTGTCTGTCACACCAGCTCAGATGGCTGCCTGGCGGGCACAAATCTTTGAGCAGCTCAGTCAGAGGACCAAGAGAGAGGTGGATGAATTCCGACATTATGAACAAGCCATTGAGCAGGTGAGTCTGAGTGAATGGAAACTCGCTGGCCGCAACATTACGTACGCCTGCAGAACCTAAAGAGATCAATACCGAGGTGTGTTTCCTCCCCATTCTACTTTTTCATATGTCTGCTTGCCCCCATGAAAGTGTGTGTGGGTAAAGAAGGGTCCCATGCAGTGGTGGAGGGACTGGAAGCCACACAAGTGGGTGGATGTTCATTTTGCACTGGAGCAGTTTTCAGGACCAGAGGGGAACAAGGATGGAATTCTTTTCATCTATTATAACTACTATGATGAGAAGAAGGTGAAAAGCAAGAGTTCATGTGCTGTATAATGATTAATACACAGTTGCTTATTCCTGCTGACCCCACACTCCTTCCTCTGATTCCCCTCCAGTACCT
This sequence comes from Syngnathoides biaculeatus, assembly GCF_019802595.1. NCBI lineage: Eukaryota > Metazoa > Chordata > Actinopteri > Syngnathiformes > Syngnathidae > Syngnathoides > Syngnathoides biaculeatus. The sequence goes on from NC_084661.1 coordinate 9,342,299, forward strand.
CCATGCTTTCATCAACGAGGTGACAATCCTGGTGCCTGTACTCAACGCCAAACACACTTTTGCCATTTACACACCCGAGCGGATCAAGAAGAGGTGGCCAATTCGAGTGGCAGCTGAAACGGAACAGGAGATGAATGACTGGGTAGGTAGTGATTATCCAAAATACAGTGCTGACAAAGCTTTGTTTCAATAAAAATATGTTACAGGAGCAATTAATGAGACATTAACCAGAATTATGTACTTGATGGTTGTCAAAGTTCTTGGGGTTTTAAAAATAATGCTACACCGCCACATTGGTCACTGCATGTTTGTTGTTCAGAAATGAAACATTTCCAGATTTTTGGATTGGAAGGGATGGCCTTATTCACCAGATATCTTCCTGTCCTGGCTTCCTTTTATGGTGTAATGTGAAAAATATAGTGTATTGAATAAAGATGCTAGTCAGCAAGGACCTAGGCCAAAAAGGAAAAAAAAAAAATCAAAAATTGATGAGGCTACACTACAGCGAACATGGCAAGAAATCAAGTACAGTAGTACTTCTACTTACGAACATGTCTTGTGACAAAAAATTCAGGTTACAAAACACCTCCTCAGAAAAACATTCTCTAGTTACGATGGAAAATTCAGGATACAAAAGACAAAATAAGCACTGCTATTCGCAGCCCCCAAATTCCACTGAATGTAAACATCCTGTATTTAAGTAGGGGTACCAGTGTACCTTCTTGATGTGCTTTGTGCAACTAATGGTACCTGTATAGTGGTCTGTTCTTAAAGGAGGCATAAAAACAATGGTTATGTCTTATTTTATCATAATATCCACTGATTTCTGTATTCAGTTGCTTTTGTTATGACTTTATTAAATCGTAACGAGACAGTCTGGACACCCTGTACTTACTATCAATGATCAGTGATGAGCTATATCAAAAATTCAATAACAATGCTCAGATTTGATGTACCATATTGTTATACATTTGTGACAGTGTCAATCTTTTTTGGATCATTACACGGTGTTGGTATCTCCCTGGATAAATACTTCCATATGATATAACCACAGTTCTCTTCTGGATCTTTCTGTTCTGGCTCTAGCTGACACTGTTGAGCGCATCCTGCTGTGATTCCAGAGGCATTCAAGGCCCTCCTTCCAAACAAGCCATCTGGTCCATCACCTGTAAAGGAGACATCTTTGTCAGCGAGCCCACCCCCAGCCTTGAGGCCATGCCTTACCCCACGCCCTGTGACCAAATGTAAACAAGGCATAAAGCAGCTACAATTTCATTTGCAATTTTATCTCACTGATAAGATTTTTGAAGCCATCAATTCATATAAGTTACATGAGGACTGTGTTTACGCAGGTTCTGGCATCAGATCGGAGGTCACCTACGCATTGTGGAGAGTAACAGCGTTGGAATTGTGTGGGGAATTGGTTATGACCACAACGCCTGGGTCTACGCTGGGGGCTATGGCGGAGGCTTATATCAGGGCCTTCCTACTTGTAATGAGCACAGTTACACACAGACTGACGTCAAGAGCGTCTACATCTATGAGAACCAGAGGTGGAACCCTGTCACCGGGTACACCAACAGGTACAATACTGTATTGAAGTGTTTGATTGGATGTGTTAAATTATTCACATTTCTGTTAAATTCCTCTAGAGGTCTCCCTACTGACCGCTACATGTGGAGTGACGCCTCGGGACTGCACGAATGCACAAAAACGAACACCAAGCCTCCATCCCCTCAATGGGCATGGGTTAGTAAACCAAAGTAAATTAAACCTTTCCCCTTCCCGCGGGCTTGAATTAGCACAATCACAATGTGCAATGAACAAGTGCTACAGAAAATGGACTTTGCACAATCCTTTCCCTCCCTGACGATGTTCAGGTGTCTGAGTGGAGCATCGATTACGGCGTCTCTGGGGGGACAGACCGAGAGGGCTGGCAGTACGCTGCTGATTTCCCAGCGTAGGTCTCAAATGTCATCTGTTGAGCTCAACCAAGCCCTTTTGTGACACTGTGATACACAAGCTGATCTCGACTTTCCATGCAGTTGGTACCATGGCCACAAAACAATGAAGGACTTTGTGCGACGCAGGCGTTGGGCTAGGTAGTCATCAAAAACAAACACGTGATAGAGTATTTATTTAGCAGTGGTCAGTTGGAAAACTTTTCTCTTGTACAGGAAGTGCAAACTGACTACCTCAGGTCCCTGGCAGGAAGTCCCGCCCATTCAGCTGAGTGACGTGACCATCCTTCCGTGCACCCCCCACAGCACCACAGATGTGGTGCCCGTGTGGGCAATTAGCAACAAGGGAGATGTCCTGTGCCGACTGGGAGTCACAGCACTAAACCCTGCTGTGAGTAAGATCACTTTTATAGAGCAAAGAGGCTTTTCTTTTAATTGCGCGTAACAAATTTCAAAGGTATTTATTGACCTTGTGTTTGTTTCTAAGGGAACATCATGGCTTCACGTGGGGACTGATCAGCCCTTTAAATCCATCTCCATCGGGGCCGCAAGCCAAGTTTGGGCTATCGCCAGAGATGGTTCAGCCTTCTTTAGAGGATCTGTGTTTCCTCAGACCCCTGCAGGTCAGTGGAAGAAATTTTGAGAATCGTGGACATGTGAGAAAAAATAACACATCCTTTAATGAATTTTCATAATTAACGGTATAACATGAACATTATCTCCCTCATGAGGTGAGTGTTGGTACCACATCCCTTCCCCAACCAAGCAGAAGCTGGACCAGGTGTCTGTTGGAAGGACATCAGTCTTTGCTGTTGATGCGAATGGTAAGGCATTTGTATTTAGAGGTACAGTATATGCTGTCATATTTCTTTGTTTACTATTTCTAATCCCATGCCTGATTTATTCTGTACAGGTAACTTGTGGTACCGGAATGGTTTGACCCCTAGTTATCCTCAGGGGTCCTCATGGCAATATGTGTCTAATAATGTGCGCAAAGTTTCTGTTGGGCCTTTTGATCAGGTAGGTACATGCATCCAGTGTCTCTGTTGTTTGAATCCACGTGCTGCAAATGGACCAATGCTGTTTGTTATGGACTGGACCAAGCCGATACCGGTGTGCCAGAGTTCCATGAGCTCACTCTCGGCTAATGACACAGCCATCCAACTCTGCCAGTTCACTGTGTGATCCTTATAATGGCTCATCAAAGCAATGCCCATTTACATTGTCCTGAAAAATTAGCATTGTACATTTTATTTATCAAATCATCAGTCGATAGCGTAATTATCGTGACAAGCCTCATAATGGAGTGTACAACCACAATAATGACAATACACTATTGTTACACTAATAATTGTCTTTGCTGCTCAAAACTTTTTTTTTTAAAGCAAGTTATATGTTCATCAAGAACATAATAGTGGTAATTAAAGTTTGAATGAAGTAATATGTTTCTTTGTAACTGACTCATGCTGTGGTGTGGTTTAAGGTTTGGATCATAGCAGACAAGGTGCAGGGCACTCACAGTCTGAGTCGCGGAACAGTATGCCATCGCCTCGGAATCCACCCTTTGGAGCCCAAAGGACAGTCGTGGGATTATGGCATTGGGGTAAGGAACTGATCTCCATTCCTCAGAACTATATCTTCAGTGTGAGATTAAATGAACCCAGATCAAAATTCTCGGCGGCAACGCAAGAAAACCGGAAAAACACAAAGATGATTACTAATTTACATTGAGATAAAGCTCATGATCAAAAGAAGGCTAGAAATTGGGTTTGGCTCTGAATAAGGTTTACACAATATAAATATATTTATGGTGCCTGAAGGTGATCTCTCCTCTCCTTTTGCCATCTAGGGCGGGTGGGACCACATCACAGTCCGGGGTAATGCCATGGAGCCCCCCCATTTCTGTTTTTCTGCCCTTGCGGACACCTCCGCCCAAGTCTCTGGGAGCGTTAAGTGATGTTAAGATACACATGAGTCATGTTTCTAAATCTGCAGTTACATTCACATAGTCGTCCTAATTTTACATTGGCTTTGTTTTTTTTTGTTTTTTTTAATGTTCATTATTATTGTGACGTTCCTTCTTTTTTTTGTATGTTCGCCTTCAAAGCAGACATCACTATTTACCGTTAGAAGAACTATTTGACTTGTTTTTGTTACTTTTGCTCACCGGTCTTCTTAGACATTTCAGTATGTACTATGCAACTTGTACAGAGAGGTGTATGGTGTTTAGAGTAAAATAATTTTCAGTTTAATTTATAATAGTGTTTGCTGACCTCCCTGCCTGTTGACTTTGAGGGTATTGTGTTCTCGTGTTTTCCGTCAAGTGGTCCAAATGCTGTTGCAGTGGAGTGATGTGAAAATGAGTTTTAAAGTGCCAGAATCATCCATCAAGTCTTAATGGGACACCTTTTAAGTCTAGATAAATATTTAAGCACAGATCTCAATAAACCTTGGGTTTTAAATGTGTAAAGAGTTCAATAAACTACAGTACTAGGATTAAGTTATAGGTTAGAGGATCTAGTGAGGTGGGTCGTTCAGCACCACCCACCAAATCCTTTATTCACAGGAGTCTCATTAAGTTGCTGGTTACTTCTTAGCACAACAAGATTATGTCTAGTGTTGTTTGTAGATATTATTGTGACCACTATTGATCATTATTGTCTTCAGAGCAAGCATAATGTAAAAGGTGAAAACTTTCCTGGGATTTACTTCCTTTAGAGGGCTTGATGACAACTATTTTTTTTAAACAGATCTGTAAAAGTCTAGTCTTCTGTTGCATGTTGACTTGCTCTCCTTAGAAATATTCAGAACATTTCATACAAATGAAAATAAAATACAGTACTTAAAAATAGGGTAAAGATTCATATGCCCTTAATTTATAAATGTTAGGAATTTATGAACTTGTCTGTTAACCGTGGTTAAGTTTTCATTCCACACATGAAGTGTATGATCAAATACCAGTCAATAAATACACATTTATTGATAGCTCAACTTCAGTACAGTATTCTACCTCGGGGTATTACAAATAACCTAACCCTTGAATCAACATTTCTGCAGACAAGTCCGACGAGTCAGTTGTGTTCTCAGGGGGATGGGAGATCATCATCATCATCACGAGCAAATGAGCAAACACTTCATTTAAATGCACGTGTTCTCTTCCTGGATTCAACAGTTCTGACTAAATGCGCAGCAGGTTTCTTTTTTTTGTGTGTAATCAACAAAAGGGCATGAGTTTTTCACTGTTACAAAAACATAAAGGAAGCATTCCCAACTTCCAAAGAAAAAAGTTAAAAAGAGACAGGACAGTCCAAATTAAGCTCACCCTTCATTGTGTCTTTTTTTTTAATATGAAGAGCAGCCCACATGTTGTATTCAACAAGCACGTCTGTATGAAGTCAACTGGGCTCCTATAGAACACATCCTTCCTGACTGGATCTCATGGCAGTGCACCTGCAGGAACTATATTTTTTTTGGCCCCCTCAAAAGTCCACCGGCCTTCTAGCCTGTTAGCTTGGTTGGCTTAAGCTGTGCATATGGGTAAGGTATTGGGTGAGACCCTCCTCACCTTCCTCCTCCAGATGTTTCTGGTAGCATTGGAGCAGCTTGGCGGCGCTGGCCTCAGAGGGGACCTCGCCAGCGGGGAGGCAGGCCCCCGACATGTCCAGGATAATAGAGGTCAAGGCCTTGATGTAGTTCTTTGCCAGTGTCAGCGTCTCAATCTTGGAGAGCTTTTTGTCCGTCCTCACGTGCGGGATAGCCTCGCGTAATGCTTGGAAGGCGTTGTTGAGTTTGTGCATGCGTTGGCGTTCCCGCTCATTGCTTTCCAGGCGCCGGATGCTGCGCTCCTTTGTGGTGGATCCGTGTTGCCGGCACCGACGACCTCCCCCCGCTCCTTGCCGCTTGCCCTCCCTGCTCCTCAAGGAACCTCTCCAGGAGCAACCAATCCTCACAGAGGCCTCTGAATCTTCCTGTTCACTGGAACCCGGTTCTGCTTCTGTGTCTGGTTCAAGTTCTGGTTCTGGGTCGGACCAGGTTCTTCTGGAGGATTTCACAGCTTTCCCCTTGGACTTCATCTTGCTTTTCTGAAGCAGATTCTCCAAAGTTGTCACGGGGTCTCGGGCCTGCAAGGACAAAGTGACAGATGAGATGTCTTAATTATGTGCGCAGCCTCATTTTCCATTGGAAAAGAATCTCAGGGTACACAACCAAACAAATGTCACAAAAACTGGATACATAGTTTAATAAAGTACCTTCTGCTATCTGGTGGAGAACCATTTAGCTCTTGTTGTCATAGTTGAATAAGGATACAAATAACTTTTGAACCACGACACACTGGCTGAGAGTCACTGAATTAATATACAGTACAAATCCCCAATGATGTTCCTACTATGAGTTTCAACATGCTCAAACCCCCTTGGTACTTTTTCATGAGCCTCTTATGGTACAGGTATAATCTCAAACTTTGTCAAGGGTACACAAACATTTGATGAACAGTATATGTTTCCATAAATGTGAAAGTTCTTTTTTACTTCTTGAATGCACAATGGCTGGGAAAAAAAACCCCGAAAACATTTGCTTCATACAAAATACACAGTAGATAAATGCTGAGTAATTTGGTCTATACATTTTCACTCCATCTTTTACCACTGGAAACGGCCGTATGACTAATTATTTGACTTTTGTTTAACTGTTTGGACCATTTCCAGGACTAACAATGTTCCAATGTGTTCCTCAATAAGGATATATACCCTCGTCTTCTCAGTAAGTCTCCAAACAGTTCTATGCATCCTGTTGTATCTAATCAGTCTGTTGCAGTGTGAAAACTCCACGATGTTGGCTTGTAACTGTGCGCCTGGCTTATCCCCTCTACTCCCGAGATAATGTCAATTTCAAGGTTAGACTCACAAACAGCACTCAAACAGATGACCAATGCGCCCTATTGGTCTATTGATTTGTTTTTTGGAGCGAGGACTGCTCAGTGAAGTGTATGTATTTAAACACTCCCCAAAAAAACTGTTGCATAAACCTATAAAAGTCCCTTCAACTCATCACTCCCCCTATAAGTTTCACCTCTTTAAAAATGTATCAAGTAGACATAGCTTATGAAAAAATGTTTAGTTTAGTGCCTTTTCCTTACCTTAAATTCAGCTCTTTTTTCTGCTTGTTCACAGAGAAATGGCCTTGCAATCAGTTATTGGACGCACCATCATACGTGCATGAGGAGATAAGGAGAAAGCCGCGCTACATGGCGGTGCAGCGGGCACGCACAGATGTCATTGTCACATGTGAGGGAGTTGGAACAGAATGAGGTACACGTCGCGCTCCTCGGCCAATCATTGGGTTGCTCGCAAACACAAGCTCCGCCCTCATCTTGCCCCCTCGACACGCTCGGAAATGGGCCTTGCAGACATCTGCAGCAACCTCGTTGGAAAAAAAATCTTTTTTTTTTTGTCCAAGAATATTTATTTTTTATAAAAAAACATTTTGACAGTTCGCATATACACAGATGGTCAATAGTGGCAATATAAATAGTTCACACAATTTACAGTATACATCTAATCATTGGCATATAACAGTTGGGAAATACTTGATATAGATAATTAAATGGATGAGAAATATATATTTTGGTTTCTGTCATGACAGAAAATGTTCCTTTGCAAAGCTCTCTAAAATGGTGATTGCAGAGGTGAAGGCAAAAGAGACGAATAACCTGTGTATTAGGGGCATAGCCAGGCAAAAAATATATATATATTTAATAGAGAGCATTGACTTGAATGGAATAACAATATAAACAAATGCCTTTATCTGCCATCCAAACAGTCTAGTAGGCACAACTTGGATCCTATTTTATTAGTGGCCTATGAGGCAATTCTGCCTAGCAACAAATGATTAGGCAAACATGTCATAACCAAGAATATGTATGCAAGTTTAGGGTGATCATTGAGTCAGCAATTTTAATTGTGCATTTCCATTCCCTACTTTATTTGAATCTGTTGTTTTTAAAATCATTGTTCATCTGAAGCATGCTTGTCATCACTACCTTGTGAGAGTGCGAAGAGGCTTTGTTTGGGTTTAAGACCACAAATGAAGAATAAACAGACAACAAAATCAGCCTTTTTGAATACTGCCACACCCCCTCTTCACATACACGTCATCAAACAGAGACCGTTTGACCTCGAGGGCCGCTTGGAACGCCGCTCGTGACTGCTGTGACACTAAAGACCACTTCCATCATGACTTTAAAAAAAAAGGGGGGGGGGGTTCATGAATCAATTCTTTGAAAAGTAGGGAGCGAATCCTTGTGTTTATGAGCAGGCTACTTTCTGATGATCTAAAAATGGACTCAAACGGTAGAAGAAAATCATTTCTCTATCCACATTTTAAACCAGAATTAAACATGTCCTGTCACATCATTTCATTTTGGCAAAATCCTGCTACGTTGACCAATAATATTGTCATCAAATTACTTGTGTTTGTGCGTTCATTCTTTGAGGAAGAATAAATGGGACAGGTGTGATGCTCCCAACTCTTTAAAGAGCGTAGCCCTCCTGTCCTTGAGTAACTTGTTTGTGCGCATGTGTCAGAGTGGTCCTGCCAGGTTTCCCCTCCTTCCCAGGTACACTGTATCTTATCAATCCAAACCCACCTGATGCTGGTTCTGTGGAAACATTATCTACTAGTTTGCGTTTGTTCAGTTTCTAACTTGGTTGGCCCGAAGGCTTTGCACTGTTTGTTTAGTCACCACCGCCTTGATAAATTCGGAGCTGAATACACTTCAGTAATGAGGCAAGCAAACATTGGCCTCTGCAGGCTCCAAAAAACAACAACTAAGTAACGTATTTACAACATTTGAGCGAAGCAAAATTGAGCCCACTTTGGGTTCATGTCGCAGCTCAACTCCCAAGGACAGACGTTGGCATTAAACGGTAGTTCTGGATGCAGTGTGCAGCTGGAAAGGTACCAGCAAGTCTTTCGCAACCGACTGTGTAATCACCACGCAGTGGGTGATCGTGTCATACCCACTCATGTGTGCGCTGAACACACCGTGATGTCACAGAGAGCAGGTGCCTCGAATCCATAGAAATGGTCGAGAGCAAAAGAGATGCCCCTGACTCATCACGAAAGAGCAAGGAGGCGGGGAGATGAATTAGGGGGGGTGGGCCAAGATCTGGACCGCTTGTCACTTTTTCCATCAGCCCAAGGCCATGGGTCTCAGAGGAAAACAAGTGGATGTCACGACGGGCCGTGGTGATAGAAAATAGTGATGGCCTTGAGCAGAAGGCAGACATTCTTAAAAGCTGAATTTGTCCTCTCATGTCATAAAAATTAGCACCAACTCACTGGAGTGTTTGTGCTTTCCTGTGTCTAACTTGTTATCTCCCAGCTCAAGGTCGTGACAGGTTTGGGGGGGATTCAGTGAAACACACTGGCCGGGAATCAGATGTCCAGGTTCTGTGTTGGTGGCAAAAATTTTATTGTGATGAAATACTCTGAAAGTGATCGATATTTTGTTAAGATTAGAAGTCGGCAATTCACCGTGAACCTGCGTGCACATATGTGCAGTTTACTGTCAAAATCTGTCAATAACCTGCAGCAACCAGGTTCAGTTGATCTCTTTTAACGTTTGTAGTCTCTGCCCTCATCTCCTCACAGTCTCACTTTGACAATCTTATTCCTTTGGGTGGTGGACAAATGTAATGTCATCTACATTAAAATAGCGTACTCTTTTTATGTTCTAAGGATCTCCATTTTTAACAGGTAGCAGTTTTAAAATGCATATAAAAGTTGCGTTTAGTCAAACAATCGACAAAGTGTTGACATTCCCTCCGGCCGTCCATGTTGGGTCGTTAGGACCAGAGGCAAATCTTGTGGCTTATAAAGTTGTGCGTTACAGATAAGGATAAGCAGTACAGGGAGTGGGTGGTTGGATAGCAATTATAATGCTGTTATATTTGTCCAAGAATACTTCTGCAGGTCTTTGATATTGCCAACCATTTGTGTATGTAATTCACGCAACATGAATTATTCACATCGAGCAGGAATTTAGTCGGAAATTGTAGAGATGTTGCCTCAGCTGCAATTGTAATTTGAATGGAATCCTGTGTTTAGTTTTAAAAAGTGTAAAAACAAAACCTGCTTTGCTCTGATGAGTGATTGTCGATATCACAGTCTCTAACAAAATAATTGCTCAGGTCAAATATCATCCTATTAGGCTAATATACTGCATATATTTTGATGGTATAGTTTTCTTAAAGCCCATTCTAAAGTAGGAAAGAACCCACTTGAGTGCAAATCATAGCAGAGCTCACTTTAACTTAAACTGAATACCTGCCGTGTGTGTGTGTGTGTGTGTGTGTTTGCTGACAAGGTCTAATTCAATGTCTTTAACTTTCTTCCTAGTAAAGAGTTTCAATGCACACACCTCCTGCTTAACAACAGGATGTTCTAATCCCGATTTGTCAGCTTTTGCCCATTAGATGATCCAAAAAAAACATGGATTATTGGGTCACAGTTGTGCCTGAATAAATATCAGGGCCCCATCTCTGCACGGAAACAAATACGCAATCGGAAACTTTCCCCACTCGCAAGTAACCAGGCAACCGCTGGATGAGTGACTCAGGAAAGGCAGAGGGGGAGCTGACTCACAGCGGCTGTGACGTAAAAGGACAGACTGACACACACCTATGTATATGCAGCAGTATGCAGCAGGTCATAAAACAATCTGCGAATTTAAGATGACCTCACACTGCCCTGTGTAACGAGCAGAGGTTGCCACCTTCGAATCGGCATATTGTGACCTCATGTGGCATATGAGTGTTAAAGGCCTGAACCCAATGAAGAAATGAGAGAAAAAGGAAAAACAACTGGAAAAGTGTCACAGAAGCATTAAGGGCATTAAGCTGCAGTACCTCACCAGATCCAGCAGAGGGAATTATTAGTCCTCTATAAAGTTTCCTTGCTGCTCCCGCCAAAACACACAAAACTAAAACACGAAAAAATTAAATGGCCAAGTAACAAGACTAACTAATGAATTAGCTGTGATCAAAATAATATTTCTTTCCTTTTCCTGCCAACTGACTGTCAAATTTCAAATAAAAAAAAAACAAAAAACGAAGGAAAACTTGGTAAGTAGGATCAGTGTCAGCATTGCGCCACCAGATTGTCAATGTAACTTCGGTTTTTAAGATGGTTTTAAGGGTTTTAGATGGTGTTTTCTGACCATATACTTCAACTTGTTCACCTCCTTCTTGTGTCACGTCGGTAAACCACGGCACTTCTTTCACACCAAACACATACACACAGAGTCCAGCAGCCTCAAATGCAAATGCAGATACTGAGGCGTTAACAAAACTGATTAACTCTTGATTTAGTGATACCATTAAAGCCTCTCTCTTTCAAGCACGAATCTGGGCCCGAGATGAATGGCATCATGAGCGCTGTAACAAAAGGAGTGCAGGCCGAACATTGTTATTAATCTGATTTCAAAGAGCTGCGCGGTGTAATTATGGTTAGCCCGTGGGCCTCACAATTCCGAGGTCCGGGGTTTGACTCTTTATTCTAGGCTTCCCGTAAGGAATTTGTATGTTCTCCATTGCATTGGTTTTCTCCAGGTACTCCAGCTTCCTGTGTTAAATTAATTTAAGACGGATTGATTGGAAATGTGTCCATAGTTTTAGATTTTTTTTTCTTTCATGGTGGGTTGTATCTAAGCTATCGGAAGGACACTGTGCTATTGGAGCTATTATATCTTACTTTTGTCATGGTGGTCGCTATTTCTTGATTACAGCAGTGGGTTGGACTTGGAGGGACTGGTGGTAACTGGGTCAGGACACACCTATCAGGAAGAAGTGTCCATGTTGACCTTGATAACTTTAAGTCATCTCAGCACCCCTCCTTTGTGGCGTCCCACATGGCTCAATTCACAGTCTCTTATTGTTCTCATTATTTATGCTTCTACTTGGATCGTCAAGGGTCTTACACAGCCTTTCATCGCGAGGTGAATGGTTGCCAAATTTCTGTTCCTCGAAAACCACAACGATTCTCATTAAATAACTTTCGACATCGAATCATGGATGACACTTAACATTGGAAATGTTAATAAAAACAAGAAAGATGTGTTCTTGTTTTGACCTGGAGGATCTAGCAATTCTCCGAATGTGAATTGTAAGCATTGTCACAAATTGAAGGGTAAAATAGATTTTAAGATGAATCACCAAGTTAGTGTATTTATTAGTTTCTTCCAACTGAGACTGCCCACATTTTAACTGGTGCCGATAAACAAGAGCACATCATTCAAGTCCTGGGTGACCTTTAGCTTTTCCTGTTCATTTCCATTTCCACTGTAAAAATCATTTTATTTGTTTTTAATCTATATATGGCCTTGTATCACCCTACACTACAGATATACTCCCCAGCCCATCTCTTTCGCTCCAGTCAACAGACCAAATGCTTTTAGTCGTCCCAATGGCCCACCGCAAGCTCAGAGGGGTTGCACCTTTTCAGTCGGTGCTTTAAAATCATGGAATGAACTGCTACTGTTGCACATCGGGCAATCTTCCTCACTCTCATATTTTCAAATTGCATTTAAAAAAATAATTTTCATTCCTTGGCTTTTAACCAAGGGATCGTGTCGATTTTTGTAACTCAGTCTGTTTTGTGTATTTCGTTTTGCACAAGTGACTAAATAAGTAATTGTCATGAGTCAGGCTTGGCCACTCCCAGGAGGGGTGTGGCCGGGCCGCTGCTCTGGGCAGTGTCATCTCTGACACCTGTCACCGGTCACAGCTGTTTTGCATGAGGCAATGTGATTAGACCAAGTATTTAAGTTGGAGTGAGTATGCTTCACCACATCCTGAGTTACTCTGCGACTTAGCTTCATAGTCATAAAACCCTGTTTCTCGTTTTTTGGATTCTGCTTTCTTGGACTGTGTAATTGTGCATCCCTTTAGTTAAGAATAAAACCCACTGAACATTATGCCTTTGCCTTGGAGTCCTGCATTTGGGTCCGCCTCCACACCACTGGGATGTGACAGTAATTACATTTATATGATTAACTAGTTTAATTTAACATCTTAAAAGTGTAAAGGAGAACTCTCAAAAAGTGAGATTAGTGTATGCATTACAGGCAGTGTCTCACCACATCCAGCAGATGGCCTTATTGTTTTAGTTTGATTTATTATTTTCATTTATACACAGTATTGTTTAATACCACACAAACAATTATTTGTTTCCATTAATACCACAGTGCTAGGAGGAAAAGGTATGTGCACCAATGGATTTAATAACGGATTGATGATTCTTTGACAGAAATAACTTCATCCAAATATTTTATTTAATTACAGATATGAATTCTTGGGGTGTCTTGTGTGAACTACTCTCTGGAGGTCATGCGGCAGCATCTCCATTGTGTTAAGGTCAGGATTCTGACTGGAATCTGTATGTTCCTTTTTTTCTTGTTTTTTTTTTTTTAATTGGCAATGAATGGTTCATGAGAATGGAAAACTCTTAACTGGTGTAAATATTTTGTTGGTCAGGGAAGCTTTAAGAAACACCCAATCTCGTCCCTTTGACAGGACTCGAGATTGGCTGACTCATGACTTGTTATTAAACTCTCGGGGAAGTCATTAGCCTAGTTGTGCAAAGACTGTACTTTTTCCACCATCCACTGTGAATGATTCCATGGCATGTACAATATAAATGTGCTCCATATCCGTTCTAAATAAGATCATATTTTACGACCAGTTTGTGCAGAAATCCAGGTAATGCAAAGGGATTGCATACTTTTTCTTTTAGCTTTACACATTGTATAACAGCACCGGATTGGTCACTCCACGGTTCAAATTTACATATACACACACACACTCTTGTGTGACACTTTCACTGACCCGCCCTTAAACTTGCAAAGTGAGAAATGTGCCTATGCACGACTTTAATGACTTTTAAGATTAGCTCGCCGTCTTTTAGCTAGTGGCTAACTCTTCGTCTGAATAAGCTCGGGTACCATTTGGGAAGGCGGCGTAGTTGTTTTTAGCTTGGAGCGCTTGGGAAGTTGCTGATGATAGTGCTGACATCAACTCCTCCTCTGCCACCTCTTAAATTCATTAATTAGAACTGAAATATTCGTCAAAACATTTTATTATAAGCATCACTGCACCACTGAAAACCACGATAATAAATATTGTTCACTGGATACCTCTTAATCACTTAAATGATCTTTTTAGCCGGTGAAAGCAGCCCCTATCCGCATCCGCCACGCCTGATACATCCAAACTGAAATGCTCTATTTTAGCTGGCATGTGCGTATTTATAGCTTAAAAAGGCCTGTCACCTGACCACGCCACCCGGCTTTCATCAGAAGAAGCGACTGTTTAAAAACTCCCGTCGGACGGCGCGAGCGTGACAGGCGACGACGACGAGCATAAAAGCGACGACTGCGTTTGTCTGTCACTGTGAAGACACACACTAGGGTTTTTTTTTTTTCCTTCATTGTCACAATATTTTTTTTTCTTCTCAATCTATTGTAATGGACTGTTTTTTAATGCTTTCAGATCTCAGGTGATTTGTGCATTAGAAATACTTGCCTCCCTCTGTTGTAATGCTTTCTATTGGATTTCAACAAAGGAGGCCAGATTTGATGACTTTTTATTCTTCTTATTTTTCTTTCGGCTTGTCCCATTAGGGGTCGCCATAGCGTGTCATCTTTTTCCATCCAAACCTATCTCGTGCATCCTGTTCTCGAACACCTAGTGTTGTTGTTTTTTTGTTTGTTTGTTTTTTTGGGGGGCGGGGCAATACAAATACTGTTGACCCCGGAAGCAGTTGTAATGGAGTATTATAATTCTTTTTAATTACTCCTTTTTCCTGGTCACATCCCTTGTTGACTATTGGCCAATGGAAAAATGAAAATAATTCCAGAATAGAAAAAAATGTTTGTGAAAGAACCTTTTGTACTTTAATGGTTAAATTGTAACAAGTTTTTAAAAAAGTATTAGAAAATGCAAAAAACCATTTTGGTGAGGATTATTTTTGTGTCGCAAAATCATAACATTTGCTCACCTGTTGCTAGGCAAAGTTCATGGGGCTCAATCAGAAGTTTATGTAAAGTATATTCATTTAAAGACAAATGACTAATTTGTGACATGATAATCATAACAATAATAATAATAATAATAATCAACATGGAATCTGTACATAATACAGGTCTAATGACTCTATTATTACATACAAATTGACTTTAAAGCAACCTGTTACTCATATCCATTTTCTGTCATGGTTGCCCTTAAATTTCAAAAACATGGTTTCTTTTTAGTACTACTCTCAGACAACCTTCACCAAACCCTAAGGGGGTGCCTGCTCCAGAAGTCTTGATTTTCAGTGCATCAAGGTGATGGGTGTTTTTGGGTCAGATGCAGGCTGCTACATGTGATCAGGGTATTGTCTTTTGTTTTGAGACAAGGTGAAGCAGCATGTGGCTCATTCACAGAGGCTTTTCTCCCATGCAGTGCACTTTCTGTAACTGTCCAAAATTGTAGTTGTAACATTTCCACTCTACTGTCTCGCAGGAGTTAATTTTTCAAATAAAATGTAAAAATATAGCAAGCTTCCAAAGTGAGCTGACTGAATTAGAATTAAACATCACTGTGACATTCATTCAGCAAGTTTGTTGCACGTATATTATGTGAGCGGGGTACTGCCCTGCGAAATTCAGCGGACAAATGTATTTTCTGTTTAATGCAGAGTTGTGATTCAATGCCAAATTTAATTTGTAAAAATTAACATTTCCCGTAATTTATAGTGCTGCTGCATTAAAGGTTGGAATGCATAGGAGCTAGGTAGCTAACAATTTTGTTAGGTACTATGAGAGGAGACAAAAAATTATTATATGTAGGTGGAAAACGTCGAGAAACTGGTTCAAGTGTTGGCCTCGCAGTTTTGAAAACAGGGGTTCAAATCCTGGCCACACCTCTGCGGTAGTTTGCATATTCTCCCCGTGCCTACGTGGGTTTTCTCCAGGCACTCCAGTTTCCTCCCACATCGCAAAAACATGCATTAATTGGAGACTCTAAATTGCCCCTAGGTGTGTTTGTGTTGTGAGTGCGACAGTTGTCTGTCTCTATGGACCCTGCGATTGGCTGGCAACCAGTTCAGGGCATATCCTGCCTCCTGCTCAATGACTGCTCGGATTGGCTCCAGCACGTGAGGATAAGCGGCTCGGAAAATGGAGGAATGGACATGCATACATGGAGATTTTTTTTTTTTTTTACTTTGAGAGTAAAATGCTGACAAAAGTGTGACTACCCAGCTGCTATGTTCCAAGTAACCGTCAACAATTGTATATTTATGGTGATTTCACACACTGTTTACTTTCCATCAGGAAAACAGATTGAATTCATTGAAACGCTAATAAACAGTGGCCGCTTGGAGGGAGTATGGGGGTGGCAGGGAGCTCCAGGAGGGCACATTCCTTTCATGGCATTCATTTCAGACCTGTTGATGGCATGGGAGGTAAAGGTGATATAGTGGAAAAAGAAGAAGAAAAAAAAA
Organism: Syngnathoides biaculeatus; assembly: GCF_019802595.1. Classification (NCBI taxonomy): domain Eukaryota; kingdom Metazoa; phylum Chordata; class Actinopteri; order Syngnathiformes; family Syngnathidae; genus Syngnathoides; species Syngnathoides biaculeatus. The sequence goes on from NC_084661.1 coordinate 9,358,804, forward strand.
ACACAGGGCGACGGGCTGACATGATGAGAAAAGGTGAATTATGCTGAGGAAATGCGGAGCGGAGTGAGTGTTGGAGGAGGGGGGGGGGAGAGGAGGAGCGAGCAGGCTAAATCCTCACACTATTATTATCCCGACTCACATGCAGCCCCCTCCTGTGACGGAGCACACGGAGGCAAGATGAAAAGGTGAAGCGGGTGGGATTACGGCACGGCCAGACGCTCCAACCCTCCCAAAATAATAATTAAAAAAAAAAAAAACGAAGAAAAGAATTCAACAGGATGACGACCTGCTAGTTTCACTTTTCGCTCCGACATCTGGACCAGCTTTGCTTTCATATGGTTGCCAACCGTCATCCTCCTTTCAACCAGTCTTCTGGAAACTTGTCATCCTCATTTCCGCTGTGGAGTACAAGATGGAAAACTTTTTCCCAAACCCAAACCCCATGGAGCTGATTCGGAGCCAGAAAAAGGAACGGATACGGGGTACAGCGAGCAGGAGAATCAAGGCGGGAGAAAAGTGAGCAAGCTGTTAACTGGAGTCTCCCTCTCAAAACCCATCTACGCCGTTCCTTTCCTCATCCTGGGATCCACAGATGCACATGACGCACACCAATGTCCCGTCTGCACCCTTTTGACCCGCGATTAAGAATTCCACACTCCCACAGTGACAACACATACTTGCACTTAAGTTTGACAAGTACCACGAGCTCCGACGTCACCTGTCAGGAAAGCTGTCGACGTAGGGGATGGAGTATCGGGAGTTACCGCTGGATGGCTGCTGGAAGCCCAGGTGAGTGCGCGCGCCCACACACACCCATGCGGTAGACTAGAGTTTTCCCAACCTTGATTGGACCAGGGCACACATTCCACCTCAGAAAAAAAGAAAAAAAAAAAAAAAAAAACGCATAGTGTTGTCACAACCAAAGCAATTATCATAACAAGTGGATACACAGGTAAATGATTTACTTTCAGCCATCTTGTGGAACAGAATTTAATTGTTCTGCCTCTAAAATGAATGAAACACATTTGAACCAACTACAATAAATTGGCTAATCCCTGGTTGGTAATCACTGCTGTCGTCTGTCACACAACAGATGAGTTCCACGCTTGTATCTGTTGTCTCATTCATGTGACGGCCCTCATTTTTCTCTCAATACATAGAAGTACCACATTGCGCCGGATGCACTGCAATGCCCACCACGAACAGATGGTTAAAAAAGGCAAATGTCGTAAAAATAAAAACAAACTTTTAATGGGAGAACTGTATATACAGTAAAGTTTGAGGGGAAAAAGTTATCCGACTGAGTATTTAATTTCTGCAGTGTTGGCAGAAAGTCACTTCGATGCCGGAAGTTCATCATTGTGGATTTGTTTTATTTGATTTCCGTGTGGTGAAAAATGAAATGATCAAATATGAAAACTAAAATGGTTAGCAGCATAGCATTGCTTAGCTGTCTTATATACGTTGTTCAAATCTGCTAACAGATTCTTCTGGGAGTTTGCATCTGGAAGACCTCTGCAACTGTCCAAAATGACTTCAGACACAAAATGGCTAACTTCCTCTGTCTTGTCAGGCGTGGCATTTTGGGATCTTTTTGTGGGTCTGATCACGACAGACATTCCTTCAAATTTTTTCGCTGTCAAACACTTCAATGGGAGAATTGAAAATGATACTCGCTGAGTTATTAGAGTTGCATGTTTTACGGCGACTTACCAAACATTGCCACTGTACTCGAGTACAAGTTCGTTGTAGGGAATGGCCCAAATTAACCTAAAATGTCAGACTTTTCGAACTAGTTCTTGAGACTTTCTTGTGTGCTAAAGGTGGACATGTCTATCAAATTTTATAGTTGCCCGTGAATATTCTCACGCATCCAGGTGATTTATTCTTAGGGCATTAAATCAATCGCAACTGGACAGTTCTGGTTGTCCTTGACGAGGTTTTGCCTCTCATCCACAGAAATCTTTTCGCTCTTTTTGTACGACTGTACAGAGCATTTTACACGCTTTAAAAAGAATGCAATTTTAAACTCGTCAAAAGAAGGAATTAATAAATCCCAGTAAGATTTATGCGTTTGTAAGCATGACAGCAGAGCTCTCAGTGTCAATTTTCTTTTGAGTGTCAGGGAGCCAATTGTTCCCTCAAAGTCACTCATCTTGCGCATCCGACAACGATTTCCTGTAAAGCTGTCAAATCGTCACGAGCGGCACCCTCCATGCAGAAAGGGGTGATGGGGGAGGGAGGGAGGAGGCAGCAGCCACTTTAGTGGTAATTGTGATAAATGCACGTGACAACAGACGTGTGTCCGTAATAAGCCCCGGGGTTGCCGGTAAAACGCTTTCACGTATTCAAATTGGGGGATAGTTGCAATCGCTAATGTGTACGGTCATGGGAGGGATGAGCAGGTCGAGTAAGTAATAAGCGTTGTCATATAGTATTTGTACAGGGGATATTAACTCAACCTAGTGACACAGCAACAGTGATAGTTCAAGCTTAAAGTCCTGGAAATCGTCAAATGTTGATGATGTCCCGCCCATACATTTGATTGTGTATGCCAAAAAATAATTAAAAAAAAAAGGTTTGCAGTTTATGTCACCCATCAGTGTACTGCAGCTGCCTCTCATTAGGGCACAGTCGGACGAATGTCCTCATAAAAGCTCATCAAAGTACCATCCCTCGAATAAACTGCTTCAAAGCAAAATGGCCGACTTTCTGTTCACTTTCGTCAGTACATCGGTGAAACTGACGACGGGGGCTGATCCGCCCCGCCCCCCAACTTGCCAAGGAGAACTACTGAATGAGTTTTAAAATGTGTTTTTTTTTCGCCATGAAATAAAACCTTTTGCATTTTAAATTACACGTCACTTACAGTGTAGGTCCAGTCATCAACTCTTTGTGGTACAATCAGACATTTTTGTTTGAAAGGTTGAAATATGAATTTATGAATTTTTTACAATGAACCCATGTTCATCTCCCAACAATTCATTAACTGGTTGAGCCAATTTAGGACTTCTGTATGTACTGTATTATGAACAAATGAAAGGAGATAATAGAAAGTTGCCATTCATATCATGTAACAAGAAAAATAATCATTTTAAGAATTCTTATCATTAACAGCTATAATGTTAAAAAAACCGAATCATTACTTTTCATCAGCGAATTAATCGGTTTTCAGATTTTTTTTCTCTCCAAAATATCGTAATCATTTGGCCCAAACAAACATTGGTTAGGCCTTAGTTTATGCTATAATTATCTGTTCATTCCACAAAGGTCATTTTTTTAAGTGAATTGTCAAAACGCTTACAATATATGACCGTACGTCGTTATTGTTGATCTATTTTTTGTATAAATTTTCCATTTTCACAGCTATTGACTGATTTTCAAAAGTTAAAAGGTACCGTTTGCACGCCACCCGTTGAAATCTGTGGCGACTGTGGCGACTGTGACGACGGTGGCGCTTATCCCGTCAAGTAGATCCTCTGCGCTCATTTCCTCTGCGTAGCCTCCAGAGACTCAGCATGAGGACTCCATCACGTCGCAGCTTAGCGCGTAAACGACTTGACTGCTGTGTAGTGCTGCGGCGTGCAGTGTGTGTGTCCCCCCCCCCCAACCCCCACCCCACAAGGCGCTAACTGAACACGTCTGCCGGCATTTCCCTCCAACAGGTTGTCATGACGTAAGAACAGAGGCTGCAAAGGCCACACAGACCTCGTGGAGCTCAATTGCTACAATTTTATGTTTAATGGCGAGTTATCAAACTTCAGCGCCGTGTTCTGCATGTAAGTGATCGGCGAAGTTTAAACGGCTCGCAAATCACACAAAATCTCTCGGACCAGTTTATCTTTGAAAGAACGACAAAATTGAATGGCAGCTTCAAACCATAAATGGCTTACTTTCTATGTCAGGGATGGCTTGTTGAGATTATTTTTTTTTTTGTGTGTGTGTGTGTGTGTGTCTCCACTCATGATAAACGTGCCTAATGAGTTTCATGCTGCTAAGACAAACTGGCAACATCAAATCATCAAATATTCCTCGTAACGCGTTGCCCATCCTCATATTTACATGCCACTAGGTGACTGCGGTTTTATAGCATTACCTATTCATATTTTTTGTGTGTCTCTCCCTACCAAATTTCATATAAATGAAACTGGCTCCAGGGGCTGAATTGTAAAAAAAATAAATAAAAATGTCCATCAGAGGCCACTAGGCCATCTTCTATTATTAAAGCACCAGTAGATGTTATCAACAGTTGCATTACAAAAGGCCATCAAATGTGCTTTGTTTGCATCAGATTAAACGGGCTCAAGATTGCAATTTATGGTACAGCACACACGCAAACCAGTAATCTGCATCATCTGTTAAAAGGAGCACTCGATCTGCTCGCCGTCTCCCCCAGTCAGCATTTATGTGCTTATTCTTCTTGTGCTGGCAAACACCAAGGGCTGTCTTTCTAGTTTATACCTTGCCGGAAAGAGGAGACATTTTACGAATGCGTCATACAAGATCGTATGTATGTAGACAAAGACTATCTAATGCAGTATTTCCAAACTTTTACTGAACCTGGGCGCATATTTTACATTCGAAATATCACGTTGCACAAAACCATGCAAAAATACCACCAAAAGAATGCACAGTGGTGCCTTGAGATATGATTTTCATTTGTTCTGAGACCACACAGATAACCATAATCTTATTTTTCACCATTCACATGAATGATAATGACAACCGATTCAGCCCTCCCCAAATATTTTTAAATGTTTTATAGTCAGAAAAACAACACTTTCTGGTTTGACTTTATAAAAACTTATATTAATGAGCTAATGAAATAGAATATAAAGAATTAAACAACCCTTGCCACATTTTTTTTTTTCTTTGTCGCTTAAATTCAATAGACCTTGTGTTGCTCCTTCCAGTCTGTGTGTGGCCACCTGGGGCAGTATAACACAGACATGCATGGAGCTGCTAACAACTCCTCAGTAAATTGCAGAAACTTTACTCATTCTTCGCCGAGGATAAAGAATATATGCCTGTGAGTATTGTTATATTACAGGGAGTCCTCGTGTAAAGACGGTCTCGACCTAAGACGTTTCGACTTTACAACGCATGTCGCCGTCCGCCATTTTGCCTGGCTAATGCTTATCCGTGTTTGTGCGCCGGGAGTATCTTCGCATTTTTAGACATTATGGCCCCAAAGAAGAAAGCCTCTCAGCAGTCCTGCTAAGTACTGTACTTCATCTTGTTTATTTCAATGTATTTGTTTTTTATTCAAAGTATTTTGATGTAAATTCCGACTTTAATGGTGGAATCTGACTTAAATTGAAATTCGAGTTAAGTCACTACTGTAGGAACGGACTCCAGACGTAGACTGAGGACTCCTTGTATCTGTCTACATGTGTTGCTCCACCACTTTTGTTGAAATATTTGTGCCCTAAATCTCTTATTACTACGACAAAGATGTTGTTTGTAAGCCCATCTATGGCAGTTCGGATTGTTTGGTAAGGATTTGCTTTCAAGTCAAGTCTGTTGTATTTCAAGGTCCACCGCATACTGTAGTAATGACGATCTCATCTCAATTCACTAAACAATTGACATGAAATCTGAGTCTGTTTGGTTGGACACAGAGATATTGCTCTGTTAAATGAATAGCAACGGGTGGATACACATCTTAATGGTACCTTCTGATGTCTAGCGGAAGAACATGTACTTGTTCTGCCTGTCACTGTACATCACTGACATAGAAAGATGTACAAAGATCCATTATTTGAAGGAAATAATCTTTTTTTTGGAGGCAACTAAGTGGAATTTCATGGTTTCACACACTACTGGTTGTGAATCACTGATCTAATCACAAGTAGCAGAAACATAGCAGAAAATCAATATAGAGTGTAAAACAAAAAAACAAAAGCCTCTTTCTCTTTCCATCTTTTCTAAGCATGACCCTTCCGAGCCAATCTCGCAGCTAATAACCGCCGCTTTGTTTTTCCACTGTGCACCTCAAAGCCCGCGAGCATCAAAACCTTATTAAGATGAATGATTGATGGGCCGCCAACAGTAGTGAGGACGTGCTTAACCCGCTCCGCTGTTGCTTTGAATGAAAGCGGGGATGCGTCGTTAATTATCCGAGAGGTCTCTGATGGCCGTGGATGTTGCCGACACTTCGGTGGGCTACCAAACGAAAAAGTCGACGCCAAGTCTTTATTGGCTATGAGAGAGCCCACCTGCACTATATTAAAGAGCTGTGCTATTGATTCGATCAGGATAGATCTTCAAAGGACTTTTGATGAAAGCAAAATGTTAATGTGTCATGTGACCAGTGGTCACCAATGGCATGGCGATTCATTTCCATCAGGCATGGTCCATGCATCCATGCATATTCTCACTACCGCTTATCCTCATTAGGATCCCATCAGACAGGGACAACCTGACTTAATGCAACGCTTAATACCGTCACCCTACTATGACATCACAGAGAAATAATACTATACAAAAACAGAATATAATAGCACTAAACTTTAAAGTTAAATCAAATTTACATTTTTTTCATTTTAATACTTGTAACGGTAATGATGTTTTTTGTTTTTTTTTTTAAAAAAAAACAATTAACATCACTCCCACATCCCAAAAACATGCAACATTAGTTGGACACTAAATTGCCCCTCTGTGTGATTGTGAGTGTGGCTGTTTGTCTCCATGTGCCCTGCGATTGGCTGGCAACCAGTTCAGGGTGTACCCCGCTTTCTGCCCGTTGACAGCTGGGATAGGCTCCGGCACTCCCCACGACCCTCGTGAGGATAAGCGGCCAAGATAATGGCTGGATGGAGGTTAAATTGATCCACTCGCTGTGCTTTCCCTGGGAGTCCTTTCACGTCCGTTCACTTGGAATTGGTAACATTCATGAGGAACGCACCACTTGATTGGCCCGCTGACGACTGAGCCCCAAAGATGACCTCGTGAATAATTTAAAGAACCCCTCTGTCTTGCATAGTGAACGTCAAGTCAAAGATATGTCAGTAAACGCCTCCGGATTGTAGAGTTGCTCTTACGTAATCAACGACGTCACTTTCGGACGTTTCGACAATTGATTTGCACGATGTAGTACTTTTGATGTAGTTTGGCGATGCGCCATATGGTTAATTCGTAGGGGTGGGACAAAATGTATTTTGAAATGTGAGAGGTGCACCAGATGCAGGAAATGATATGTGTATATAGTATATAATATTAGTATACTATATAGTTTGAAGGCAATTTCTGCAAATCTAACACTTTTCTCTCAGCAAGGGGGGGATCTGTTAATCTCTTCAAGGTGGGACCTTCATTATATGAAAAAAAACAAAAACTAGGTGATGTGGCCATAAATTTAGGTTTCAATTTATTTTCCTCCACGAAAATCCAATTTCCAATTTCAGTTGATTTTTACCCCTTTGCTTATGAAAAAAAAAAATATTGAATGTATGTTTTCCTCTGTACTGATTCTCTTTTGGGATTTATTTTCATTCTCCTGACACAAAGTTCCCCTGCATTACTTTACATATTACACAAGTTTAATGTGGAAAAAAAGTATTTACCCAACCATTCCTTTTCTGAGTCGCTTATCCTCAAGAGGGTTGTGGGGAAAAAAGTATTTACTCTTGAAAAAGAAAAAAAAAGCCTGCTCTAGCTGCCAAAAGTCTCCTAACCTAATGCTAACATATAATGCAAAAACCCATAGATGGGATAGTTGAGATTAGTATAGACATTGCAATAATTATAAACCTTCAAACAACTCCGACTTAACCACACACTGAGCAACAACAGCAAAAAAAAAGAGCATTCAATATTCACGGATTTATTTTTAAATACCGTACGAATTTCTTCCAGTAGACCTCAGTGCTGCCTGCCAATTTGCAGCACAACATGGAACTATACTCGAGGCGCGCAATTAAAAGTTCCGACTTGCGTCCATATCTTACAAAAACATTTATATCAAATGATCGAATAAAAATATGGGAGGAAGTGCAATGTAGTAGGGAAACCTGAATTTGGTCAGTGGTGTCACCCAAACGTAATCCTGTTGATGGAGGATCAACGACCCGCCGCTCGGCTCGTCTGTCACCAGTGTAGACACGTTGCGCTGCAGTGGTGATTACCACCATGACACCGGGGGCAGGATTAAGGCAGATTACATGCGCCAACACACACTCATGGACACACGTACACATTTGCAATACAGGTTGTGCAAAAATTTTCTTACTGCTACTTAAGTAGATTTTTCAGGTAGCATTACTTTATGGGAGTATAACGTTTTCTGACAACTTTTTTTGTTTTACGCTTGACATTTGAAAACAATTTCGATCTGTACTTTCACTCAAATAGAGGAGTGGAAGCTGTACTTTTACTTTCTTTTTTTTTTTACACACGTCTTTACACACGTCTTCTCAAGTACAGAGTGTGAGTATTTTTACCACCTCAGATTAATTCATGATACTTCCATCCAAAAGCCATGGTACTATCTACACAGGAATTAAAAAGCCAACATGGCCGCCTCCAGGGGAAACCCTGCACCTTCTCCCTGGCCCCCGCTCTTCCCCGTCCTGCTCATTGCCTCCCTGGGAACCCTGCACGCCCGGCCCCTCCTCCTGCACTCGTCCATCAACGTGGCGGTGGTGTTCAGCGGCTCCAGCTACCAAAGCGAGGTCCGAGGCCGGCTGAGCGGCGAGAACTTTGTCGACCTGCCTGTGGTGGTGAGCCCCGTGACGGTGCTGGTCAACGACACCAACCCGCGCGACCTGCTCACCCGCCTCTGCGACACCATGGCGACGGAGAGGCTGCACGGTGTGGTGTTTGAGGACGACGTCGGCTCGGAGCCCAGCACACAGGTGAGACTTGACTAATTTGATCATGTGACGTTGAGTTGCATGTTTTGAGGCAAACCCATTCGCCATTATGTAGAAACTCAGATAGTTCAGAGCTTAATTTTAAAAACTCAAATCAATAAGGGAAGTGTTGAGAGAATTATTGGTGGTTGTGTTGCAAAAAGAGTCACCAAACTGGTACTGGTGCACTGTAACGTTTATTTGTCATCAATCAGACGATGACAATCATTTTTATATAGCGCTGTGGAGGACAGTGACATTGAGGGTATTGATCATAGGCTGAGATTCATTGACACAATTTAGAATGACAATTTTTTTTGGGGGGGTGCACTTGAGGTGGCTGAGGTGGCGCAAATCCTGGACTTCCTGTCAACACAGACGGCTTTGCCCATCGTGGGCGTCAGCGGCGGCTCAGCGGTGGTCATCCCATACAAGGTAGGATCGCACTCTTTCTAAAGTAAAGTGCCGTTTAGTTTAGTTTTTTTTTTTTTTAGCAAACTGGTCATGTGAAATGAATTTCAGTCAGTTTATATTTTTTATATAATCATCATCTCTTCCATCCTTAATCTAAAATGTCAAAGCTCCACAAAAAAACATTTGTTCTGATCAACAAACAAAAAATATTCCTTTGAAACTGATCATAAAGGAATGAAGTCCATTAAGTTGACATTTAGATTTGGACTTTTGATGTTTTCCAATCATTTTTCAATTATTTTTCAATACTTTTTCCCCCATTCGAAGCATGCGCCCAATGTACGTTTATCCTGGGTTTCAAAGTATAGTTTCAATTAATCTTTCACACCATGGTAAGCTTTTTTATGGTTCAAGCCATGGATGGGCTTTTAAAGTCGGGTTTCAAGATCAGTTTAGGTTTTTCAAATCAGGATTTTGTAGCCTGGTTTAGGAATTAAAATAAGATATACAAACTTGGTTCAGGGTTTCAAGTGAGCTTTTTTTCTGGTTTTTGCAAGGGTGCCTCATGACTGTAATGAGAAGCGTGAGAGGCTATTGGTGTATATACAAAATGACACTTGCGTGCGTTTTATCTCCAAGTCAACGAATGGTTAAAATCTCTCAAATATCATCTAACGAGATCCAGCAATTTGGCCTTGAAGCTGTGCGGTGGTTTTAAGGCACCTCTTCAGTCAGAGCCTCGCGTGCCAACAGTTTGTGGGCAGCCTTTGACCTCATTCAGATGATCTAATGTGCGGATGCTTGAAGAAGAAGAATGAGGAGAAGAACAAGGCACTGGGAGGGGAAAAACAACGATGAAGGCGCTATCGTCAGTCATCTGCGGGCATGTGATCATTTAAAGGTGGATGAAGGCGAGAGACCTGACATGACGTTCAAGTCTTCTATTGTTCTTGCTCTGCTTTTAGGGGGAAGCGACTCTTCATCTCCTCACACGTCTTCCTTTCATTGTGTAAGCGCCATCATCAACACCTTGTATTTTTAGCATGCGCTCCCACATGTAGACACACAAAAACACTCTGACGCACATTAATAGCATACAGTGGTAGAATTAGTCTATAATTGAGTCCCTTGCCCAACAGCACTTGGAATCATTGTCAATGTTCTTTTTTCAAGACACTGATAAGGGTTTAAAACTATTTCGAATTAGGGTTTCAGTCCTGGTTTAGGATATCCAACTTGGAGTTTCAAGGAATGGTTTCAAGCTGAGGTTCCTCCTTTCAAATAAAGGCTAACACTTAACCTAAAACCAAAGTTCCACAGTAGGTTTCCAAGGCTTGGTTAGGATTTGAAAACTGGTGTTGGGGTTTTGTGTTTCAAGGTAGGTTTTCAATCTGTGCTAAGCACAGAAAATTGTCTTTGGATCTTAGGAATCGATATGATACATCAAAGGAGTGGATAAATCGTTACACCTCCATTAGGTGGTCAGTTGCACTTTGTTCCCATGCGTTGAAATGAAAAGTTTTTTTGTTCATTGCGAAATCAGGATTATGACAGATTGGGAAATGGGGAAAACATAATTGGTTCTTGCCGGGATTCTGTTGCCGGCAGGCAGATGTGATGGAAATGATGATCAGGATTTTGAAACAGTTATGGCATTTGAGGCTTGTGCTGATGAACTGGAGGTCTAAAAGCTAGGCGCTATTACAGTCAATCTGTCCTCGTTCTAATCAGGTTGATGCTCTTTATTAGGGTGCTATACTTTAATGTTGGTCATGACAGTGGTACTTGGAGAACTAGATACTGTTGGGGTTACTTGGTGTAAGAAGTTTAAAAACCACTGTCCTATACACCTCTAATGCATGACATTTACATGGATTTTAATATTCTATACAACTCTTAACACATGATATCTACAGTACATGGTATTTAATGGGGTAGCTCCGTACCTTAGAGCTTTTCCCTCGTTGCCCACGTGTAAATGCCTCGTGTGTGGAATTCAATTAAATGCGCGTCTGCTCGCCCCTTTTTTTTTCCGTCTGAGCTGCAGGACCCTATTAAAAGCCTTAATGAGACCCTTCAGGAGGCTTCGGCTACCCCGCAGCTCTTATCCGTCACCCGCAAAACTCCCAAAACACAACTTCTTTTTTTCAGCACTTATCCATTTAGCAGAATGGCTTTGTAACATTCGTTCAGCATTCAAATTTCTTTTTAGCAATAAACTGAAAAAGAGTCTATCAGATGCTGTCTGACACAATACTGCAGGTGGAAGGGGTGATTCTCCCCACTTCAATGGCGCTTGATTATCAATATGTGCAATGACGTACATCTTTGATGGGGAAAAGAAGCGGCAGCCGCGCCCCGGCCCTCCATCCGCTACTCAACCCCCCCACCGGGTCGCCAAACAACAGAGACAGAAGGCGGGAGAGGAAGTCTAATGAGTCCGGGTTAAGGCCTTGGTGTGTGTGTTTGGACTCCATCCAGATGTCGATGCGTCATTCGAATTACGAATCTTTGAATACTCACCAGACAGTTCATTAGGTATGCTTGGACAATGTAATCTGATCTATTACGAGAGCTGCATAAAAAACTATTTTAAGGCCAAATTGCCTTTTTGACGTAATGAAAGTTTTCGATTATAGCGCACCGTTTTTTTTTTTGTTGTTTTTTTTTTGCTTTTAATAAAGCCCTATATTCAGGTGCATATTCAATGCAGCCCTATGGGGGCACAAACCAGTGCAATCTGTAGGCCGGTCCCAAGCCCGGATAAATGCAGAGGGTTGCGTCAGGAAGGGCATCCGGCGTAAAAAGTGTGCCAAACAAATATGAGCGTTCATCTAAAGAATCCCATACCGGATCGGTCGTGGCCCGGGTTAACAACGCCCGCCCCCGGCACTGCTAACCTGTAGGGCGTCGGTGGAAATTCAGCTACTGTGGGTCGAAGACAAAGAAGAGGAGGAAACCGGATCCAGCGTCAGAAGAAAAAGAGGAATGCACAGAGCCTACAACTGAGTGTAGGGACTTTGAATGTTGGGACTATGACAGGAAAAGCACAGGAGTTGGTTGACATGATGATTAGGAGAAAGGTTGATATTCTGTGCATCCAAGAGAGCAGGTGGAAAGGTAGTAAGGCTAGAAGTTTGGGAGCAGGGTTTAAATTATTCTACCACGGAGTAGATGGGAAGAGAAATGGAGTAGGGGTTATTTTAAAGGAAGAGCTGGCTAAGAATGTCTTGGAGGTGAAAAGAGTATCAGATCGAGTGATGAGACTAAAATTTGAAATTGAGGGTGTTATGTATAATGTGGTTAGCGGCTATGCACCACAGGTAGGATGTGACCTAGAGTTGAAAGAGAAATTCTGGAAGGAACTAGATGAAGTAGTTCTGAGCATCCCAGACAGCGAGAGAGTTGTGATTGGTGCAGATTGTAATGGACATATTGGTAAAGGAAACAGGGGCGATGAAGAAGTGATGGGTAAGTACGGCATCCAGGAAAGGAACTTTGAAGGGCAGATGGTGGTGGACTTTGCAAAAAGGATGGAGATGGCTGTAGTGAACACTTATTTCCAGAAGAGGGAGGAACATATAGTGACCTACAAGAGCGGAGGTAGAACCACGCAGGTAGATTATATTTTGTGCAGACGATGTAATCTGAAGGAGGTTACTGACTGTAAAGTAGTGGTAGGGGAGAGTGTAGCTCGACAGCATAGGATGGTAGTATGTAGGATGATTCTGGTGGTGGGTAGGAAGATTAAGAAGACAAAGGTAAAGCAGAGAACCATGTGGTGGAAGCTGAGAAAGGAAGAATGTTGTGCGGCCTTCCGGAAAGAGGTGAGACAGGCTCTCGATGGACAACCGAAGCTCCCGGAAGACTGGACGACGACAGCCAAGGTGATCAGAGAGACAGGCAGGAGAGTACTTGGTGTGTCATCTGGTAGGAAAGGGGAGAAGGAGACTTGGTGGTGGAACCCCAAAATACAGGGAGTCATACAAGGAAAGAGATTAGCGAAGAAGAAGTGGGATACTGAGAGGACTGAGGAGAGGCGAAAGGAGTACATCGAGATGCGACGTAGGGCAAAGGTAGAGGTAGCAAAGGCTAAACAAGAGGCATATGAAGACATGTACACCAGGTTGGACACGAAAGAAGGAGAAAAGGATCTCTACAGGTTGGCCAGACAGAGGGATAGAGATGGGAAGGATGTGCAGCAGGTAAGGGTGATTAAGGATAGAGATGGAAATGTGTTGACTGGTGCCGGTAGTGTACTAAATAGATGGAAAGAATACTTTGAGAAGTTGATGAATGAAGAAAATGAGAGAGAAGGAAGAGTTGAAGAGGCAAGTGTGAAGGACCAGGAAGTGGCAATGATTACCAAGGGGGAAGTCAGAAAGGCACTACAAAGTATGAAAAATCGAAAGGCAGTTGGTCCTGATGACATACCGGTAGAGGTATGGAAGCAATTTGGAGAGATGGCTGTGGAGTTTTTGACCAACTTATTCAACAGAATACTAGCGGGCGAAAAGATGCCTGAAGAATGGAGGAAAAGTGTTCTAGTTCCCATTTTTAAGAACAAAGGGGATGTTCAGAGCTGTGGGAACTATAGAGGAATAAAGTTGATGAGCCACACAATGAAGTTATGGGAAAGAGTAGTGGAGGCTAGACTCAGGACAGAAGTAAGTATCTGCGAGCAACAGTATGGTTTCATGCCTAGAAAGAGTACCACAGATGCATTATTTGCCTTGAGGATGCTCGTGGAAAAGTACAGAGAAGGTCAGAAGGAGCTACATTGTGTCTTTGTGGATCTAGAGAAAGCCTATGACAGAGTACCAAGAGAGGAACTGTGGTACTGCATGCGTAAGTCTGGTGTGGCAGAGAAGTATGTTAAAATAGTACAGGACATGTATGATGGTAGCAGAACAATGGTGAGGTGTGCCTTAGGTGTGACAGAGGAATTTAAGGTGGAGGTGGGACTGCATCAGGGATCAGCTCTGAGCCCCTTCCTGTTTGCAGTGGTAATGGATAGGCTGACAGATGAGGTTAGACTGGAATCCCCTTGGACCATGATGTTCGCAGATGATATTGTCATATGCAGTGAAAGCAGGGAGCATGCAGAGGAACAATTGGAAAGATGGAGACATGCACTGGAAAGGAGAGGAATGAAGATTAGCCGAAGTAAAACAGAATATATGTGCGTGAATGAGAAAAGTAGAGGGGGAAGAGTGAGGCTACAGGGAGAAGAGATAGCGAGGGTGGACGACTTCAAATACTTGGGGTCAACAATACAGAGCAATGGAGAGTGTGGTCAGGAAGTGAAGAAACGGGTCCAAGCAGGTTGGAACAGCTGGCGAAAGGTGTCTGGTGTGTTATGTGACAGAAGAGTGTCTGCTAGGATGAAGGGCAAAGTTTACAAAACAGTGGTGAGGCCGGCCATGATGTACGGATTAGAGACGGTGGCACTGAAGAAACAACAGGAAGCTGAACTGGAGGTGGCAGAAATGAAGATGTTGAGGTTCTCGCTCGGAGTGAACAGGTTGGATAGGATTAGAAACAAGCTCATGAGAGGCACAGCCAAAGTTAGAGGTTTTGGAGACAAGTTAGAGAGAGCAGACTTCGATGGTTTGGACATGTCCAGAGGCGAGAAGAGTGAGTATATTGGTAGAAGGCTGCTGAGGATGAAGCGGAAAGAGCAAAAGAGCGAGAGGAAGACCAAAGAGAAGGTTTATGGATGTGGTGAGGGAAGACATGAGGGCAGTTGGGGTAAGAGAGGAAAATGCAGGAGATAGGCTAAGATGGCAAAAGATGACACGCTGTGGCGACCCCTAACGGGACAAGCCGAAAGGAAAAGAAGAAGAAGAAGATTCAGGTGCATATTCATTATAAATGAGTACAAGCAAGTATATAAAACCATTTCATCTCACAGGCATTGTGATTGCAAGAAAAGCTTCCTATGATCAAATGGAATTCGTTCTGTTAACATTTCAATTTGGACTTTCAATTTTTACTCTGAAGCCAACAGCTGGCACTACGATATTTTGTCATTCAAAGCATGCAGCACATTTTGGCATCTTTATCCTGGCTGTCAAAGTTGGGTTTCAAGCCAGGTTTGTCTTTCAAATTAGTGTTTTGAGCTATAGTTTTGGTTTCAAAGGAGGCTTTCAAGACTGGGTTAGGCTGAGGGTTTCAAAACAGGGTTTTTAGCATAGGTTGTGGTTTCATCTCAGTGTTAGGGTTTGAAACAAGGCCTCGAGTTTCAAAGTAGGGTTTTAAGACACGGTTGGGGGTTTAAGAGAGTTATGGTTTCAATGCTGGTTTAGGGTCCTCTGCAGGGTTATAGTTCAAAAGTACAGTTCCAAGCCCGGGTTGGGCGTTTCAGTCCAGGGTCCAGATTTCAAATTAGTGTTTCGAGCCTGGGTAGCACAGTGGATCACCTGGTAAAGCGTTGGCCTCACAGTTCTGAGGACCCAATTTCAATCCCGGTCACAGCAGTGTGGAGTTTACATGTTCTTCCCGTGCCTGCGTGCGTTTTCTCTGGGCACTCCGGTTTCCTCCCACATCCCAAAAACATGCGACATTAATTGGACACTCTAAATTGCTCCTACATGTGATTGTGAGTGCGATTTCAGGATGTACCCCTCCTCCTGCCCATTGACAGCTGGGATACGGTCCAGCACCCCCGGCGACCCTTGTGAGGATAAGCGGCAAAGAAAATGGATGGATGAGTGGATGGATGGATGTTTCTAGCCTGTGTTATGGTTTTGAAGACTTTCAACCTTTGGTTGTGGTTTTAAGACTTAATGGTTCAGGGTTACAAACTAGGGTTTCAAAGTAGGGATTCGAGCCAGGTTAAGGCCATCAAATTAGGTTTTCAAGGCAACATTAAGGTTTTAAAGTAGGGTTACATTTCTGGTTTAGGCCTTCAAAAAAATTGCCCATTTGAAATTGAGGTTTAAAGCTGTTGTTAGGGTTTCCTTACTGTTTCAAAAGCTCTTCCATTATTAAAAATTGTGCAATTCACATGGACAAATTTGGACCATCACTCACTGAGTGAGTCACTGAGCGACACACAATTTGAAATTTGTCAGAACAAGAGTCTCAAAGTCTCGAGCTGTCATGCAGGAAGTCTTCTCTTCTGGATCAAGGCAATAATTTTTTGATCACTTTTTTCCAAATAATTCCTCATCCTTTAGCGAGTCACACACATTAGATGGATAGGCGCTGCTAAATTTGAAGAAATTTTAATTTTCATTGCCCTGGAATGTTTTTAAAAGCCAGCCTTGGAGGTCAGTTCCATCTCGTGACTGGAAATCTACCAGGATTATCTGTTATGAGTACATCAACACACAAAAAAAGTTTTTTTGTCTCCATTTCTAATGCAGGACTTCAGCATCCATTTCATCTCTTAGCAAACAAGTGGTGACAAGGTCACAAATTGTGCGCTAAATCCAGTCACATAAAACCTCCCCGCCTCTCTCAAATTATCGGGCCAACGAATTGAAGTCTGTTGGTGGGCTGGAATTAATTAATGAAGTTTCATTTCCAGTGAAAAAAAAATTAAAATGCTTTTAAGGCGGGAATACCACTGGGCTTTGGGGTTGGCCTCCTTTTCGGTGGAGGGCAGGAATGAGCGATCTGAAAGACAAACAGAGAAAGCAGGTCAAACTGTCCTGTTAAAAATAAATAAATAACTCAACCCTAAAAAAAGAAACGGGCGGTGTGATCCGGTGAGACCCATCGCATCTCTTCTGGTCCAAGAGTGGAGCAAACTGTTAATCTCGTGCTGGGGGCCTCAAATTGTGACAAACACTCAAAGACACAAGATACAGATTCTTGGACACATATTTCGATCATACACATAAAGCCGTCAGTCTGCTTTATTTCAAACTTAATCACTGCTTACAACCGCCATGTGATGTTTTGAATACAAAAAAAAAAAGCAAATTGGCTACGTCACATGCCAGTATCTTGAGTTAGTTGACCTGATTTGATGCTTACAGTGCTTCACGATATCTTTATTGCAACTACAACATGGACACGCATTATATATGATTTCACAAATCGGATCCAACATGTGAACTGCATCAAAAGCTCTACAACTAATGTGGAAACATCTGATTAACACCGTCCCAGAAAAATAGAGTAGATAAAAAAGAAAAATGTCAATAAAATCACACAATACTGTCACGAACCAACGTTGCACGGGCGAACCAAGATGCAGGACTCCAAGACCAGGACATGATGTTCAGCAGGTTTTATTATCAATGAAAGTTGTCTACAACAACACAGTCCAAGAAGGCAGGATCCAGAACACAAGAAACAATGTCCGATAACTATGAGTCAACTACAGAGCATAACCAAAAGTGTGACTGGACTATAATTCCGCAGTGGCGGAGAAACCCTGGATGCGGGAAAGCATCCTCAACGAACTTGCAAATGCCAGTGACAAAATTCCAACTTAAATACATTGTGTAATCACAGTGCCTCATGTGACAGCTGTGAACGGCGACAGGTGTCAGAGATGAAACCGCTCCGAGCGGTGGTCAGGCCACGCCCCTCTTGCCTGTGGTCCAGCCTTGCTCATTACACAATACTAAAAATGGGAAATAATTGTAATTTATGCGTACCCATTTTGTAAGAATATGAATCAAAATTGAACAGATTTTTTTTTCCCCTGGTCCCTTCCCCAACTCTCAAGAATTGTGGCGGAATGCAACTGAACAGTTTGAGATGTTGCAAATATTTTGCAGAAATGGCCATTTTTCACCCAGTCATTTTACTCTGATCAAAAATTAAAATCACAAGTAAATGACATTGCAACATTGCAGATGTAATGGCCAATCAAAAATACCGAGTTATATGACATGAGCTTTTACAACAAAAATCACATTTGCTGGGTATGACGCGAGAGCTGACTGGCCGCCTCCAAGTTGGAGTAGTACATTACTATGAATTCATTACATATACTATGTATTAATTGTTTTACAAAATATAAGAGCCACCTTAGTAGCCACAAATGAAACCAGAGTGACTGCTGAAGAAAAGAATTGAAATTAGAGTGTGGTTAGGGTAAGTATATGGTTCCATAGGGTTAGGGTACACTGGAAAAAAAAGACTTAATTTTCATTACCACAAAATACATTAAACTGATGTAATAATCCCATCTTTTCCTGATGATAATGATATAATTTGTTAGTTGAACAAATTTGAATCATGTGCAACTGGTGTACATAGATTTGAAACAAATACATTCAAGGGCCTTTTTTTTTGTGTATGTTTAGGATTAGGGTAGGAGTAGTTTTACTGTAAGGATATAGTTAAAAATAGATTGAGGTTAGAGTAATAATACAGTAGTGTAGGATTAGGGTAGGTTTGGGGTTATGGTAGCAAGGTTTTGGGCTAGGGTAGGGTTATGTTAGGATTGGGGTTGTGGTTAGGATGGGGCAGGGTATGGTGGGTGTATGGTTACGGTGGGTTAGCTGTTTGGAAAGTAGAAGGAGTAAAAAAAACCAAACAAACCAAAGTCGTACACCCTTATTTTATTCTAATGCACACTCTCCCACAGGACTGCTAATTATGTCTTTGTAATCACACCAAGGTGTTGGCGACGTGAAGGGGAGCACTTAGAGTGCAAGTGTAATCTTCTTATTCTATGGCTGTGTTGTGCAGTTTTGTATGCTTTTCCCGACTTTTTCTTGGTGAGCAATTGTGGCACATTGCTAGCTACCTCCTGCGTCACAACTGCTGACAAGTGTCGATCGGCAGGGTATTTCGGTGCGGCAGAAGCAGGGGCAAAGAGACGGATTGCTCACCGCCATTGCTTCTTTCATCGCTTACCTCTTCTTGTAAAGAATAGATCCCACTTGCATATTTTTCACATGGAGGTCTTCCTTCCGCTCCCTTCATCCACTTGTTTGAGTGTAGTTTTGTTTACTACTAGTTGTTTACCTATGTCGACACTTTTAATTTTTTATCCTCCATTTATCATGCCCCTTGGTTCAATATATTCTCTCTGATTTGGCCTATTTTTGTGGTGTTTCTTGGTCCAAAATTCAGCATTGATGCATCAGTTTTAGAATGCCGGCAACCTGGTTTTGGGTTTTGATAGATTATAGTTGGGATTAGGTAATTGGAGATTAATGAGTCTTCTGAAAGTGTCAGTATCAAGTACACAGTCTCTGTTAAGATTCCCCCCCCTGCTTTAGTGACACACAGACGTGCTTGTGTACTATTTTTAAGGCCCGCATCTACGTCGTGGCGGCTCCGCAGCCTCCCGGGGTGAAGCCCGAGCAACACCAGACTAAGATTAAATTGAATGACGGCGAGTCTGGCTGTGATACTCTTTCGCTATTCCTCAGGCTCACAGCTCTCAAGGGTGCGAGTGTGTTTGGAGGAGGGGTGGGGAGATGACAGCTTTTCGCCCTCGGAGACGAGCCCCGGAGAGTCAGCTCCCAAAAGGCACTTTGACAGTTTAACACTACACGTTCCCGCCCTCACTCCTTTTATCAGCGAATATGTATGACAAGACATCTTGTAGATGTAGAGCTTGTAGTGCTGCAATTAAAAGAAATCACTTCTTCTTGCAGCAAATCAGATTGTGAGTTATTTTCATTATTTATGTATTTATTTATTTATTTTGCATTAAGAACGGTCTTTCTTGCACCTGCTTACATCACAGGCACCTTCAGATCTACCAAATATTACAAATCATATCGGAATGCTTTGCCTCAACTGCCATATGTAATTTTCAAGTTTTACTTGATCATCTTGGTTCACGGGTTAACCGCACCATCGTGTTAGTTTGCGAGAAAAATCCATACCAAGGGAAGTCGGTTTACTTTGCAGACTGTCACCTGGGTGTCCTGTAAATGTGCCAGAACAGGCTGTTACATCCAATTTTATAATGTCGAAATGAAGCTGCATTTGGATTTTTGAGGATTTTAATGGACTACGCAGATTTCTGCACGGTCTCTTGCAGAGCCTGCATTTACCTGGGTGTCCTGGAAATGTCCCCAATGACACCCTGTTACATGTGCTTAAATATCATCGTCTTATTAGGAAGCATCATTTGGATTTTTGAGAGATTTGACAAGCTAGGTGGGCAGCCGAGTAGCCTTTTTGAGAAATGTCATCTCGATGCATCTGCCTTCAAGCACGTTGTTTAATTAGCTTTTTTAAACAGAAAAAGAAAACTATACATCCAGTTAGAAATGTATCACTGAACTCAAGCAACCACTCTGTTTCTCAGCTTTCATTATTTGATCATTTGTATGCCAAATCTTTTTAATAACACTCATCTTTCATTATTTATCAGTGAGATACTCCCGTGGATGACACAAGAATAACAAAATCAGTGCGTATCCCTGTTCAAAAGATTACGTCCCATCTTTATGTGTAGATATGCTAATGTATGCTAACACAAACACTCATGCACAGATGATATGCTAACGAATGCTAACACACATGCAACATCGTGACAGAAAGGCTGCAGCTAGTTCACAGAGACACTTAATGAGCACATATAAAATGCCAAACGTCATTGAGTGTGTTCACTTGATTTCCTACACTAAGCAATGTGCTTTAATTGGTAGGAAATAATGTATTAAATGAATTTGTAATGTTTTAAAAAAAATACAGTAAAAATAGCTTCTTTTTTGAAATATTTTGTAATTCATTTAAAATATAATATATATATATAATTTTTTAAAATAAAAACTGAAAAAAATGCCTTTATTTTAATCTATTAACGCAAAATGATGAAATTGTGGTGTAAGATGTTTGTATCATTAATGTAGCAGGTCAATTAAGATTTGTTGTTACTTTATTATGTCGTGTAATATTTTCTTTGTTACTGAACATTTTATTTTTCAATAAAAAAAGCAATTCCATGTAACTTGTAGACATTTGAGTTTTTATGAAAAATATATCAATTAAAAATCACTCTAAGAAAATCGTTGAACAATGTACTTTTTAGGGTGAAGCTTTATTTTATATAATGTACTATCAATATACAGCTTGTGAAAATGTTACTTTTTTCTTTAGCATTTATTTGTTTGTTTGTTTGTTTATTTGTTGTTTGTTTAAATTTGTGCATTTTGTAGTTTTCATCAAAATCTTTTGAGAAGACCAATTGTTGCTTATTTGGAGCCATCAAGGTCAAGGTTTCCTTCAAAAACTTGGACTTGACGACCTGGAAGCTTGAGAAATCTTTGGCTTTTAATACGTAGTATTTGAAGGTTTCAGAAAGGAATGAGGTAATCAATGGCTTGATTGTCTCGGCAGGCGGAGGGATCGTCATTCCTGCAGATGGGAGCGTCTCTGGAGCAGCAGGTCCTCTGCATGTTCAAGGTACGCGGCTCAAGGATCTTGTCAACCACCAAAAGAGGAATTAAAGGATTTGTCCCGCCAAATGGTCAAACTCTTTAATCGGATGATTTATTTGTGATTAATGACATATGCAGACATCCGGACAATTGGCGAGAGGATTCCGGATCTAAATTGTGATTAGAAATGAACACAGATTGCTTTGCGAGGCATCCCTAAGGAATAGACAGATCTGACCTTGATGCATTTCAGGGTTTAACGTCATCACTAACGGGATTAATTTCCATTGCATTATCGTCTCTCATTGTGTACTTGGGGATAAAAAAAAATGAAAAAAACTCTTAAGCAAAATTATGCTGTTTTTTGCCAACCACAAATACCAATTTGCTCCACATTAGCTCAGCATCAAGCACTGGTAAACAAATTACCCAAGTGTTCTTTTCATGGGTGTAACTTTCACATCTGTTTTTCATTTTCTCCTCAAAAGTGACTCATCCCAATGAAAGTATAAATAATTTTTCTTTGTTGCTAGGCTAAGCTAACTCAGATTTCGTCCCCAAATCTCAGGTTCGTTACAGAACCATATTTATTTATTTATTTATTGTGTGTATCAGTGGTGATTAAAGTTTAACAAAAAAAATGATAATGAATTAAAGACTCAAGAAATGTTTTGATGCTACTTATCACAGGTCAGTTTGGATGCATGTTTTGTTTTGAAGATTTTTTTTCTGTTTGAATGTAAACTTGTTCCTGTCAAAGTATGGTTGGTTGTCTGTCATGCTAAGCTAGGCTAACTTGCTGTCAGCTAAACATAACAAAGTCGTTAAAAACTTCAATAAAAATGGGGTCTAGTCATGCAATAAATGTTTTCATTTGGCCACCACGGAGTAAAAAAAAATGGTGATATTGACAATTGGAATTTAAAAAAAGATTACCAAAAAGCTAAAAGATGTTTCGGAGCTTAAAGTTTGGTTTTTGTGTTAGCAATGTGGTCCAAAAGCCAAGTCACATTCAATTTTGCTGAAGTCATGACATTTTCTTAATCCTAACATTGACTACTAGATCATGGAGGAGTACGACTGGGGCGAGTTTGCCATCATCACCAGCTTGCTACCGGGATACGACACCTTCGTGGACATTGTTCAGTCGTACACAGACACATCCTACTTCATGTGGGACCTCCAGGACGTCCTGACAATGGAGATGTCCGTTGGGGCCAACGACATGAGGACCAGGCGCATTCTGCAACAGGTATGATGACAAGAATGCAATCGTTATGTACTGTTTATAGCCGGACCGCAGGCATTGCCATTATCGACGTCTGAAGTCACGGTTCTTTGATACTTGTCGAGATGGAGACGATTGAGGACCAGGTTCCTTCGCAATAACTAAGCACAGCCTGCCCTTCTTCTCCATCCACCTCTCAGCAGTAATGCTAAGTACATTATCTTGTTTATTTCAATGTATTTCTTTTTTATACAAAGTATTTTGATGGAAATTCTAACTTTAATGGTGGAATCCGACTTAAGTCGAAATTCGACTTCAGTTGCTACTGTAGGAATGGATCTCAATCCTAGACCGAGGACTCGCTGTATAATATAACGTTTTGTCCGTGTCGCACAGCATTATGCAAAAAAAAAAATCACATAGGAGATGATATATGTATACAGTATAATTACATTAATGATAATTATCATTTGTATTACTGCATTTCATTCCTTCACTCAATGAAAATCCAGAAGAATTGAGCTCACTAAGCCATATTGCGAGAGAATCGGAATCGCTAAACTCTCGTCAACTCCCATGGCTAATCGGGAGTGATATAGAACACAGCCGTGGTGTACGTCCCAGTGTTCATTGCAGTAAAATATAAAATATTGACATGCCTCTGCAACTTCCGGCCAACTTCAAGCGTGCCTTACCCTCAGGTGGACTCCCAGGTGCTGCTGGTTTACTGCTCTTTCGAGGAGGCGCACTTCCTGTTCCGCCAGGCATTCGAGGTGGGCCTGGTGGGTCCGGGCTACATTTGGATGCTGCCCAGCTCGGCCGTGGGCAACCCCGAGGTGCCGCCACCTGCCAGCTTCCCCGTGGGCGTCATCGGCGTCATCACAGAGCAGTGGCGCAAGAGCTTGCGGCAGCGGGTGCGTGAGGGCGTCGCCATCGTAGCCAAGGGCGCCGAGAGCTTCAAGAAGCAGCGTGGCTTCATCCCCGAGGGACACGGCGACTGCACCAAGCCCGCCAAGCACTCCAGCAACAACACGCTCTTCAGGTACACGTTCCAATTTCCCATACGATACTCATGAGATATAAGTATAAAACTTTTTGGGTGATGTTAATTACTGCAAAATACTCAATTAAATTTTCTCCCTAGTGACATAAAAATGAGGGCCCCCGTCGGCGAACACATGTAATATTTTCAATGCATTCCTTAGTCTAAGAACTAGACAGCATCAGATAAAGAATAAATGCACATGGGCATTAATTCCTGTTTAAATATGTGGTTCTTAAGACAGTTTCACAGCTTGAGATGTGGTGTGGAACTGACGCAAAAAAAAAAAAAAAATCCAGGACCCCTGCTGTAAAACACATGAAGTCAGCCGTTTTGGTCTGAAAGGTCTTCATTATGGACAGTTTGGGGTGTTTTTTTTTTTTTTTGCCATTTCTTAACTGACAAATTCATCCTGTACGGTCCATCCATCAGTTCCCATCAAAATTGGAACCGACGGATGGATCGTGCCAAATTGTTAAGTATTTTAGTTTTCGTCAATGCATGTGGCCGTGGCGGAGATCTTTGATGACCAAACTTGACCAAACCAACTTTCTTTTTCCCAACTCATTAATCATCTTTGTTTGTGTATTTTATTTGAAACTTTGACTCAAGATTCATTGTGTACCTGTTACCCTATGGCCTAACATGCAAATTAACCTTGATTTCTTAGTCAGAAGCCAATCTTTCATTCCCGCATCATGTCATACGTACACCGTTTAACAAACAGCGGAAAAGGCCCCAGTCGAAACAACACTGCCGGCCTCCTATTATCCCCTAATGACT
The DNA here is from genome assembly GCF_019802595.1 of Syngnathoides biaculeatus. NCBI lineage: Eukaryota > Metazoa > Chordata > Actinopteri > Syngnathiformes > Syngnathidae > Syngnathoides > Syngnathoides biaculeatus. The sequence continues at coordinate 9,383,434 of NC_084661.1, forward strand.
TATTCGGCGTTAGATTGAAGGCTCCTGGGGGAGCTGCAGGTTTAATTAGAAAGTGATGATTGCGAGCTTACAAATGAATATGCAAATTCCCTCATACGATGTGGTAAAAGTTTCTTGATTGGAAATAAGATCTCTCATTTTTTTTCCCCTCTCTCGCAACCTGACTTTTTGCAGGCACATGCTGAACGTTACGTGGGAAAGGAGAGACCTGTCGTTCAACAGCCGGGGGTTTCTCTCAAACCCTTCTATGGTTATCATCGCCCTAGATCGAGAGAGAATGTGGGATAAGGTATGTGTGAGACAGAAAAGTTTTCTTCTCATAAATCTTGTAACTTTCTGACAAGACATTATCTCTCCCGTTAGGTGGCTCCACTAATGTGCACTTTAACTGACTGCCAGAGAAAAAAAATATTATCCCATCACAACTTTTTTTAAACTTACCAATTTTTGTGAGTTAATTAAAATATTCAAAACATTTTGGGGGACAAAAAAAAAAGTTTGGAATTTTTAAGATATATGTCTAATACAGTGGACATTGGCAAACCAAACATGTGAAATAAACCTAGCTAGCAATTAGTAATCCCCCAAAGAAAATACCAAAAAGTGAACATGAGTTTAACATCATTCACCTACTGAAGACTCAGCATTAGGACCAACGGGGGGTTTGGTACCTTGCTCAAAGGCGCTTGGACATGTTTCACAGGGGCTCAGGATTGAACCTACAAGATGAGAAATGACCACTCCGCTACCTGAACTAGGCCACCCCCGAACATTAATGTTAGCTCCTCAAGTAGATTATATTAATATTGTTTTCCTTTTGTGGTATTGTTGCACACGCACATAAAATCACATCGTGTAACACGCAGTGCTGCGGAGGGTCAACTGAAAATCCCCGCAGTGTAAAATTTCATCTCAGCTGCACTTGAAATAGTTTATTTCCGCTTTGGAGGCAGCCTCATGTATCAACGTCACCAATTTCAACTTGCTGCTAAAGTGTGTATGAACATGTTTCGCACATGTGTGAGTTAAATCATTTCTTCCTTTTTGTTCACAATTTTATCATCGGCTTTGAGGGGTAGAAAAAATGGTGGTCCTTGTGTTCTGCCCGGTAAGCAGGACAGCTGCACACACATCTGCTTACTAGCAGGTTCAAATTTAGCTAGCTTGAGTCAGGTTACTCCTTCAATCATCAGAACCCAGTGTTGATTTTCCATATGGGGGAGCCTGATGGATGACACCATCCACCTCACAGTTCTGAGGACCAGGTTCTGTGAAAAATAACTTGAAACCCTTAAAATACATCCCTCCCCTCTCTCAGGTGGGCACTTACAGCCGCGGCATCCTGCAGGTGCGTTACCCCGTGTGGCCGCGCTACGGCAACTTCCTGGAGCACGTGACGGATGATCGCCACCTGACTGTGGCCACGCTGGAGGAGCACCCCTTCGTGATGGTGGAGAACGTGGACCCCGGCACAGGCACGTGCGTCCGCAACACCGTGCCGTGCAGGCGCCAGTCAAATCATTCGGAGAGGTGCGTACAGACGCGGACTCTACGTTCTATTCTGTAACCATGTCACCAGGAACGGAGATGGGATGATGTTTTGTTTGTTTGCGAGGTCAAGAGCGAGCCCCGGAGCTCACTTGTTTGTTTCGCTGATCAAAAAGCTTGCGAGTCGAATCTAAATTTGGCAATTTTATGCAAATGGCATGCGCGGAGTTCTCATTTGGACAACTGCTGCCTTTTTGGAGTCAGTATGCCAGACATTTTTATGTAACCATTCTATATACTGTAGGTAGCCATACTGGGTAAAAATGGATGAATGGGTGCTTGTCTTTGATATGAAGTAGACCATTAACCATCAAAATGCCAACTGTGTGGAACTGACTGACTTTTCCCTTTTTTTTTTTTAACTGAACTAAATGTAACTGTGGGGAGTTGTGTGGATGTTTGAGAGCTGAGCCGGGCATGAGGGAAGGTAAGGAGCTGATTTTCCAGATGACAAAAGATGAAAGAAATGCTGCAAAAAGATGTTAAAATACCAATCTACGTGGGCTTTTTAGTCCTGGTATTTTTGAATTTGGGCAATCAAAGCCTAATCCAATTGTAACAGTTTTTATTTTGCAGGAGAAATGGGGTATTGACTACAGGATTGGAACTGGTGGAACTGATATTTTATTTTTTGTTCCTTGCTGTGTGAAGCAATTGATTGAATGTGATCATGGCCTAAGTAAAAGAATTGATGAAAATATTCTTATTGGTATCCTGTTGCTAGGCAAAATATGTCGAGTTCAAAAACCTCTGCCCTCCAAATCAGAATTTGTTTGGATGATGGACAAATTTAGTATTCTGACCAGCTCCAGGATATGCACTATTTATTATGTATTACATTACATAGTAGATTTTACGTCCGTAATGATGCTTGTCTGTGCCTCTCTGTATAAAACTGAGGACCAGAAAGAAGAGTTTCATATTTTTAATGAGGTTGCTAATTTTGCTTCCATACATCATCAACACGGATTTGTCATGAGAGACGATTTCTCTAACCAATGGCACTGTTATTTTAGTACTGGGAGACTACTTAATTGATTAGAAACAATTTGTGAAATCAAGAAGTGCACAGTATATCCTCTTTTTGCCTGATTTAAAACAAACAAAAAAACAAAACAAACAAACAAAACCGAATGCTAATGCTGCTACATTTGCCATCACTACTGCGGTCTGTTAAGTAATGCGTCTGTGAAAATCTACACTTGTTTTGAGGCCTCCAATGGTTTGGTCATCACCGTCATCCACACGCCCTCCTTTTAACTGCTGCCCTGACATCCCATAATATACTTTTTGTGTTGCGGTGTGGCCATTTTGCAAGGATCACTAACTAGGCTTTTGCAATCCTCCCAGGACATTTACTCGACTCTGTGTGCTGCTTTTTCTGTGCGCGTGCATATGTGTGTGTTTGTGTGTGTGTGGTTAAGCATGTATAATGACGCCAGGTGGTCTAAACTACCCATCGCAATTTATTGATGCAACGTTTTTCAGAGCCGCTGCCAACCACTCACACAACCACATGAGGGCCAATTTACCACTTGATGATTGTCTTTTTTAATCCATTTGCATTTTTTTAAACATTTAATCAATCAGTCACTTGAACATTCGAGGTTGATGTGGATAGTTTGGATGGAGGAAATGCTTTAGAAACGGCTTTTAGGATGCATGTCAGCTTAATTTCCAACTGCCATTGTGATTTGAAATTGGCCAGGCATAAAACAAAAGATTAATTGCTGAAATTGATTAATTGCCAACTCCTCCCATGACTGTCATAACTAATGTTGTCAAGTCTATACTCCTGTTAAAAGTGGCTTTGACAGAACCTTTCACGGCAACAGTTTATAGCTTCAATGGTTTCAGGATGGACATTCTTGACTACTTAGGGTCACTTCACTATCCACAAAAAAAAAAAAAACCACACACACACAATCATCATTCACACTTTAGCTTACCAAAGATTACCAAATATTTTAAAGCAACCGTAAGGCAGTAAATTAAGGACAAAAGCATCACATAACTTGCTACCTTCAAACACCTGTCCAAGAAAAATATTTTATTCCACCTCATTTGTATCAGCAAGATTAAAATCAGCAATTGGTTTCCCACCAGTGAAGTTAGTTGAGATTTCATCTGAGAAATGAGAAAAAAGTTAATTTTGTTTTTTTTTGAAAATGGGATCCTGGAAAGTTGCCAACACCTTATTACTGATATTGATGAACCTAACTTTGAAAGTTGCCCACCCTCTTCCCAGTGAAAAATAGTCCAGTGAAATATTTGTTCTAACCCCGGAACGCACTGTTGCATTTTTCTGTCCACCTGCCTGTTTGATACTCTTCCCTACTGGTTCTTGATAGCTGTGATCCCACAGTTGGATTTGATTCCCCGGGTCATTACCCAGTCACACTGGAGGGAGTCTCAAATGACCTTCTCCATGTTGCTGAATCTGGGTTGTGTTCATTTTTTATTCTTCTTTACCTCAGCTCAGCTGTCAACCACAACATCCTTATCGGCCATCTGAAGTACAGTACTGTACAATCCTGGTGTCAGTAATGTGATCCTAGGATCTGTTAAATATTATCTGGGAAAGAAATCGTATCTTTCTAGTTACATGAAGTCTTCTCCTCCTTTGCTCCCCTCTTGTGGGGTTCCCCCAGGGGTCCGCTTTATTCCCCCTTTTAATATGGCATCTCCGTGCTTTCCTCTAAAGACATTTTTCGGAAACATGGACTTGACTTAAACTGTTTTGCAGACGCAACCCAACTCTCTGAAACTAGTTACTTCAGAATCAGAATCAGCTTTAATGGCCAAGTGTATAAAAACACACAAGGAATTTTTCTCTGCCCGTCGGTGCGGCCCTGGTATGACATTCAGAACAAGGAACAACATAGCAACAAGAGCAAAGAACAAGAGAGATTTCTTCTCGCAGTTAACGTTCCTATCCAAGAAGCGGATACTAATGTCTGAAAAGGTTATTCAACTAAATGACACTAAAACTGAATTGATCATAATTAACCCCTCACGTCCCTTCTCCAACCATTTAAACTACAGCATCTCTTTGCCCACATGGGTTCACTGTTGAAAAACTCTTGCGACGAGGCTCAAAATTGTTGGGTGTCATTTTTTTACTCTGACCCTCTCCTTGACTCCTAGTTGACCAAGGTCACCAACTCCAACCCTTCATCTGCCCATCAGACCTGGAAAACATCATCCATAGCTTCATTTAATCTTGATTAGACTACTGCTATGGACTGTAAACTGGTAGCTGCAAAAGAAACATACAGTAGAAAATGGACCCTGTTTAATAATAAAGAAAAATGACAAATAAGGTTTTCTTTTCCCCTCAGCATCATCGGCCACTCAGAGTCATACACCAAGCTCTGCTGCAAAGGTTTCTGCATTGACATCCTGAAGAAGCTCTCCCGCACCATCAAATTCTCCTACGATCTCTACCTGGTCACCAACGGCAAGCACGGCAAACTAGTGCGTGGCATTTGGAACGGAATGATCGGTGAGGTAAGCGGTCCTGTACAAGAAAGGCATCAAAGAAAGACAGGGGAAAGTTTTCCAATGACTCGTAAAGTTGAATCTTCCACGAACAATAACATTTGCCGCAGTATTCTCGAGTGTTGTTGCGCTTTCACCTTCAGGGGAAACAGTGGTTTGCATCTTTAAATTCGCTTCCAGTCACAAGTTACCGTCGAGAGTAGACTCAAACGCTGCCGTTCTGGGAGCTTTTGGCTTCTTTGAAGTGACAAAACAACTTTTTGACGTTGTCAAAGTGTTTATCGGACAGTTTTAACAACGGATGATCTACATTCTTAAGCATTTGTGCATAGTTACACTAAACAGTACATATAGAAATGAAAGTAAAATTATTGCAGTAATAAAGAGGCCCTTAGAGGTGCTTTTTAATTGCAAATCCTCAAAAGAAAAATCAACTTTGACAAAATCCTCTTCACCGTAGTCCACCAATTCATTCCAAAATGGCTCCCTCGAAGCAGAGTGGCCGACTTCCTCTTCAATTTAGAGATTGGATCTTTAAGACGTCCTGTTACAAGTTCTAGAAACTACTATTTCATGTGAAGTGGTGAAACTGATGAAACCCACAATGAAATGAGAAATGGAGCCGCGTCCCACTGTTTTCAAGGCATATCCTTAAAATGTCATAAAAATTTGATACCATGGTCCAACCACATTAGATGGCGTAAAGCTTTGCAATTTAGTATTGCCTATCTGTCATTTTTACCTGTTTCCAATTGGGGTTCATTGAGGCAAATTCCCATATAGGAGTTTCTCAAAATATGAAGTGTGGAATTTGCCCACTTTGGCTGCATCCGGCAAATTGGCTTTCTTCCTATTCTGTTTTGGCCATGGGTCCCTTTATACTTTTCATGATGGACATATCCTTCCAATTTCAGTAAAACTGACGTTTGCAGCGAGTGAACATATTCAATTCATAAAGACATTGACCAACAGATATTTATTAACATCATTCATCTTTTTCCAGCTACGCACATCTTTCTTAATGTGAGGCAAAGCGAATGAATACTTCCACCGTTTGAGAACGAACCACTCCATAATAAACTCCTAATGCACGCGCTATGTGGTGTTTTCCTCCTCGCTATTGGCATGGAAAGGCTCCCAAAAGACACCTGCCTTGTTGCAGTGTCGTCTCTTTGATGGACTCTAAAGTGGGTCAGTGGTGCGACGGCGTGACACACGCATATGGGCCGCATCAAACAGCTGCATGCGGAGAGCGAGGCGGAGGGAGCAGGTGTTCTTTCGAGAGAGGGGCTTTGCATGTGCACCTGTTCCTAATCTCTACGTGTGTGTAAAGTCTGTGATGACAAAATTATCCCTCGCTGCAAAATTGCCGCTTTCTCAAAAAACGCACGATCCGTATAGACCACATGTACATGCAGTAGACTGACTAATAAAGAGTAAGCGAGGTAACCAACATAACAGGTGCTCTGTGTACTGATCGATGTGCTGACCGACCCATGACGTTTAGATGCTGAACTTGTCTCTCCAGGTTGTGTACAGACGCGCCGACATGGCCATCGGCTCCCTCACCATCAACGAGGAGCGATCTGAGATCATCGATTTCTCCGTGCCGTTCGTGGAGACGGGAATCAGCGTCATGGTCGCCCGCAGCAACGGCACCGTCTCCCCGTCCGCCTTCCTCGGTGAGGACGTCGACGGCTCCTCCCGCTTTCTCCCGGGATGGCCTACTTTTTAAAACTGCCTCCCTCCGCTGCCTCCCAAGGAAAACTTTCTATTAAGCTTTCATCCCGCCGCTAGCTGGAGCCTACAACTAAATACTGTACCCCTATTTCTCGCTCCCAAACAACAAATTGCGGTTGAGATTCTTGCCTGCTGACACTTGTGTCCTCCCGCAGAGCCGTACAGTCCGGCCGTGTGGGTCATGATGTTCGTCATGTGCTTGACGGTGGTGGCCGTGACGGTGTTCGTGTTCGAGTACTTCAGTCCAGTCGGTTACAACCGCAGCCTGGTGAGCGCGAAAGGTGAGTTTTGGGGTAATCAAACAAACGCCCAAACAAAAATATAATGCAGCCAACCTCGGCCTGCATGCCCGAGCTCCTGTGTCGGCCTCCCGAACTGCGGCTAATCAATCCCAGCATGCACTTCTGACTGAGTGTGGCTGGTTCCACGGGTCTGAAAGGTCACGTTCTTGTTTTTTAATTAGCGTTCGTCAGCGTGCTAATCGAATGTAAGATGGATGACTTCTGGGTCTCCCACTCAGCCTGTGGCGCGATGGAAAGCATGAGACAACGTTTTCCGTTGGAAGTTGAAACCGAAAGATTGAAGACGTCGGATGTTTTGTCTTGCATGGAGTGTGTCCTCATCGGACAAAATTGTAATTGGAGCAAATTGGGAATCGGTCCATAACGGGAGTGCGTTGTATTTTGTCTTACTGTAATCTGAAAGAATCGTATCGCATCGTAATTGGGGTGACTTCTCTCACATGGTAATTGGAGCAAATCATATTATATTGTGATTGGAGAGTATCATTTCAGAATTGGAGCGTAACATATAATAATTGGAGTGAACCATATTGTATTTGGGGTAAAACGTATTACATCCTAATTGGACTAAATTGGGTCATGTCGCATCGTCAATTGAGTGAATTGTAGCGTTTCACATCGTAATTGGAATGTATTATATCGTGATCTGAGCATATTTTAGCATAATTTGAGTGAATCGTATTGTATCACTATCGGAGGGATTCATATTGTTATTGGAGTGAACCACATTGCGGAATATTTGGAGTGAATTTTATCATTGTCACATTGCAGTGTGAGTCCATCCAATCGTAGCGTCATAGCTATCAATATTATCACACTGTAATTGGAGTAAATTGTAACGTGTAATATTAAAATTGGAGTGGATCAAAATGCATTGAATTGTTTTGCATGGCGTTGTAAGTTTACGGATGAATTTTTGGCTTCGGTGGGGCTCTGCAGTTTTCCCTTTTCTTGATTCACTCTCCACGTCGTCCCTCGTGCCATGCAGCTCCGGGAGGCCCGACCTTCACCATCGGCAAATCGGTTTGGCTGCTGTGGGGCATCGTGTTCAACAACTCGGTGCCTATCGAAAACCCCAAGGGCACCACCAGCAAGATCATGGTGCTGATCTGGGCCTTCTTCGCTGTCATTTTCCTGGCGTCGTACACCGCCAACCTGGCCGCCTTCATGATCCAGGAGCAGTACATCGACACGGTGTCGGGACTCTCCGACAAGAAGGTGAGGAGAGCTTCTCGAAGCCCTATTCGAGGTCCGGGCGTCAGCGGGGGAGCCCGACGGCTTTCTTGTGCCAATCAATATTTCGCCTTGGATCAAAGTGGGGACTTTTGTAAGCAGTGTTTATCCGTCGATATTCCAGCCTGTGTGCGCGCATTTCTCATCTTGCTTCATGAAAAACACAACACGTTGGTAAATGTCACATGTAGTCAATAAGGAAACGCCTTTGTTTCTCATAAGCGCAGTTTTGATTACCACCACTGCGCTAGCCTTATACTGTACATCATAAAATCAATTAGTTATTTTGTCAGTCAGCTTGTTTATTATTTAGCCTTTTTTTGTTAGTTGATATGATTTCTTTAGTATTTTTCCTCATTTACTTGTTTGTCCGTCATTGAGTAAGTTGGTTGGTTGAAGCTTCATTGTTAACTTTGTGCATTGCTGTGTTCATAAATGTAGGTTATTTGGTCAGATAGTTTAGTACAGTACAGTACAGTATAGCAGTACACTTCAGGACATGTATGAGGGCAGCAGAACAGCGGTGAGATGTGCCGTAGGTGTGTCTGAAGAATTTAAGGTGGAGGTGGGACTGCGTCAGGGATCCGCGCTGAGCCCCTTCCTGTTTGCGGTAGTAATGGATAGGCTGACAGACGAGGTTAGACTGGAATCCCCTTGGACCATGATGTTCGCAGATGATATTGTGATCTGCAGTGAAAGCAGGAGCAGGCGGAGGAACAATTGGAAAGATGGAGGTACGCACTGGAAAAGAGAGGAATGAAGAAGGAAGTGAAGAAACTGTGAGAAAATGTGTAATAAAATAACAGTGAATTTTCGAAATTCCCACGATTACAATTTCAGTTATATTTGTAAAACAACCCCTAGACTTTTTATTTTTATCCCCCCACACCCACCCACCCCCTTATCCTCCTTCTCAAACTGACACTAGTAATTGAATCTTTTTGGCCATGTCCTCTTCGACCGCAGCCTCAAATATGACTCATTTTTCCAAATATGAACCTTGAAGTGCCACCATGTGGTCTGAGATTTTGAAAGGTTTCCATGGTTTTAAATCCACCTTTCAGAGGAAGCATCCAAGGGTTCTGTTTATACATTTATCCTAAGTTAAGAAATGTAATCAAAATGTAGTTTATACATGTTATCATTGGTTTATTTGCTCACTCACATTAGTTGATTCATTTGTGGCTTTGTTGGTACGTTTGTTGCTTAGTTACACAGCCAATTTTTCATTTTCTCAATTTATTAGTTCGTTCAGTAGTTATTTTGTCAAGTAGCTGTTTGTTCACTCATACATCAGTTGGTTTGTTGGTTTTTATTAGTTTAGTTAATTTTTAAATACTATCATTTGCTTGTTGGCTCGTTTGTGAGTTCATTTGTGTGCACGTTGATGGGTACATTTGTAGTCTTGTTCTCCCGGCAAGATAGGATTGTTTCGGGATTGTGCGCGCTCCATACAGCTTTTTGTGACCATGCAGTCCCTCGAGGCCTAAGCAACAAAGCGACACGTTTTGGCGGTGAAGAAAATATGCCTCTAATATTGGATTTTAGTGAGAAGTGGCTCATCCGTTCCCCGCCCCCAGCCTCCCCTCTTCTTCACCTCCATTCTTCCTCAGAGTCCTCACTTCACCCCCTTCCTCATTTACATGTCTTTTTACTACTCACGCATTCCTTATTCTTTTTCCCACTCTCCCTCCCTTCAGTCCCTCTCCTCTCCTCTTTTTTTCTTCCTCTCATCCCGTCATCACGTCTCTTTGGTCTCCCCGCAGTTCCAGAAGCCACACGAGCATTACCCCCCCTTCCGCTTCGGGACGGTCCCGAACGGCAGCACGGAGCGGAACATCCGCAGCAACTATCCCGACATGCACACACACATGATGAAGTACAACCAAAAAGGGGTGGAGGAGGCGCTTGACAGCCTAAAAACCGGGTACAGGTCTTTGTGTTTTTCTGTCCTGTATAAAAGACTTATTTTTAACTCGCCCTCTTGCCACTTCACAGCTGAACATTTGATGACACTTTTTTTTTTTTTTTTTTTTTTTTAGTAGCGCATATTTCGGGAATGCGGGGGATTTATTTTTAGATTAAGAAAATCACTTCTCATGCTTCATTTGTATTTCAAAGTCCTGTATTTGTTTTGTTTTTTTTTTAGGTGGGGGGGCCAATGACCTATATTTGACAGCGTAAAAAGACAGATTGATGTCTCGGTCAATGTTCTCAAGAAAATTTAGTGGGAGATGGCATAAAAAAAAATCTCACAGAGTGGATTTGATACAATTTTGTAGTGTTTGTCACATGATTTTAAAACATTTGAGGTTAAAACCCGTTATTAAATGTATTAAATCATTCACTTGTTGTGAAAATACAGTGAAGAAAATAAGTATTTGAACACTGTGCTATATTGTAAGTTCTCCCACTTAGAAATCATGGAGGAGTTTGAAACTTTCATCATGGGTGCATATCCACTGTGAGAGAGGTCATCTAAAAAGAAAAATCCAGAAATCACAATGTATGATTTTTTTTAACGATTTATTTGTGTGTGTGTGTGTTATTTGTGTTGTACAGCTGGAAATAAGTATTTGAATACCTGTCTATCTGCTAGAATTGTGACCCTCAAAGACCTGAGAGTTGTCCAAAGACACCAGAGACAAAATTGTACAATTCCACACGGCTGGAAAGGGCTATGGAGAAATTGCCAAGCAGCTTGGTGGAAAAAGAAAAACTCCACTGTTGGAGCAATCATTAGAAGATGGAAGAAGCTAAACGTCAATCTCAATCGGAGTGGAACTCCATGCAAGATATCACCTGGTGGGGTCTCAATGATCCTTAGAAAGGTGAGGAATCAGCCCAGGACTACAGGACAGGACTTGGTCAATGACCTGAAAATAGCTGGGACCACCGTTTCCAAGGTGGACTGTTGGTAATACATTAAGAAGTCATGGTTTGAAATCATGCATGGCACGGAAGGTTCCACTGCTCCAACCAGCACATGTCAAGGCCCATTTTAAGTTTGCCAATGACCATTTGGATGATACAGAGGCATCATGGGAGAAGGTTTTGTGGTCAAATGAGACCCAAATTGAACTTTTTGGTCATAATTCCAGTCACCGTGTTTTGAGGAAGACGAATGATGAGTTCCATCCCAAGAACACCATCCCCACTGTGAAGCACGGGGGTGGTAGCACCATGCTTTGGGGGTGTTTTTCTGCACATGGGACAGGTCGACTGCACTGTCTTAAGAAGAGGATGACAGCGGCCATGTATTGTGAGATATTTGGGGAAAAACGTCTTTCCCTCAAAGCATTGAAGATGGGCCGTGGCTGGGTCTTTCAACGTGACAATGACCCGAAGCACACAGCCAGGAAAACCAAGGAGTGGCTCCGTAAGAAGCATATCAAAGTTCTCGCGTGCCATAGCCAGTCTCCAGACCTAAACCAAATGGAAAATCTTTGGAGGGAGTTGAAACTCCGTGTTTCTCAGCGACAGCCAAGAAACCTGTCTTATCTAGAGAAGATCTGTGTGGACGAGTGGGCCAAAATCCCCCCTGCAGTATGTGCAAACCTGGTGAACAACTACAGGAAACGTTTGACCTCTGTCATTGCAAACAAAGGCTACTGTACCAAATATTAACATTGTTTTTTTCAGGTGTTCAAATACTTATTTGCAGCTGTATCACACAAATCATAAAAAAATCATACATTGTGATTTCTGGATTTTTCTTTTTAGATTATCTCTCTAATAGTGGACATGCAGCTACGATGAAAATTTCAGTCCCCTCCATGATTTGTAAATGGCAGAACTTGCAATATAGCAGGGTGTTCAAATACTTATTTGCAGCTGTATCACACAAATCATAAAAAATCATACATTGTGATTTCTGGATTTTTCTTTTTAGATTATCTCTCTAATAGTGGACATGCAGCTACGATGAAAATTTCAGACCCCTCCATGATTTGTAAATGGCAGAACTTGCAATATAGCAGGGTGTTCAAATACTTATTTTCTTCATTGTATATTCCAATGAGTTTTCAACCATCAAATGTTTGGCTCAGAAACAACTCATTGAGCATGCAAAGAAGGCCAACGAGGCTTGTCATGCTTGCAGAAAGCTGGACGCATTCATCTATGACGCAGCCGTGCTCAACTACATGGCGGGCAAGGACGAAGGCTGCAAGCTGGTGACCATCGGCAGCGGCAAAGTGTTCGCCACCACCGGCTACGGCATCGCCCTGCAGAAGGACTCGCGCTGGAAGAGGCTCATCGACCTGGCGCTTCTGCAGTTCCTCGGCGACGGTGAGCGATCGATCGAAAAGCCTTTAGTTTAGCTGTTACTCCTTCGTCTCGAGTGTGTAGGGGAGAAGCGGACTCCTGCCTTGCTTCGGTTGTGCTGTAGTGGCAAATGTTAAAGTCTTGTCAGTGGGTTTGTTCCCTCTAAGGAGACTTTTACAGGGAACAAGCAAGGTTCATCTCCACTGAGGCAGACGTGATACTGCATGTATCCTAATATACATCCGGCGATACCCTACATTCATGCTGAAGCCACAGTACGATGCAATTATTTCCTATTACAATATGACCCCAATTACATCCCGATTAATTCCAATTATGATGACACTACAATATGCTTGAATTCACCGTAAATCAGGCTCAAAAGGTAGCCTGATACGATTCATCCCAGTTACAATATGAGTCCATTTGGGATACAATACGCTTCAAATGACTTCATTTATGATATGAGAGATTTAAAATTCACACCAATTACAATTACATGATGTTACAATTCATTCTCATTGGAATTGTGGTAAATTATGATTACCTTTAACAATGATATATGCCTAATATCAGTGTGATTAAAATGGAATATGCTTCAATTCACCCAATTACAAGCCATACAAGATTATTCACACCAATTGCGATGCAATAACCTACAAATTGTTACAGTAACAATATGGATCACCCATACGATACAATACAATTTACTCCAATACCGATAATACAATTTAATCTCATTCATGATATAAATAACAGATTCCGGGGCCTTTTTTCTCGATCAATAATGCAGTCTGTTGCCATACTTCAGCCTCAGGGCAGTATGTGAACATGTACAAAAATAATTAACACAAACTTTTGACCACAAATGTAACGCTCGCAATGATGCTTAAATCAATGCATTATTATGCATCTTAAAATATATGACAATGCATAGATGTACTTCATATATATATATTTCCCCCCCCCCCCTCAAATTCCGGTTCTAACCACAGAAAAGAACAGATATGGGTTCCTAAAGTACCCTATTTATATGCGGCGGTTTGTTTTGCAGCAAGGAGGCAGGCATTCTGTGAAAAATGAAATCCATAGGAATGGTGGGAGTATGTGATTATCTACATTATACAAACACACACGCACACACACACACGATGTACATCTGACACAAACAAACCACGAAGACTGCGAGTGTGGAATTAATAGCCTACCTTCACGGAAAGCTTTAAGTCGCAACATATATCCATAAACATATTCTTTTGTGCTTTTCATGACGCTATAATAATGCTTATTGACAAGTGAGTGATAAAACGGGCCGTGGGGCTGCCATATTTTTTTTAAAATACGGATCCCCCCAATTCCAGGTGACACGCAACGCCTGGAGACCGTGTGGCTCTCGGGAATCTGCCAGAACGAGAAGAACGAGGTGATGAGCAGCAAGCTGGATATCGACAACATGGCCGGCGTCTTCTACATGCTGCTGGTGGCCATGGGCCTCAGCATGCTGGTGTTCGCCTGGGAGCACCTACTCTACTGGAAGCTGCGCCACTCGCTCCACAAGTCGCACAAGCTGGACTTCCTGTTGGCCATCAGCCGGGTGAGGCCCACCATTTTAAGCCAAAATGAAAGACTGCTTTATGAGGGTCTAATGACACCCTGGAATATCTTTTTCTTATAACTATTTATTATACTTAATTTTGGAGGACCAAAATAAAAATCAATTTTTCTTTAAATTCAGATTTTTTTTTATTTAAAATTAAAGCCTTATTCTGTGAAAGTCAAATAAAAAAAAACTTTTTAACCATCTGTAAACACATTGAAAATCAGTATTATGTACAGTAGATGGTTACAATTTGAAAATGATACAAAACTGAAGGCCTTATTTTTCGATTGAATAAATAATTTCTGGCGGCACAGTGGATCAGCTGCTAAAGCATTGGCCTCACAGTTCTGAGGACCCGGGTTCGATCCCGGCCCCGCCTGTGTGGAGTTTGCATGTTCTCCCTGTGCCTGCGTGGGTTTCCTCCCACATCCCAAAAATATGCAACATTAATTGGACACTAAATTGCCCATAGATGTGATTGTGATTGTGAGTGCAACTGTTTGTCTCTATGTGCCCTGCGATTGGCTGGTAACCAGTTCAGGGTGTACCCCTCCTCCTGACCGTTGACAGCTGAGATAGGCTCCAGCACTCCCCGTGACCCTAGTGATGATAACCAGCAAAGAAAATGGATGGATGGATAATTTTGGAAAACCAAATATAAGACTTTTTAAAGCTCTGCTGAAACTGAATTTTTTCTCAAAATGTTGATGTTTTTTTAAATTTAAAATTAAAACCTTATTCTGTGCAAGTCAAATTAAAAAACTTTTTTGGCATCTGTAAACACATCCAAATCAGTATTATGTACAGTCGATGGTTGCAATTTGAAAATTATATCAAAATTAAGGGGTTAATTTTGGATTGAATAAATAATTCATAAAATTTCAGCCATCTTTTTAAGTACACCTTGGAATTAAAACTTTTAATGTGAATCATTTGTTTTTAATCCCAATATTTAAAACAATGTTTTCAAATAAAACTTATTATGATAATTATGAACAAAGCCTCAGATTTGTAAAAGCAGATTTTACAAGTTACAAGTTTCCACAGATTAACCCATGGATAAATAATTGGACTTTTTAAATAAAATGTGGACATTAAATGACAGTCAAGGCCTTCATTTTAGAGAAGCAAAACTAAATGTCTGGAATTGAATTTTAATTAGAATGTTACAATTTAAACAATGGCCAATGTCACATTTTGAAATATCCGACTTCCCAGCGCGGTGAACCGCATCCTCAGAACTTGTTTGTTGTTCTTCGGGGCTTGACTAATGCTGGCACTGTGGACTGACTGATCGGGCTGCTGTAATTGGATCACCTCCAAGAAACGGTAGAACTGCCTCTGTAGGAAATGTTGAACACAAAGTGCCATTGACAGTGCGATATGTCATCTTAAATTGATGTTTTGTGCGGTGTAATTAAAAACATTTACTGTAGAGTAGGGAGGCGATAGACGCTAAATCAAACATTAATTCGGGTGTTTGCTCAGCTTTTAACTTTAAAGGCTCATCCGCAATTAGAGCGAATCACCTGCCGCTTAGTCGGCGGCGGCGTTTCACAGAATGCGAACATTGAAACGTCAATGGACTCCAGCCATTCTCCTTTGTAATTACACCATTGAGCCGATATCAGGGTTCTTTTTTTTATCAGATTAACTGATAAATGACTATCAGATCGTTAATCCGTCCCCCGAAGGCCAAATTAAATTTAGATTCTTTCTTTTTTGTTGAGAATCTCTGAGTGATACCGTCGCAGTTTGTTCCACAGGCGTTGTTTGACTAGTGAGTTTACTGGGTCGTTCCTCTCCTTCCCCTCGGCCTAAACACTTATTCTTTGAGTCCCGGGAGAATGCATAATGAATTGAAAGCCAAATCATCCCTTGCTTTTTGGCTTTGCAGCCACCTGTTCCTCGCTGACACGTAAACTGTTTGGACACTTCGTCGATCACGGAAAACTGCCAGAATCACTGAGTTACTTAGAGTATGTTGTTCAAAGCTAAAATCATTTTTGCACTGACCTTGTCACATTATCCGTGCGAACTTCTGGAGTTTTAAAAATACTGATTTTCCCTTTGAAAAATAAACACAACATGGGTCTTGTAGTCATAATGAGCTCCCATTTATTTTGGCAATGTAAGACTGCTTGAGTGCTCATAGAGGGAAACAATAAGCAGAAGGGTTTTGACATCTTTCATATAAACTTTGACTTGATTTCTTAGTCCTGGTTTAGCATCAACATTGACAAAGTTGACTTTTGGGGTTCAAACCTGTATGGAGGTTGCATCTCCTCCTCATCCTAGCGTTATTTTTCTCTATAAACTATCGTGGTGACCTTTTAAAATCGCACACTTTAGGCTAGGTTGCCCATACAAAAGTGTGAATATTAGTGTCAATAGTAGTGTATATGTGCCCTACGATTGGCTGGCAATCAGTCCAGGGTGTATACTATCTTTTGTTCTGAGTCAATCTAATAGGTTCCAGGACACCCGTGACTCTGATGAAGATGAGCGAAAATGATAACGAATGGATGGCGGAATTGTGTTTTGTTAAACATCAACAACTTTCTTTTGCATAAGCAGTGACTCACAATGTTCGAAAGACACTGATAATTTCAACAATTATTCAAATCAAATAATATTACAATGGTATAGAATTAGATTTGATATACAGTGAAGAAAATGAGTATTTGAACACCCTGCTATACTGAAAGTTCTCCCACTTAGAAAACATGGAGGGGGCTGAAATTTTCATCGCATGTCCACTTTGAGAGAGAGACTCTATAAAGAAAAATGAAGAAATCGCACTGTATGTTTTTTTAATGATTTATTTGTGTGATACAACTCCAAATAAGTATTTGAACACCTGAGAAAACCAATGTTAATTTTGGTCCAGTAGCCTTTGCAATTACAGAAGTCAAACGTTTCCTGTAGTTGTTCACCAGGTTTGCACAAACTGCAGGAGGGATTTTAGCCCACTCCTCCACACAGATCTTCTCTAGATCAGACGCGTTTCTGGGCTGTCGCTGAGAAAAAGAAAGTTTCAGCTCCCTTCAAAGATTTTCTATTGGGTTTAGGTCTGGAGGCTGGCTAGGCCACGCCAGAACCTTGATGTGCTTCTTACGGAGCCACTCCTTGGTTTTCCTGGCTGTGTGCTTCGGGTCATTGTCACGTTGAAAGACCCAGCCACGGCCCATGTTCAATGCTCTGACTGAGGGGAAAAAGGTTGTTCCCCAAAATCTCACAATACATGGCTGCGGTTATCCTCTCCTTAATACAGTGCAGTCGTCCTGTCCCATGTGCAGAAAAATATTCTTAGAGAATGATGTGTTTCAAAATCAAGGAGTTCTTTATAACTGTGTCTTTCTCTTCCAGGGTATTTACAGTTGCTTCAAGGGAGTGGAGGATCATGGCCGTTCCTCTGGTCTGGCCAAACCCGACCTGACATCCAACTACGCCCAAGCCAACATGCTAAAGATGTTGCGAACTGCCAAGGACCTGGTCTCCACCGCCAATGTGGAGAGCTCCCTGGACAATGCCACGAAGACAATTGAACACTTCAGCCGGCACAGCGGCTTGCCTGTCCGGGTCCCGCATGTTGCAGCCGAGACCGTACCTAGAGGTTTTGCGTATGTCATGGAGAACCACGCAAAATTCCCACAGCAATCCATCTCCCCGCAGAGATGCATGAGCAGGCCCACGCCGCTGCGCTACACACTTCCAACTCACTCTACTTCCTGTCTGTACGAGCGCCCACTTCCTGTCTCTAGCCTCAGCAGCCCACATCTGGCAGTCAGCGAGACGCTACCCCTTCCACATCCCCGCCACTACCAGACCACTGGAAGACTCTACGTGGATGCCCACCCACACTCGAGGTTCATCTCGTGCACCGACCTGCAGCTGCCTGACATCTACACCTCCCATCCCGTCCCCCTGCCTCAAAACCAGCACACAGAGACAGGCATTCACCAGAGGAAACAAAGGTCCAAGAGCTTCCAGTGTGGGGAGGGCGATGCCGAAAGGAGGAAGCACAAGGATCACGAGAAGAACAAAATCTGCCTCAGCGAGCTTAAAGCAAACCACCTCCAGGGCAACCACATCTCAGCCCCTAGCATGGAGAGCATCTACTCGGTGGGCAGGACGTGTCCTCCGGTGGAGAACTACAGATCCTGGCCCCCGGAGGACCTCATGCTGAGGGGAAGCCGCAGGGGACGCCGTGCCTCATTCCTGAAAGCCACGTGGGGCAGTGAGCAGATTCATCAGCTGGATGAGTCCCAGTCATCTCTTTCTAGTCAGTCGCCATCCACACTTCCTGACCTGTTTCCATGCATTCTCACGCCGACTACAGCTGTAAAGGCCCACAACCCAGCCCACCTCCGGAACAACCTGTGCCTCCCTCGAAACCAGGCCTACCTCCACATAAGGGAGGATCACAGGAGACCTCCTGGGCGTAAAGGCCAACGTCTGAGGTATTCCCAGTCCACCCATCTCCCAACATACGGCGAGGCTGTCCGGTACGGAGCCAGGTTAGGGCCGGGAATGGTACGGAGAGCCACCAGCCTGCTCAGCAGACAATACGGCCACTACTTGAACTCCCATCCTGGGCTACCACTCTACCACTCGCCCCTCAACCTGCAAAACCACAATCAGCCCCCAGGCAGTCACCCGGCAGCCAGTCCCGTGTGCCAGCTTCTGGGCTGCGGTGGGGGACGATGCGGGGGTCGGCGGGCCTTGCTGTACCAGGACAGTGTGTACGGAGCTTATGGGATCTATCAGAGCTCCCACACTGAATCGGAGACACAAGGAAGTCAGGGAGGAGTCAACCAGGCAGCGGGGAGCCCCTGTATCCTCCAGCCCTGGAAACGGGTGTCCAGTTTGGAGTCAGAGGTGTGACTCAAATAGACCGCTAAGGAGCATTTACAACTGACCACTGTGGAGAAGTTTTGCTTGTCTGCTTTTGGGGGGAGGTCTTGTGTCAAAATGGATGTGAAAAGCTGCACTGTTAACCCTCAAGAACACCGTTGAAAGCGAGCAAGACGGATCTTCTCGCTTGTGCTTTTTGTGTGCACCAAATTGTCTGTGGTGTGGCTACATGGTCAAAGTTTAAACAGAGTTGTCATGCTGTGATGGTTGTGGTGTACATAGTAGACCCTGGATGAGATTCAGACTCCGGTGTTGTGTCGCTAGCTGTGATGCGATAGCAGTGAGGATTAAAAGAATCAAATCTTTCCAAACTGTCAACAAAAACAAAATGAAAAACAAAGCAGCCACTGTAGCAACGTGTCATGAAAGAATGCGCACCTGGAGAGTTCAGAAAATTTTGACACTGCGGCGCTTTGCTCGGATGACATAATCAGTTTGAGACATCTGCAAACAGACATCAGGTAACTTTTAAAGCGGCTATTTTTATAACAACGTATTGCTGTAGATTATTATTGTCAAAGAAGAAGGATCACACTGATCTCTAGGCTTTGTTTAAGACTATTGTTAGACATTTTGATAGCGTTTGTTGGTACGCTAGCTTGTTTGTTAGCAGGATCATGCAAAAACTGCTTGTCACATAGCCACTAAGTTTTACCGAGGGGTGGTGCATGGGCGACAGAGGACCCTGTTCAACATTTGGTGCAGAAGGAATTTTTCTATTCCATGCTCCAATCTCAAATGGTTAACACATAATTATAATTCCAATGCTAACCATAACCTCTAAGCCTATCTGTCGCTCTTCTCAGCCCAAAAGACTAAACTTTCATTCTTTAGTGAGTCTAAAAAGGTCTTTGTCCAAATTAAATTCAGTACACAGTAATAGTACAGTGGACCGCCGTTATTCGTGGGGATAGGGACCAGGCCCAAACCACGGAGAGTGAAACTCTACAGAAAATTGACACTCGCTACAATACCCCAAATTTTTATTAAATTTTTTCCTTGGGAAAATGAATGTAAATCAGTTGCAGATCGGGTCCAAAATCCGTGAATCAGTGGAAGATCATCAAAATATACCAAAAATTAACGGGGATCTTCATGACTTACCCACAAATTAACAAATTGGTAAAGTTAATACCAATACCAAACCACGAACACGCAGGGGTCTACTGTACATCATGACATCATCCTCCATCAAGCAGGGTGTAACCTGCTAACAAGCAAACATAGTGCAACCCAGTCAGTCACGGTTTGATCGGTGTTGATCCGATGTAACGCTGTCTAGTTTTTGGGGTGTTGCTTGGAGCCATCCAAATTTGTCGCCGATTGGCTGCAGCCTACGAAATTATGAACGCAAGTAGCAGCAAGGTCCCTGTATTTCCTTCAGGGGCTGAAAGTTGGACACAAAAAGAGTTTTAAAAAAAAAAAAAGAAAATGGAATGCAAATTCAAGAAGATGGTTTGTGAATGCAGTCCACGTGAACACAATCTGCAAAGAAGGTATCTGGACATCACTGACCAGCACAAGGTGTCTTATTCATTCAACCATGGGCTCTTCACTCGGTCTCCTTCTGGGGCTGCAACACGTCACAGAGAATACACAGGGGGCCTCACGATAATTAAAATATGTATTCAAAAATGTTATATTAGTATGGCAAAAATATATTATTTGAGTGTCATTCATGTAATCTATTTAGGCATAGGAATTTATAGTCATTCACAAATTTTCTAATCAAGTTTCTGGCACATTGTCTAAAGTTATAAGATATTTGTTACTGTTGTACTATTGCGCTCAATTTCCCTCTTGGATTTTCATTGCTCTCTTACACTCTTTTGTATTCTCTTATCGTCCCTGCTTCCCCCCCCCCCCCCGCCCCCATCACTTCTAATTGCTTTTTGATCAATTTTAAATGAGGTGATTGAAAGCTATTATACAATCTATATTACCCATCGCCCTCACCCTGTAATTTATCACTTAGACCAATTAAAGAACCTTTTTGGATGACTACAAATGGGTGTCTATTTTTGTAAAGAGTCGCGTGTATCTTGATTCAGATTGCCAAGTAATTGGTACGGTTTTTACCTTGAGGAAAGTGCGTAAGGTGTTATGAATAGAGTTAAGGTGTTTTGTGGTTTAGATTAGCATTAGCTTTAAGTTCTAGGGAAGGTTCTGAGGTTAGGGAGCGGTGTTTTGGTTAAGGGTTAGAGTTGGGAGTATGTTTAGAATTTAGGTCCTGGTCAGTGGTTAAGGTTTTAATTAGGAGCCGGGCTAAGAGGTTATGTGTCAGGGCTACAATTGGAGGTTGAAAGTCAGCGTTAAGACACAGGATACGGTTTGAGTAAATTGTTAGCAGTTCAGGTAATGCATCATCATCATCATCATAGGATTTACCTAAAGGGTTAGTATTGGGGGTAAGATTGGGGTTAGGTTTTGGATTAGAGTTTTGGAAAAGGGTTACAGTTAGATGTTCAGGTTACATCTGCATTTCTTACTCATTCTGAGTGAAGATGACACAAGTGTTCTAGTTTTAAATGAAAGAACATTCTAACTCTTGACAAATATCTGTGGAAATGGTACAAAATTTTAATGAGAAACCAGACAAAACCAGAACATCAACATCAACAAAACATAACCTCTATATGTTCATATGGTGACCCCGTGGACTCCCAAGTACCCAGATGCTGTTTGTATGTAGAAAAGTGTCATTTTGAGGGGTCTTGAGGGCCGCTACCCTTGAACCTCCAAACTGCGAATAAATTACAGTTCCAGTTCAACAGCTGCTCTGAGTCACCTTGAGACAAAAGACTTGTTAGACTATAATGTGGTGTGGCGGGGGTGCAGTGAAAAGAGCAGGAGGGGGGAGTAGATAACAATGTGGAATGACACAAGGTGGAAATATTTGGGGCATCGGCAACTGAGGAGGGTTGGGCAAAGTGTGCCGATAGATCATGACCACAAGAGAGTGAGACGCTAAGGTGACTTTGAGGGGGGAAAGATAAGAACAGGGAGGCCTGAAGTGATAGGGCGGCAAAAGGGGGCGATGTGAGGAGGGTGAGATATGCACGAGAACAGGTGGGGAACTGAGCGGGAGATCTATTTCGGTGATTGTGAGACGAGGGGTTTTAATGAGACAATGCTAAAGAAAAGATGGGGACATTTGATTGGAGGTCCTTCCAAAGGTGTCTGCAAACCTCATTTGAGAAAGAAGATGAAAAGAGACTGACACTTATTTCCACAAATAAAATTAGGGTTAGCTGTTAGGGAAATTGTGAGTGATAAAGATAAGGGGTTAGGGTTCTGGTAAATGGTGATAATTGGGACAAGGGTAATAGACAAGAGTTGCAGTGTGTACGGAGTGTATTCAGACCCCCTGAATTTTATTCCTTATTAATGTACACCCAAGACCCTATATGTACAGATAAAACTGAACTGTTAAAATCTTTACAGATTTGTCAAAAAAGAAAAACTGAAATATCACACAGCCCTAAGTATTCAGACCCTTTGGTCAAGCACCCTTTTGAGCTAATACAGCTACGAGTCTTTTTGGAAATTATGCAAGTTTTTCACACATGGTTTTTGTGATCCTCTGCCATTCTTCCTTACAGATCATGTCGAGTTCTACCAGGTTGTATGGTGAACGTTGGTAGATAGGGATTTTGAGTTCTTTCCACAGATGCTCGATTGGTTTTAAGTCAGGGCTCTGGGTGGACCATTCAAGAGCCGCTATTGAATTGTTCTGTTTTTTATTAGCCAACTCCATGCAGGCTTTCATGTGTCTTGTACTGAGGGGCGGGTTCCTTCAGGCTAGTCTGGCATAAAACTCCAACTGGTGGAGTGCTGCAGTGGTGGTTGACTTTCTAGAACTTTCTCCCATTGCCTGACTTCATCTCTAGAGCACAGCCACAGTCTTTGGGTTGTTTTTTACCTCTCTCACCAAGGGATAGAGTTTAAGGGTTAGGATTTTGGGTTAAGGGTTGATGTGATGTGGGGTTAAGGTTTGTGTCATCCTTCAGGATTAGCCATTACAAATTAGGGTTAGGACTAACAGTTATTATTGGGGTTTATAGTAGCAAAAAACCCAAAGTGTCATGCATGTGTGTGCGTCTGTGTACGTGCGTGTGTGTGTGTGTGTGTGTGTGTCGAATTTGGGCCGCAGCTTGTCTCCCAATCCAAGACAATTGGATCTGCCAGCCAGCAGGAACGTTAATTACTTGGCCAATCTTCAGGCACAATCGTTCCCATCTCGTCGTCGCTGGGCCCATTCAGGCAGCCCTCGAAACCTGGCCCTGCCTCCCATTCAAACCCCAATTCAGGGCACGGGGACGGGGGAAAGAATGTAATCAAATCAGCGGAACAATAACGATGGAATCCGGAGAAACTCCCCAGCCCCCGTACGATTTCAATATTAAACATCCTTGGCAATCTCCAAAATAGCCAGGGTGATGATGGATAATAGAGGCTTTGGTGAGGAAATGTGTCTGTCAGGGAGTTTTAATGATTTAAAAAGAGGCAAAGCGATTTCATGAGACAGATTGCATCTTAATTAACAAATCAAAGCCTTGAATGACATTAAAACCTAAGCCTAAATAATCAGCAGATGGTAAATGATGCACTGGCGGGGTTCTGTATCTTCATCTTCGTCTGTTGCGACGGTGTTTTCATCGGTTTGACATTCGGCCTGATTTTTCATCCGTCAACATTGTCACAATCTCCATTAGACCACACCATCCAATCTCCAAGCACGCGACTTTCCCAATGTTTTTTCTACGGAGGAATTTTTCCGGCGCACGTTCAGGTCCTGCTTTCCATCCGGGAGCGATCCATCATCAGCCGGAAATACGCTACAAGAACAATGCGGGAAAAACATGCCACAGGATTCAACCTCAGAGGCTTGCAAGTACTTTACCAGTTGGAAATAGGTCGCAGGTGTTGTGCGGCGCAAATGACACTTCACCAATTACACTGTCCATTTTCCTCTCGTCCTTCCAAGGTTATGGGTCCCTTTTGGCAAGCCGCTACATCGGCACAATCGCTCAGGGTGAGCTGCCAACGGCACAGCATTCCGCCCCGCTTGTGCCGCCGCTTCATGGGGTGACAACAGACAACGGCACAACAGGTAAACAATGGTATCCTGATTAACCGGCCCCTGTTATGTGAATTGATAGGTAAGAGCTGCCTTCTGGGGGCAAATATCTTGACCGATTCTTTCGTAAAATGAGATTCCATACCTGGAGGGTGGTGGACAAAAATAGGAAGAAAAAAAAACCAAAAGAAGTGAGGACACTTTTCAAATGAATCAAACTGATATCCCCAGCCACAAGTGGTCTGACCCAAATCAAACACAGTCCAGACTCTTCAGACTGAGCGTTGGTGTTGGGCCACAGGTTTAATGAATGAATCCTCCTTCATCGACCCGATCAGATGTGGGTTGTTTCTTCAGCTAATGACTAAAAATGTGTAGCTTGCTTGGATCTGTTAACCCACACAAGGCCAAAAATACATGATTATTTATGACTTGTGTCTGCTGGCATAATCTATGTTTCTTGGTGCACCTGACCAAATATGTAAACCTCGGGAAAAATAACTTTCTGGTGGACAGTGGCTCAGAATCAGACATAATTCACTGTATTCTTTTTCCTGGCTGTATTTTCACCATAGGATGTGTAGACATATCTTGTGGCACAAAAAGAGCAGCATATAATGAAAAAAAAAAAAAACATTGAGCAAAGTCCATTTTACTTTGAGCCTCCAAGGAAATCAGTGAGGCGCCAGTGACTATAAGAAATTCGGGGAGATGATTCTAAAAACCTGCTGGGTACAGGAACGTGGTGACATCCTGAGTGTTGATGATGTTCACCCTTTTTTTCATACCGTACTTTCCATGTTCCCTATTTCACCCCCCCCCTGCATCTCTTTATTCAACATGATACAAGGCAAAGAAGAGATTACCATAACAGTACAAACACAATAGAAATTAAGGTACATTAAACAATAACAACTAAAGCCATAAATTAAAAACATCAGTCCATAAAGCATATATATTTTTAGGGCAGGTTGCATCACAATGTTGCAACTGAAATTTTATGATAGATATTCTTTTTGATGACAACAAAACTAGATTCTGAAATAATCTCTTGCTGGGATTGCCCTCCGGAGTGATTTTCAGGCATGTGTTCCGGATGTAGTGAATACTTGCCCATCTCCTCGTCCTCCTTCTGTCTCGTTTGCACTCACTGGTCCAGATGCTAAATCCAGTTGTTTAGCCTGAGGCGCTCTCATGTTGTTGCTTTTCAACTGGATACACAATACCTCATCAATGGGGAAACAAAAAATACCCCCCCACCCCAAAAAAAAAAAAAAACAACGCTTTGCAACGCTAAATTTAATATTAACAACCAGCCAATGTTGAATTTGACCCTATTATCTCCTCAGCTTGACAGTTTACAATAGCACCTAAACTCTGAATGGTTGTGAAATGAGGGAAATAAACCCAAAACTATTGCCTTGAATGTTGGAAACAAATCACTTTTAGTTTCAGGGCTTAAAAAAAACTGCTGGGCAGCATCTTGGAAGTAAAAACCAGTAGCATGGGCCATTGTGTGGTGAAAATTCACTTTGTTCTCTGCTGGGCTAAAATTCCGAACCGCTAACCTACATTTTGAACCTAAATTCTTATATTTGTTCCATGGAAACTGTATTAATTTATTCTTCACAGTCCATATTTATTTATCTAACCCAAATTTGATTTCAGACTCTCTGTGCTTGTCTTTAGTTAAACGATTTGTATATTTCATAAGAAAATGTGTTTATTTCATGATGCGATGTGTTAAAACGTGTTCAAAGAAAAAGCGTCAGAATGACACCTCTTGATCTGTGAGGATCATTCAGTTTCTATGCTGAGTGAGTGATCTGTACGTTATAGAGGATCTTTGACGTGTCTCCGGTGAGAATATGTACATGGCGGACATTAAGTCGGAAGGCAACTCATAACTACGTTGAATGTGTTCTAAACGTTTGAACCTTGGGAAACTTTCGTCTTTGTAAGTATTGTATGTCCACAGACATTAGGGTGAGGTTACAATTGTGTTTTATTTGAGAGCTCGATGTAAACGAGTGATCGTTAATGCAGCTATTGTTATGTTTAGCATAAATAAGCTAGCTACCTTTACTTTGCCCAATGGCACACAGTGCACAGTGTAATGTATATTTTTCTGTATCTTTTAGTTACAAAATTGTTAATTCATTTACTACAAGAGACCTCCATAAAAGCAAGAAAATAATGCCTTGTGTACAGAGTTTCTTTATAAGTTCACTAGCTGTCTAGCTTCACATAGTAACGTGTTGTGAGGACAGCACAGTGCTGCCACGTCAGTTTAATCAGCCCAGTGCATTCAGACTCGGTAATACCGACCGATGTAACCTGAACTGCTGTACGAGTACGTTGGCAATGGAACCAGATTTGAAATTCGACTTTAAAGTGTGAATTTAAACACTCAAAATATATGCAGTATCTAAATGTCAAATATTTGGTAAACATCAGCAAAAAGGGTAAAGGAGCACATTTCTTAGAGCACATGCAGTAAAAGAAATGTAGCGTTAAAGGAAGCGTTTGTGCAGCCTGCACATAAACATACAGGAGACATTTTTTTATGTCCCGGGGGGCAGAGTTCAAAATAATGTCCATTTTGTAGCTGTTGCTGGTCTCATTTAGTGTTTTTTTTTTTGGGGGGGGGGTTCCAGGGCAGGGGAGATGGGTAGGGGGATGTAGAGCGTGAAGTCATTAGAAGGTTCGGCGAGAATTTGCACACCTCCGATTTGTCCGTGACCTCTCAAAACCCCACAGGCGTGCATTTACACACAACCCGCGCAACCTTTTACGGCACGTGACAGTCAACGTGTCCCAATTTCACCTGCGCGGAAACATCTAAAAGAGTGACTCATCGAGGACGCCGTGATCAAACAACGGGCTTTCTGTGATTTGAAGCACAAGCTGCGAGGTTTGAATGCGGATCGCGCAGGCCCGCGGGACTCGCCGGGTTGAAGCTAGCCGGCACGCTTCGGAAATGAGAGGAGCTAGGTAAACACGGAGCAACACCTGATGTGATTACAGTGAATTACGGAGTATTAAAATCCCCAATGCATTTACAACCCCCACCCCCCCAACTCGCCATGTCAGGGTTTGTAATGGATGAGCACGACACCACTGATTTAAGGGCGGGGCACCGAGTAGCGGCGGGACGTGCGGGATGGAATCGGCATGAATAAATAAGACCAACATAATCATGACAACAACCTGAGATCCGTGAGCGGCATCTCAACACAAATATTTGCACCCTAATTTCAAAGTATCTGTCATCAGATGGTAAATGTGGCCTGAAGCCTTAGCCAAACCGCAACCTAAACTGCTAATGCTAACCAAACAATATCTTAAAGCCTAAAAGTGAACAAAGGAAACCCTTACCCAGCAATATAATCCGAACACTAAATGAATCCCTAACACCTAGCTTGAACCAACCCTAACCTCAAAACTAAACTAATCCTCCACTGAACTCTAAGACCTTACACCTAGCCGAACAAAATCCAAACCCTGAGACTTAATATCACCCCAAAGTGCTCAACTAATGAAGACCGGAATAACAAACTACAAGCTAACGCGCTAATTTGTGACCTTCACCTTTCAAATAAACCCTACACTTAACACTAAAACTACCACTGATGAGTGACTAAACATTTTCCTTTCACGCCAAAAATGCTTTGACAACAAAAATGTTAAAATTGCCCTTATTACATTAAAACTCAAATGTTAAGTGAGCATTGTTGTGTTATAACGCTAAACGCCGCCATGCACACGAATATGGTGAAACAACCTCACCTCTGGGGAATGAATGTGAACGACGCAGATAAGCAAAATTCCCTGATTAGCTTTAGTAAGACTTGCCAGTTGATTACAATTGGACTCATCTACAGCTACGAGGCGACTCATTTGTGCAGTCACAATTGAGACAGTGCAGTCGGAAGTGTGTGCAACTCCCTATGGCTCAGTATTGTTAAGATATAAACACCTAGCATTGTAAGAATTAAGCAGATTTCTGCTCTATGGAAGAGCAAAAATGGACATACCATTGTAATTTCTATTTCATTTGATGGTTTTTTTTTCAAATATTGTAACTATTCCATCATAGTGTTTTATTTACACAGATGCACAAGTTTTTTTATACTTTTTCAGAAAGCTTGCAAACGTATTTCAACAAAAAATGGTGTTCTGCTGTGTTATCGTTGTTGTGCATCCCGAAATAATTGCAAATCCTAACCTAACTCATACTCTAGCCCAAATGCTAAAAGTTAACCCCTTACACTGAAACTTTAGAGAACTCTAATTGCTAACCCTAACAAAACTTAAGAAATAAACCTAACTCCTTATCCCTGATCCAAAACAACTCCTAACTCTGAACCTTACCATGTAAAATTTACCAACCTTTAACCTTACCCCCCTAACCCTAACCCTGGTCCTAACCTTAACAAAATCAAATCCCAAACTTTACCCTAACACCTCACCCCAAACATAAACCTCCTCAACCTAACCCTACTATAACTCCAACCCAGGAAACGTGTTGAATATGTTCATCCATTTTCCATACCGCTTATCCTCACTGGGGTCCTGTGGGTGCTGGAGCCTATCCCAGCTGACACTGGGCAAGAGTTGGGTGTATACCTTAAACTGGTGGCCTGCCAGTCGCACGGCACATAGAAACAACCAACCATTCACTCTCACATTCACACCTATGGGCAATTTTCAAGTCTTCAATACACCCACCCAGTCTGTCTATTCAATACAATCAGGAAAAGTATATAATAGTAAAACTAATATTAGTTCGCACTTTGACCTCACAGAAGCCCATCAAAGGTACTTTGAAGTTCTTTTTTAAGCCCTCATATGAACTAAATATACACTGAGGACTTTTTTTTGAAGAACTTCAGAGCGACTTAAGCGTTTGAAGAATGATTTTTTTTTTTTTTCAAAGGACTCATGGTGTCTGATTCATTGCAGCAATTACGTCATTTTATTAACATTACAAAAAAATAACATCAAGCCGTACGTCGACTAAATTCCATCTTCTGTCGCTGAGTAAAAGGCAAAAAGCGGCACGTATGAATCACGGCTGTCATTTGCGGTTATTACCGCCGGCCGCAGTGATGGACGACACGACCGGAGCAACGGCGAACGAGAGGGCCTCGGGGGCTGGAAAGATTGGGCCCCGTAATGACGCTAATGATGATTACCCAAGGGATCATACCTGGAGCTTTAGCGGAGGAGCTACCCGAGCGTCAACACACTCAAAAGTTATAATCATGATAATAATGGGCATCAAGCTAAGATAACAGTGGCTAGTGCACTCGGCCTTCTGCTTCATATTACGAGATCAAAAAGCAAAATATTACACCATGATACACATCAGTAATGTGAAAAAATAACTGCATTCACTCCTTGGCCCTTTTCAAGATTTTATGTGATAATATCTTGAGAAATACTGTATGAAAAAATGACATAGGTAAACGCACACAGATAACATCCACACAAGAGATCCATAAGGCACACGCGCTCACTGATGCATAGATGTGGACGAATGAAGGCCATGTTATCTGTTAGCGCACCATCAATCACCAATGACATATTATTAACCATAATAGTTCTGGAGGGAATATCGAGATTGCACACGCTTGCGCTCACAAACACACACACAAACTATCAGTTATGCCTTCGGGCTAATTGAATTTAGGATAGCTTGATGCCACGGTTTGATTGTTTGCTAAGAGTGAATGCTATTTTTTTTTTTTTTTTTTTTTGAGAAAAAAAATGTCAGGTAAGTTTGTTTTTCCTGCACCCTGCTGTTTTATTTCACATAGGAGCAAGAATCCTTCACACAAATTGGTCCCAAAAGAAGACTCAAACTCACAAGGCAAGACCGAGCCATCAAGTCTTTGGACTGAGGAAGCACCTGAATCACAGGGAAGCGCTCAGTCCAGAGTTTGGGATGATTGATAGCAGCCTGTGGAGAAACAAGCACATTCGTTGAACTTTTTTGATGGTGCACATTTACTCACCGAAAAATTATCCAGTTAATGTTAAAAATCTCGAGGTCACGCCTTCAGGATTGTGCAGTACCTGGTGGTTCGTTGATTGGTTGCGTCAATCACTCTTCGTCAGTGTCATCACCGCTCACAGTTGTTTCACATTGGGACTTTAATTAGTGTATTTGAGTTGGAGTTTTTGTCACTGGCATTTGCCAGTTCATTGTGCGTTGTGCCCTGAGTTTGTGAGTTGCCTTCACTGACAGTAAGAATCTCCAATAAAAAATAGCGTACTGTTGAGCTATCCTCGTCACATTGTTTTTGTGCCACGTCAGCTTGAATAAAACCACGCCTAACATCATGTCCTCGTCTTGGAGTCCTGCATTTGGGTCCAGCCCAGCACCGGAGGTTCGTGACAGATAGTCAACCTGCATGTCGATTGCAGTTCAGTAAAAGAGTGATTAGGTGGTGCATATATCTAACACTTCATTTATCATCCCTTTTTGTTAATCATTAAATATGCTGTACATTGAATCGAGTTCCAAGGGGTCAATCAAGTTCAGCCCGTTTGTTTCAGCTCAGTGGTGAATTGTGGGCGTCACCCCAGAGAAGAGCGACTTCTTCCTGATTTCTACAGGGAAGGATGTGGAGGGCGACAGCAGAACGTCTACAGGGTCCAAATGATTCCACCTTTTCTGTCAGACTCTCATCATTTATTCCGTTGGAGGTGGGCGGGAAAGCAGAAAATTGTCATGTTTCATGAAGACAATTCTTAACCATGTCCGCCTGTTGCTCATCCGTCACGTCTCCTCTGGAGATCCTTTCCCTTTGTTTCAATTCAAACCATCCACGCTGCTGTTTATTAATTCATTGCGCCAAGTTGGAATCCTTCCTCAGTTTTTTTTTCTAGAACTTGTGAGAGTTCAAAGTTGTTGAAAGACCTTCCATCAAAAATTCCCCCACATGACGGTCTGAAAGGTTGCATGTGTGGGGGGAGGGAATCTCCTTAATGAGAGGGGAAAATTCCTTTCACTCTTCCCGAGTGAGACAACTGCAAGCGACCCTCCCTCACTAGACCGTCCATCAGTCTGTCGGGCCCAGCGGCGGGCGGACACTTCAGCTGACATGTCGGAAGAAGAAATGAGCCAAGAGGCGGCGGACAGATGATGTAAGTTTTGTCTCCCTGCGCTCAAAGCCCGTGCGGGAAGAACCTGTTGACGCTCGGATCTGGGAATTTGTCTTGTGACTCTTCCCTCCTTGAGCAAATATCGTTAACCATCTAATTGGGCTCACTTTATTCAACAGTGCCTTAAATAAGTTTGTTTTGGGTGCCCTAACATTTTGATGCAAGGGAAGCTAAAGGGCAAGGTTGGAAATCCTGCACGATTACAGACACACAGCCACTATATTCAAAACCTTCCATTTTGATCCAGAAGCACGGGTAATTTTTTGGCACTAACTGGCCAATTAGTTCAACAGCAAAAGCGTACCTGGGACCGTAAAAGAGTTCATTTCCATATTTCTCACCGCGGAACTGTCAGTCATGCCTGTTTTTTTGGGTAAAATGCCTTCCCGGTGGGTACGCAGGGCAAAAATTTGCATTTGAGGAAACGATTTTCCTGGGAATCTAAGTTTAACTCTGCCTGGTTGAGCTAAGGATGGCTCGATTGCTTTTCCTGTTCAGTCTGTTATGTTACTTTCCACTGTGATTGGTTACATGTTTCTTTCTATGGATTGATTCAATTGATTGATCCGTCTACATGTCATTGAGATGCAGCACTATTGATCTATCGATGTTGCGATCCTGTTTTTTTTGCCTGTTCATCTGTGATTGTGCTGAGAGCTGTTTCTAATAAGTAGGGTTACCTTATGTAGCATATGAAATGTAAAGTAGGGGGGGACAAATCGGCTTATCTGATAAAAGAATAGGAAACCCCAGGTTTAGCGCACCATGCTCACCACCGTCATTGTTGCTATCCATCAGGATAGGATTAAACAAAATATCTCCTGTGGCTAAGTAAAACAAATTCTCATTGGTCCTCCCGCCATCCGTGTATCTCCATCCACTCCCCTAATTGGCCTCTTGGCGCTTCCTCCCGTAGTGATAATCTCCCATCAACCATCTGTGCGCCTTCCTTCCTAATGCAGGTTTCTTGTTGGCGCGCAACCAATAGCAAAGATCAATTCATCTTCTATCTTCAAGCAATTAATGTCCCGTATCACAAGATCCTTATTGGGTTTGATTGATTTCTGACAGACTGCATGTCAATCGCGTGCTCCACTCATGATGGGTTGCGGTCTTTGAGTCACTCGAGGCGCCTGAGGATGGTCCTCAAAAGCGCGAGACTCTCATGTGGAAGGCTCCGTCGTCCTCCGGAGTGAAGTAGAAGACGATGACAAGAGAATGTCGGGAGCGAAGGATGACAGGGTGATAGATATGGAGGTAGAGGGGGCGCAGCCTGTGCTACCGGGGGTAGCGGGGGAGAACCCGAGCAGAAACTGCAAATGAAGCCTTGAAGTCCCTTTGAATATCGGGTCTGGCCGGAAAAGGTCCTGTCGAACCCCCGTTGGCAGGCGGTATAGGTGATCGAAGCGAAGTCACATGGAAAACGGGGCCTCCCACGGCACGACACAGAGTGAAGTGAATAGGCTTCGCAATGCTCCTCGTGGGACACCATGGGAAGGTACCTGGTCTTTGTCCCATTGCTGTTGTGACTCACATCCTTCAGGTAGACCTTTTTCATCCTATGAAGTGACGATAGAAAAGTACCAGAACTGGTGTGACAAAAAATGCGGTCGTATGTACAACGTACAAACCACGACCCTTGCTGTTCTTTCCATTAACTGATCTATCTATCCATAAGCTATTTTATTGGACCACAAACAACATGGCGTGATTGTCACGGATGAATCATATATTCCCCTGGCCACCGTAGTTGTATTATCAGTGGAAACGGGCAAGGACAAAGAATATTTCCATTCATTCACTGCACCCATGCAATTTGGTGACAGAGACTCTTGACACTTCTCTTTTTTCTGATTGTTGTCAGTACCTGACGGCAATACGTCAAGTACAACTTGAGTTTTTAGGTATCTGACATCTTACATCTCACTTCATGACCTCGCCTACCATGTCAGTCCCGTTCTTCCGCAGCAGAAGTGGCGAGACGTCCCTCATCTTATTTTCTTTAACATCAAAGCTGCTACCGTTTAAAGATGGTATGCGGATCCTGCTATTGTGTCTCAGGGCCCGCCGTTCGCTGTCAAATTTCCACGTGCCCACAAAGCAAGTGACTCTATATTGTTGAGAGCAGGTAGCTCGGGGGGACTAAAAATAAGCCGCGCAGAAGAAGTAATTAGAATTTCCGAGAAAAAATGATGCAATTATGTCGCGAACAACACGTGGATTAAAGTTCAAACCACTCATTTACAAAGACAAAGTCACAATCAGAAAAAAAAAGGACGTACTGTATGATAATGAAAAAAATTCACTGAATTATTGATGGGATTTATATTACAACTAATGCATTCATGCTTCCCTCATCTTACACGTTTGGATTAAAGCGAGTGATGAAACCCTTTTGTTTATGCTGACAAGACAGCACTTTTTTTTTCTACATTAAGCAATGCATGTCCTGCACAACAAAAGCTCTATTGAACATGATTGATATCCGACACGAGCCGGCCAAAGGAGTAATAGTCAAAATTGTTGTTGTCGATGCGCAATCAGAAGCAATTTTAACTCCTTTTCAAACTTTTAACAATTCATATACTACACAGGATGAAACGAGTCGTCAGTGATTTTGCTTTTGCTCAATGACACGAGGTTGCCAAGGTAAGCAAAGGTCAAACGTTTGTAGTCTACAAGAATCTAAAAAGAAAAATCCAGAAATCAAAATGCATGATTTTTTTTAATGATTTGTACAAAATACATTTGTGTGATACAGCTAAAAATAAGTATTTGAACACCTGAGAAAAACAATGTTAATATTTGGTACAGTAGCCCTTCTTTGCACTTACAGAGGTCAAACGTGTCCTGTAGTTGTTCACCAGGTTTGCGCACTCCTCCACACAGATCTTCTCTAGATCAGACAGGTTTCTGGGCTGAGAAACACAGAGTTTCAGCTCCCTCCAAAGATCTTCTATTGGGCTTAGGTCTGGAGACTGGCTAGGCCACGCCAGAACCTACACCTGAGAAAACCAATGTTAATATTTTGTACAGTAGCCTTTGTTTGCAATTACAGAGGTCAAATGTTTCCTGTAGTCGTTCAACAGGTTTCCACACACTGCAGGAGGGATTTTGGCCCACTCCTCCACACAGATCTTCTCTAGATCAGACAGGTTTCTAGGCTGTCGCTGAGATACACGGAGTTTCAGCTCCCTCCAAAGATTTTCTATTGGGTTTAGGTCTGGAGACTGGCTAGACCATGCCAGAACCTTGATATGCTTCTTACAGAGCCACTCCTTGGTTTTCCTGGCTATGTGCTTTGGGCCATGTTGAAAGACCGAGCCACGACCCATCTTCAATGCTCTGACTGAGGGAAATAAGTTGTTCCCCCACATCTCACAATACATGGCCGCGGTCATCCTCTCCTTAATACAATGCAGTCGTCCTGTCCCATGTGCAGAAAAATACCCCCAAACCATGATGCGACCACCCCCATCCTTCACAGTAGGGATGGTGTTCTTGGGATGGAATTCATTATTCGTCATCCTCCAAACACGGTTAGTGGAATTATGACCAAAAAGTTTCATTTTGGTCTCATCTGAGCACAACACCTTCTCCCATGACTCCTCTGTATCATCCAAATGGTCATTGGCAAACTTAAGACGGGCCTTGACATGTGCTGGTTCAAGCAAGGTAACCCTCCGTGCCATGCATGATTCCAAACCATGACGTCTTAGTCTATTACTAATAGTCACCTTGGAAACAGTGGTCCCAGCTCTTTCCAGGTCATTGACAAAGTCCTGTTGTGTAGTCCTGGGTCGATTCCTAACTTTTCTAAGGATCAATGAGACCCCACGAAGTGATATCTTGCATGGGGCTCCACTCCGATTGAGATTGACCATCATGTTTAGCTTCTTCCATTTTTTAATGATTGCTCCAACAGTGGACTTTTTTTTTCACCAAGCTGCTTGGCAATTTCTCCGTAGCCCTTTCCAGCCGTGTGGAGTTGTCCAATTTTGTCTCTGGTGTCTTTGGACAGGTCTTTGGTCTTGGCCATGTTACAAGTTTGAGTCTTACTGATTGTATGGGGTGGACAGCTGTCTTTATGCAGCTAACGACCTCACACGTGTGCATCTGATTCAGGATAATACATGGAGTGGAGGTGGACTTTTAAAGGCGGACTAACAGGTCTTTGAGGGTCATAAATCTAGCTGATAGACAGGTGTTCAAATACTTATTTGCAGCTGTATCACACAAATAAATCATTAAAAACTCATACATTGTGATTTCTGGATGTTTCTTTTCAGATTATCATGCGCCTACGATGCAAATTTCAGACCCCTCTGTGATTTCTAAGTGTGACAACTTGCAATATAGCAGGGTGTTCAAATAATTATTTTCTTCACTATATATGTCCTCTTTGTGTTTTTGTTGTGGTTTGCTAAATAGGTTGATCCCCCCCCCCATTATTTAATGCATTTCCTTCCCTTTACAACGATCCAAAGTATGAATAATTTATGGTAAAATACACACTTAATTGACCCAGAGTGCTTCCATTGAGCCATTTAAGCAGCATCACAGCAACGTTAGCCTTCGCTAAATGCACAATACGATGTGTTTGGCAAATAAAAACTCAAATAACGCCTCCGTGTCGATTTAAAATGCACGGCGTGACTTTTTGTGCCGCGACATCCATTAACCCTTTAAAAGTGTGACCTTTTTGAAGCGTCTGGCCTCTGAACTGAGAACAATTGAGCTAGTCAACCCCTAAATAACTTTCCCGCCTCATCTCTATCGCATTAAATTTTGAAGCGGCTTCCCGAGTAATAAAGTTGGAATTGATTGCGCAGCAGCCCTCCAGCCACTGAGAAGCAATAATGCATCTAGCGATAGGCGGGGCACACCCTGGACTGGTCGCCAACCAATCAGAGGGCACATTCACACTCACACCTACGGGCAGTTTTTTCTGGCACTTGGGAACGACCAAAATACCTGAGGAAACTCCATGCTAGCATGCGAAGAACATGCAAACCTCACCACAAGAAGCTCGGAGGTGAGACTTGAACTTTGTCCCTTAGAACTGCGTGCCAAAATGTGTTGAACAAAACTAATAATATCGCAAATTAAGGAGGTAAGAGAGCTGGAAGTTGGGGAAGTCATCAATGAATAAATTGTTCAGTAATAATAATAAGGGTGTTGTACATTCGTTCCCGTTTTTGTATTGTTATTTTTGGATTGTTTTTGGATTACTATGTATGCAAAGTATTTGTATTCCATCTGATGTGATTTGTTGTACTTTTCAGCTATTCCATATTCAAACACTACGTTCTACAACAAGTACAATGAGAAAATAAATGTTCTGAAATGTCGACGTCAGAGTTGTTTTGCTGTTGAATGTTGAATCTAGAAAATGATTACAAGGAAGAATATTAGGATTTGGAAATGTGTGGCTAGCCTTCGGTGATATGGGTAGTGACATATTTACTTTTATTTCTTTAGCTTCTTTAAAATATATAATTTTACTTTTTTAATGAGACAGAAAGATATTTGACCTAAGGCACTTCATATGAAGACGAACGTGATTATTGAAATAATTTAATATGTACAACCAGAAAGACAGAACAACCGTTAGCTGAGCAAGAAGGGCTTGGGTGTTTCTACACAACAACACCCCCATCTAGTGGTCACTACCCAAACATTAAAACTGATTTAAAGTTATGGTTTTACGGAAACTCAATTTAGACAATATATTAAGCATATTTTTTACTTTTAAAAGTGTTAGTGTTGTAATGTCATCCGGGGCAAGTACGAAACAGAGTGTACCAACTTACGTGCCACAAAAGCCACAAAAACGGCAAACTGGGACTACGGGGATGACATCACACGAGATACCGTCCCAAAATGGCGGACAGACTGCGTGTTAAGCAGGAAGTCCATGCATGGAGACATCCGGAATAAACGTTCTCCTTTGAGTACAAGCGTCACGTCTGATAAACTGCTCCTTTGATCATCACCGTTAATCTTTTTAAGTTTAGACACAGCACGACCCTAGAGGTTGGAGTAGACTTTTTTATAAGTTTAAAGTCGTCCAGCGGTGTCATAGCGCCGCTGGTGTAGTGGTATCATGCAAGATTCCCATTCTTGCGACCCGGGTTCGATTCCCGGGCGGCGCACGCTTTTTATCGTATGGCAACAATTCTGTCACTGATGAGAATTTTTTTAAATGAAACTTTCATCTCGAAAACGGCTCGATACAGCACGATTTCTCTTCGCAATTGGAATACGAAAAGCAAGTCCTGTACTGTAGTCGTCAGCTTTGAAGTGTGGCGTATTCTATGTAGCAAGCCATCACACATAACCGAACGTAACTGTTGAAAAAGTGAAGTTTGAACTTTCCCTTAAATCATTTACAATGCATTTGGAATCGGCGCCGCGTGTTAGTAACGAGCATCGCCTGGTAACGACGCTTCCAACCCAAACAAAGCAGGCCTAATGTCCAAGTGTCAGAACTCGACGGTCCGCCAGCCGGCGTGCAATAACGCGGAGGTTCCGTGCGGCATATGCCCGTCCTGTCTCTTCTCCAGCCCCAGACCGAGCCAGCCCACGCCGCTGCTGGACCTGTGGAAGATTACGGACGAGCCACGCCGGAGCTTCGTCGTGGGTCTGGTGGTGCGCTGCAGGAGTGTGCCGGTCCTGGAGAACATCCAGAGCTCGCTGCGCCTCACCTCGTGGAACTTGCTCAGCTACGCGCCGTCCAAGGGCAAGACGTTGCCGGAGCTCTACGCGCGGCTCAACCGCAAGACGCGGCCGTCGCTCCTGATCCGGGAGATCTGGGAGTGGTTCGACGGCAGTCCGGAATGGGTACAGACGCGCTACCTGTGCCTGCTGCTGCTGCGCTGCGACCCGGAGCTGCTGAGTATGGCCAAGCATCTCATCGGCGTGGTGGTCACCAGGCTCCAGCGACAACTGGACGGTAGTATTGTTACAAACACTTTCATGGCATAAATGAGGAGAAAATTGATCAAAAACGGAAGCCACGACCAGGTTTGGCCCATGTTAACATCTGAAATATTGTTAGAGTCGGGCCAAGTTTGAATACAATCTTTGCAGTCAATTTCTTGCAACACGGGGAGAAATTGTACCGAGAAAGTGCACAGAATGCAGCACACAAGGTATTTCAATTAGCAAGGCAGCTGCGATCACGGCTAAACAATTTTGGGCCCGTGCTGATGTGTCAAGTACCAATGCAGGAAGTTTATTTCTGGCAAGAAACTGTACAAAGTAGACAGACTATTGTAAATTAGTATAGAAAACAAAATCTTGGATTTTTTTTCCAGTGAAGCGTTACAGTGGTAAACAACCAGCCACCGAGGACGACTCCGCAGAAGATGCGGTTGCTTCACTCCTTCCAGTCCCTCCCTCCAGGTCTTCATTCGGACCCAGCAGACCCCGAGACTTCATCGGCGGACTTCCTGCTGAACTCTCAAAGAGGATTCTGGGTAAGTTGCTGTTTACAAACACCCCTTAAAGCTGGGGTGTCAAACTCATTTTTGTCACGGGCCACATTGAAGTTCCGGTTTCCCCTCAGAGGGCCGTTATGACTGTGAAACCATAAAAATCTTTTTTCGACTCATCATATTGACACATGAAATTTATGAATCACTTTTGGAATCAGAACTCAAGAGTAATGGGTTTTTCAACTCTTGTTGATGTTTGATAACGTGGAAAAGCTTGCAATTATTTTTAAGATTTATGATGTGACAATTTGAAATGGAGGCACTGATGGTGCGGGCAGCGTGGGATCGATTCCCGTTCAGTGATGGTGTTGACTTTGACTTACTGGTGACCAGTTCAGAGTATAGTCTGCCTTT
The DNA here is from genome assembly GCF_019802595.1 of Syngnathoides biaculeatus. Classification (NCBI taxonomy): domain Eukaryota; kingdom Metazoa; phylum Chordata; class Actinopteri; order Syngnathiformes; family Syngnathidae; genus Syngnathoides; species Syngnathoides biaculeatus. Next base: position 9,422,647 of record NC_084661.1, read on the forward strand.
CACCTGAAGCTAGCTGGGATATGCTCCAGGTTTCCCACAACTGTTGTGAGGATAATCGGCTTGGCTCATGTCATGACAATTTGAAATTTTGGTACCATTTTTAACAAGGATCACAGAAGTTGACATACATGATTTGCCTTCGCGGGCCACATAAAATCATGTGGCGAGCCGGATCTGGCCCCCAGGCCTTGAGTTTGACACCTGTTCCCTAAAGGGTCCCATGTACTGGTACTTCAACCAGCAAGGGTGGCAGTAATTGCATCGAGTAGACGGTTGCAATGCAGCATGCACGGACTCCTTGCTAATACCGCAGCTGCTGTTGTACACTGAACTGCCTTGCGATCAAAAACGCGCCGCGTCACCAAGTGTGTTAAAATGAAACGTAATTATAGTCAAATATTAACAGAATTATTTGTTTTTGTTTTTTCCTGGTCAGGTCACATCTTTGTTTGGTTAGAGGTTGCTCGGTGAAGTTCACAAAGAATTTAAACGGTCACTTGTTCCCGAAGTTGACGATCATCTGTTGCTAGGCTAAGTTCAATTTGCTTAGACACTTGACGCGAGAGTTCACAGACCAGAATCCTAGATTGATCCTATCCTAGACTGATCATAGGTTTGAATGTGAATAGTTTTTTGTATAGATCCCCCCCACAATTCAGGTTGGATTATATGTTGATGTTGTGTGTGGAGTCAGGGCTGCTTGACGAGGGGACGCTGAAGCGTTGCATGAAGGTGTGCAAGCACTGGAGGCACCTGGCAGGAGAGACCATGGAGGAGATGCGCTTCAGGAGGCTCTACCAGGAGCAGGTGGAGGCGATGATGAAGGTGGGTGGTGGATGTAGCGGCTATGGCGGATTTTTATGGCCGCGCACGTTGTTATTGTGCTGACCCGTTTTGTTAGCGTTACAAAGGCGTTCATATGGTGAGTCCTTCCTACGCCAGGATGGTGGACGTCGCGGTGCCGGCCAAGCGCCACGAAAGCGGGGAAGTGAAGTCGACACATGTAAGGCGATGAAAACGTAACGTTGGAGTAGTTTGGACTTTGAATTTACTAGCGTACGTGTTGACATGGCCTTAGTATATTTAGCTAGCAAGTTAGCATGCTAACCCTTAGTTTGTTAATGTTAATTTGGGTTCATCAGTTAGCATGATCATCACAAAATGCTCTATGCCACGGTACATGGGTTGTTTTTGTTATCATTTACGTACACTAGTTAGTTAACCACCACGATTACACAAATACTGCACTTTGTATGTTTGTTAATTAGCATAACTTTCTCAAAACCATCCTTAAGTACTTTCAAAAAACTACGCTTAGTTGGTGTGTGTTGGTTAGCTAGTTAGCATGATGAGAGCAAAGCTAAACTTGGTTAGAACATTAGTTAATTGACCGTTGATAATAGTAGTTTTCATTTGGAGGTAAATGTAAACACATGTTAAGACATGAAAGTTTTTTTTGTTTTTGTTTTTTTTCCCCCCCAGCTCTGGCCCTTTGAAGCAGCCTATGCCAACATCAGAACCAGGACAGTGCGGATGGAGGAACGCAACATTTACTGCGGTGCATATTTTACCTCCGTGCTGATTGATGAGTAAGTGGAAATAGTTAAGAAAATATGTACAGTACAACCTCAATTCTCGACCACAATTCGTTCCAGAAGGTAGTTCGAGAACCGATTTGTTCAAAAACTGAATCGATATGTCCTACGTCTGCGCACAGAAGGCTGCGTTATCCACAATAACGCTGTTATTTCCGGGTTTTGTCGGAGGCGTCAAGTACCGATTTTTGTACGAAAACAGAAGAAACAAAATCTCAAAATTTTCGTTCGAAAACCAATTTGTTTGAGAATCGAGTCTTCACTGTAGTTTATTTTGATATTAATCAAATTTTGGTGTTATTTTTTATTGATTTAATTACAAGTCATCAATGAAAATTTTAATTACTTATAAAGTAAGAATATAATTATTATTAACAATTTTTTTATTTGATTATTTAGTCAATTTAATCATAGTTGATTAGTCATTTATTTTATAACACCATTTTTAATTATTAAATATATATACAGGCGACCCCCGCCACAAATAATTAGTGCCGTCATAAAAAGTTTTAAAATTGCCTTTAAGTGCCAGAGGATGGGAGAAAACGCTATTTTAAAATTAGACCTGAATGAAGATGTTTCCCTCACTCCAACATAGTTCCCTGGGCCAAAGATGCATCATGTTGGCATCAAAGCAGTGTTTTAATATGAGACATGGCTTTGGCTAAAATATGAAAACAGCAAATAGGTGAGTTTTTCAGCAAATAATGGAGAGTAGGTTCCGTCCCGAAATCCTTGAATAGGTGACTTTCACTCCTCTGTTTATTTTACAAAAATCTTTTATTCTTTCATTTGCAATAACTCAATAAACCAGTTTTTCAATGAGAAAACATAAAAATGAATACAAAAATAAATTATTTGACCCTTGATCATGTACTGTAAATGCTCAGTGGAGGAATGAACAATTTGAGTCCGACGTGGCCCATGGCCCATACTTTCCCCGGCCGACCCGACATTTATTCAGCCCACCTCGCAATGTAACGGTGGTATGTTGACTTTTTCAGCGAAGACCCCCATCGGGTAGTGGACTACAAGGGCGGGCCCCTGCTGAGCACCGCGTCCAAGGATCGCGCCGTGCGCCTGTTGTACGTGGCGACCGCGGCCAAACACGTGGCGCTGATGAAGGGCCACGTGGGGAGCATCCGTGTTGTCCTGCTCTGCCCCGAGCGCCATCTCGTCATCACGGCCAGCTGCGACTCCAGCATCAGGTGGGTGGGACTGCGTGTGTGCATCACCTACCTTGATCGTTTTGTGGTAAATGTCATCCACCAGGCAGCATGGTGCGGCAAAGGGTTAGCCTTGGCCTCACAGTTCTGAGGATCGGTGTTCGAATGCGGCTGTATGTCTCTATGTTACCTGTGATTGACTGACAACCAGTTCTAGGTGTATCCCGCCTCCTGCCCGATGACAGCAGGGACAGGCTCTGGCACTCCTATGACCCCTTGTGGGGATAAGCGGCTCGGAAAACGTGTGGATGGATGTCACCCACCATTTTCTTGCAGGTGTTGGAGTGTGAGGACAGACCAGTGCGTGTTGGTGCTGTATGGCCACTCCAGCATGATCAACTGCCTGGACATTCACGCCGACAGACTTGTGTCCGGCGCCAAAGATTGCACAGCTAAAGGTAAATTCAAACTGACTATAGCTAAGATCACCTTCAAGGATTTGGCACAGATTTTGGTCAGAAGGTTGTGTGTTTGAATCACATTGGCGTCACAGAAGGAACCTACTTGTTTGGGTTGAAGCATTTGGTCATTGGACAAGGACTTGCATACCAGACACATCCAAACATGCGTTGCTGGACTGGCTAGCATGTCTGACTTTGAAATCATGGTGGGGTGACCAAGTGTCTTTTAATTGGGGTTGTTTTTGTTATCCGACAAGGAATATTAAGTAATTGGTGTGCCTCAATGTTTGTGCTCACGCTGCCAGTGTGGAGTCTGCAGACCGAAAAGCACCTGGAGGACTTCAACTTCAAGCACCGCAGTTCTGTGCGCTGCGTCAAGATCAACGCCACCACTGTGTTCAGTAGCTGCGACAGAGGAGTCGTCAAACTGTGGGACGCCGAAAATGCGTCGCTGGTCAGGGTGAGAGTCTCACGACTCGCCCAACTCTGCGCCGAGAGCTCCGTGCTGATTTACGCTGGGGGCTAGGTGATCGACGCCCACGGCAGTGCCGTGCGATCCATGTTTGTGGACGAGTGGCACCTTCTGACAGCCGACACCAACGGTCAGGTGATGGCCTGGAGCAGCAGATGCGAAACCAAAGGATGCCTCATGACCTTCAGTCATCCAAAGTAAGTGCTCAGTAGACAGAAATCAATTAAATTAAGGTTGTAAGACAATGTTGGGATTTCAAGTTAGGATTTCAAAATAAGATTAATGTTTCAAAACATGGTTCTGGTGTCAAGTTAGGATTTTAGCCACCGTTACTTTTGGTGTTGGGTTTCAATCTAGAGTTAAACTAGGAACTTTGGGCTACTGAATGGGGTTAGTGTTTCGAATTGGGGTTGCAATGTAGGGTACACTTTGAATTGAATTAGTCAAGACAGCATTTAGGGCAAGGGCGTCAAACTCATTTTTGTCGCGGGCGACTTTGTAGTTCAGGTTTCCCTCAGAGGGCCGTTATGACTGAAACCATCAAAATCTTTAACCGCCTCATCATATTTACACATGAAATTTCTGGACTAGTTTTGGAATCAGAAATAGAGGGGAATTGGTTTTTCAAATATTGCTGATGTATGGCGACACAAAACCGCTTGCAACATATCATCGTTATTATTTATGATGTGATTATTTGAAATTTTGGTACAGATTTCAACAAAAACATCATGGAAGTTGATACACATGATTTGCCTTCGCGGGCCACATAAAGTCTTGTGGTGGGCCGGATCTGGCCCCTGGGCCTTGAGTTTGGCACCTAGGACTTAGGGTTTCAAAATAGGGTCTCAAATTAGATTTTGAGCCCTGGGTTAGGTATTTAAATTAGTTTCTCAAGATATGGTTAGGCATTCAATTTAGGGTTTCAAAGTACGGTTTCAAGACAGTTCAAAAGATGTAATCGGCATTCTGACTATGTATTGAATAATTGATTGACGCACCCTGCAGGGAGGTCAAGTCTCTGACGCTGGCTTACCTTCGAGTGGTCACTGGCTGCGTGGACGGAAAGATCCGCATCTTCAACTTCCTGACAGGAGACTGTTTAAGGACCATCCTGGTGGAGGCGGAGACCACAGGTCGCATGCTGTCGCTGCACTTCTGCGAGAACAAGTTAGCCTAACTCACTGTTTGATACCCGTACATGCTTTCTTTTGAGAACTCCCACGTCTGCTTCCTCCTCTCCAGCATTCTAGTCAACGCCACGTCCTGCGTGAAGCTCTACCAGTTTGCCAAAGTCTTCTGGGATTACGACGAGCCGGCAGATAAGGCGAGCAACGTTGCGGACGGCGGCAAGGCATCCAAACGGGAGCCTCCCTCCAAATCTGCAAGGGCGAATCGTATGACAGTGGAACAAGGTGAGTAATGCTTCAAATAAACGATTCTATGTTTCTGATGATAGAGCAGTGTCATGAGGAAGGCTTGGCCACTGCCAAGAGGGGTGTGGCCACGCCACTGCTCTAGGTGGTGACACATGTCACCGCTCACAGCTGTTTCACATTGGGACTGTATTAGACAGGCATTCAAGTTGCAGTTTTTGTCACTGGCATTTGCCAATTTGTTGCCTTGAATAAGTGAGTTGCGTTCACTACCAGCAGGAATCTCCACCACCGAGAGAAAGTGTAGTGTGAGCTATCCTCGTCAGCGATTCTGTGCCACCATAATTTAGTCCCATCTTAATTCATGTTTCCAAGTTTGCCTCCTAGTCATCAGACCTTGCTGCAGGTCTTTTGGATCCTGCCGAGCCTAGCGTTGTTGTGGCTCTGCCTTCTCGGACTGCTTACTGTATGACCTCAGCTTTAAATAAAACTACGCCTAACATCATGCCCTCATCTCGGAGTCCTGCATTTGAGTCCAGCCCCGTACCGGAGGTTCGTGACAAGCAACTGTGATATTTAGGAGCCGCTGTACTTTTTTGTGGAGTGGATTCTACTGTTCCATTTTTTTCAAAATTATTGAGCACATTATTTCATTACATTATTTAATATTTCTCTTGGGTTTTTTTTTTGTCCTTCACAATTATTTTTTTGTTTATGATGATGGCGGCACGGTGGATCAGTTGGTAAGGCATTGGCCTCACAGTTCTGAGGACCCGGGTTCAATCCCGGCCCCGCCTGTGTGGAGTTTGCATGCTCTCCCTGCGTGGGTTTTCTCCGGGCACTCCGGTTTCCTCCCACATCCCAAAAACGTGACATTAATTGGACACCCTAAATTGCCCCTAGGTGTGATTGTGTGTGCGGCTGTTTGTTTCTATGTGCCCTGCGATTGGCTGGCGACCAGTTCAGGGTGTACCCCGCCTCCCGCCCGTTGACAGCTGGGATAGGTTGCAGCACTCCCCGCAGGGTGTACCCCGCCTCGTGCCCGTTGACAGCTGGGATAGGTTGCAGCCCTCCCCGCGACACTCGTGAGGATAAGTGGCAAAGAAAATGGATGGATGTTGATGATGATGAAATAGATGTGATCTTGACAAAATGCTGCACCGGCCTGAAGACCTTACGTACTCCAGTCTGTCTACCCTGTACAATCTTTCCCAATTTTTAATTCACCCAACAATTAATCATTTAACATTAATTGTATTTATTCTTTAATAATTCACTCAGCATTGGACATTGATTGATCAACATTTGTATGTTTGTAATCTAAAGTCGGCGGTCATGTTCAGTAGCCGCAGTGCAAATTTGAAGACCTGGTAGACTGCATTCTATCTGCTCTGTACAATTTCTCTTATTTGTTATGTAATTGTTATTTAACAACTGCATACTTGTGATCGCGTGACGGCTGTGATTTTTTGAGAAGCTGCGCGGCTAGTCCGAAGTCCTTGTAATATATTATCCCTGCACGGTCTCATAATTTTTTTTTGTTTCCTCGTAGTTGCACAGCACTGGAAAAGCCTCCTTCACCCTTTGACGCCTGACGCAGGCCAGCGAACGCGGCGCGTGGACAAGCTCAGCAGCCCGCACTCGGAGAAAAACCTGCTACACTGCCACCGCCGCAGGCCCTTGACATCTGTCCAGAACCCGCAGCGGCCTGGCAATCAAAGTTTGACTACCAGACTCCCCCATCTGCAGCGAGACCATCCTAGTGGCAGGAATACAATGTGAAGGTTTGTTGTATAATTACAAGTAAATTGTACTGTATACTATAAATACAGCAGTTGGGTCTCTGTAGAGCTTACTCACCTATCAAGTACAAAATTAAATTATACAACCAAGTAAATCTTTCCTCACGTGCCGATTTTCTGAAAATGTCTCTGAGCGTGCTGTTCTGCACCTCTGCCCCACGAAACAGGAGGTCCAATCAATGTAATAACCAGCCCATTAAAACACAATAACGTGACATTTGATAATTTCACAGCCTAACAGCGTGAAATAGCATCTCCGTTTCGCAACGGATCACAACTCCGTCAAAGGACAAACGTGCGGAGCTTTCGTGACCTGTAAGTAATTAGTTTTGTCAGCCCAAACAGGCTATTACTATTTAAATTGGGGGTGGGGGAAATCAATGGTCAGTCAGTGGATAGAAGATCAATAATGCCCTCAAAAGAACAAAGCCCTGGAATATTTGCGGAATACCTAAAACCTGATTCTGAGCATTCACATGCTCAGTCAAGTACCACTAGATAGCAGCATTGTACCACATAATGCTAGCTGGACTGCTCTCCTGGCTAGTGTTAGAGCGTCAATGCATCCCTTGTTTGTTGTTTGTTAGTTATTTATTTCCCACTGCCCATTTTTGATTATTTTCTATTTATGCAAATTTACCCGGAATGTCCTTGCCTACTTTTGCGTGCATTCGAAGTAGAAAGGCCGGAATTCCCAAATCCTTTATAATCATTTGTCCCGGCCACCGAGCACCTGTCGTTTGAACCGAGAAGCTGTCAGTCGTTCCTCACAAGTCATTCCCAAAAGCATCTTTTGAAGAGCTTCTGTGGCTTCTGGTGGAAGATGAAGTGAAGTCATCATCAGAGGAACGGGCCGACCTCTTGTCCCCCCCCTCCACCCTCCCGCCACGCTGCCCTCTTGGCCTGTTGCCTCCAGGGCATCATTAGGCTCGAGGATCAGGGGTGGAAGACCCCCACACCCCCTTTGCTTTGACACCATCGGAACAGCTGGGAACAACAAAGAAGTAGGTATAAGGGCTCTTGTCCATGGATAATAAGTGCAAAATCCCAGTAAGAAAAGAAGGCTCTGGTTTTATGTATGCATGAGGCAAAAGTTTGACAGAATTGACAGGTAAGGTCTCAAGGGTCTTAAGGGTCATCGGATCAAAAAAGAATCTTGCACACACCCTCTGTGGATTCCCGTCTCCAAACGCATCAGGCATTTGCATAACAGTTCATTTGTCAAATTAATACTCCCCCATTTTTGGTCACGCTGTGTCAGATGCAAGCTTTGACCAATAAATACTCTAAAATTCAGCTCACATTTGAAGGTTTGATTTGCCGTTGTCGGGGTCAGTGGGACGCAAAGGATCTTGGGATGTGGTTGGCCGCCAATGAGAAAAGCCGCCGCTTGGAGGTTTTGTTTGTAGGCGAGTGTCTGCAGGGCACAGGTAAAGGTGACATTTGAAGGCAATATCAAGGGTGCATTTCAAGGCTAAATGTATTGCCAGCATTTGAGATTGGACAGTCGGGATGCATCTTGCGAAAAGTTGGAAAACATTTCAAAGGGATGCATTTGTACGGAGCATTTGAAGGTTACACAGTGAAGAAAATAAGTATTTGAACAACCTGGTATATTGCAAGTTCTCCTACTTAAATCATGGAGGGGTCTGAAATTTTCATCGTAGGTGCATATCCACTGTGAGAGAGATAATCTAAAAAGAAAAATCCAGAAATCACAATGTATGATTTTTTTGTAACGATTTATTTGAGTGATACAACTGCAAATAAGTATTCGAACATCCATCTATTAGCTAAAATTCTGACCCGCAAAGACCTGTTAGTCCGCCTTTAAAAGTCTACCTCCACTCCATGTATTATCCTGAATCAGATGCGCCTGTGAGAGGTCATTAGCTGCATAAAGACACCTGTCCACCCCATACAATCAGTAAGACTCAAACTTGTAACATGACCAAGACCAAAGAGCTGTCCAACGACACCAGTGACAAAATTGTACAACTCCACACGGCTGGAAAGGGCTACGGAGAAATTGCCAAGCAGCTTGGTGGGGAAAAAAAGGTCCACTGTTGAAGCAATCATTAGAAAATGGAAGAAGCTAAACATGACGGTCAATCTCAATCGGAGTGGAGCCCCGTGCAAGATATCACCTCGTGGGGTCTCAATGATCCTTAGAAAGGTGAGGAATCAGTCCAGGACTACACGACAGGACTTGGTCAATGACCTGAAAAGAGCTGGGACCACCGTTTCCAAGGTGACTGTTGGTAATACACTAAGACGTCATGGTTTGAAATCATGTATGGCACAGAAGGTTCCCCCGATTAAACCAGCACATGTCAAGGCCCATCTTAAGTCTTCCAATGACCATTTGGATGATACAGAGGAGACATGGGAGAAAGTTTTGTGGTCAAATGAGACCAAAATGGAAGTTTTTGGTCATCATTCCAGTAACCGTGTTTTGAGGAAGACGAATGATGAGTTCCATCCCAAGAACACCATCCCTCCTGTGAAGCACGGGGTGGTAGCATCATGCTTTGGGGGTGTTTTTCTGCACATGGGGCAGGACGACTGCATTGTATTAAGGAGAGGATGACCGCCGCCATGTATTGTGAGATGTGGGGGAACAACTTCTTTCCCTCAGTCAGAGCATTGAAGATGGGTTGTGAGTGGGTCTTTCAACATGACAATGACCCGAAGCACACAGCCAGGAAAACCAAGGAGTGGCTCCAGATCATATCAAGGTTCTGGTGTGGCCTAGCCAGTCTCCAGACCTCAACCCAATAGAAAATCTTTGGAGGGAGCTGTGTTTCTCAGCGACAGCCCAGAAACCTTTCTGATCTAGAGAAGATCTTTATGGTGGAGTGGGCCAAAATCCCTCCTGCAGTGTGTGCAAACCTGGTGAACAACTACAGGAAATGTTTGACCTCTAATTGCAAAGAAAGGCTACTGTACCAAATATTAACATTGGTTTTCTCAGGTGTTCAAATACCTATTTGCAGCTGTATCACACAAATAAATCATTTAAAAATATCCTACATTGTAATTTCTGGATTTTTCTTTTTAGATTATCTCTCTCACTGTGGACATGCGCCTACGATGACAATTGAAAAACACCTCCATGATTTCTCAGTGGGAGAACTTGCAATAGAGCAGGGTTTTCAAATACTCATTTTCTTCACTGTAAGTAACATTTCAAGGCAGAATTTTGGGGCCCGTTTGAGGATCGTAACTTGTCAAAAAATGGAAAACGAAAACACTTTAGACTGTGACACAATCACACTGAAAGTTATCTGCTACAAGTGTACTTTTAGCATTGTCCACCAGGGGTCCAGCTTTCGCTACATATTGACCTATGCATGCCTGAAAGCCATTACTGTATTACTTAGTGTGATAGACCCATTTGCATTTTCGACAGATCGACTGAAACATAACCATGTAATCGGTCTGAATGTCATCACTATATGCTTTTTATTCTTCTGAAGGCAACCCCGAAAAAAGTGGACAGTTGTTTAACAACAGTCCCACGTGAAAGGGTCCATTATGGCGGCGTCGAGGACTCGCGGGGTCGTTGGCCAACAGCTCCAGACGCATGGCGACCAGCGTTAAGTAGTCATAATTTCACTATTTTCTCACGCGTAAATGCGGAGACGTGCGAGTCAAAGGGCAGCTGCGTAAAACTTCCCCCCGTGAGGAGGTCACTTGGCACAGTTGAGCGGAGGCCGCTGTGGAACAAGAAGGCGATTCATGGAGGGTGAGAAGGACTTCCTGAAGCCATGGGGACATTTCGTGTGTCACCTCTTTGAGCGGCACTTCTTAGTGACGGCACACCGGCTCCATCGGTGGAGTTTTCGATGGGGTATTAGCGGCAGTGCTAATTCTAATGGACAGTCAACGAGTGGTTAAGTCATTGTCGATATCATCAGCTCCAAGTCAAATGTATTCAATTCCCCATGATACCAAAAAAGCTTTGAAAGTCCCCCCCCACCACCATCATTAACTTGCATCAATTGCCTCAGAAATGTTCGGAAAAGAGAGAAATATCAAGTGATAATAATGTGAAATTCTCTTGGAGGGGAACAAAAAACTTTGCCACAGCATGTGAAAACAATCCCTACAGTCCCTGTGAAGTGAAAATAATAATTTCAAAAAATGGCTTGTAAATTTGACACACCACATAGAAGGGTCTTGCGAGACACCCTGCCAAATTTGAATGATTAAGGAGAAGAAAAACTGTAAAATGAAGCTTGAAAATCGTGAAAAATGAAGCCTTGCTTCCTGCTCTCGGACGCTGTGGGCTTGTCAGCTGAATACGCTGAAAATGTGCCCAGCTCAACTGTCAGTCAAATAAACTATATTTCTTATGCCTACACATCCCTATGTCTATGCCCCGAAAGTATACCTGCTTGGAATATTATCTCCCACCTAGCTGTTGCCGGGGGGGGCTCCTTTTGGCTGACGGACGGAGTACTATCTGCTAGTTTTATCGACAATGTTTAACCTTTCAACACATTACATTAGCCTGTATTACAAGTGCAAGGTGACTTCAGCAAAACATTTGTGGCTTTGAAGCCTTTTGACTTTTAACAAGTGCATGGAAAATCTGACTGTTGGGTAGGTTTGGAGCTGGTAACCTGGCCCAATTAAACTAGCCTTTAGTCCGAGTTTTATGCTAAGCTAATTAAAGATGCTCCTGTCACCTGAACAATAACTGGACGAGATGTAATATTTTAGCGTGAGTTGAACTCCCTTGGCCTTAAAGTTGGTTTGATTCCAAGTTTTTGTATTTTTCAACATCCCCACCCACAACCCCACTGATGACAAGCCAAAACTGAAAACAACACAGCAAAAAAACATTCAGGGTAAGATTAAATACTGTATTGTTTAAGTTACTCCTTTGTACACTTGGGTGGAAGTAACAAATGCTAAAATGTTACTTCCATGATAACCTTAGCGGTGTTTAAGACTAGTAACAGATTATTTGAGAAGCTCCTCAAAAATGTTTTCTTTCTTTCCTTGAAAAAAACGCAACAAATTTTGTTATACATGTGAATACTGACAAATTTATTGAGTACAACTTGTTCCTTTTTGAAAAATTGTAAAACTGGATCATTATTTTCTTAATTTTTTTGTTTTATTTTGAGAAAATCAAAACTTTTTTCATAAAAAATATGGTTGTAACAAAGTAAAAAAAAACCAAACACTTCTTTCTCACAGCATTCATTCTTTTTAAAAGGACTATTCTCATTGGATTCTTGCTTAATTCACAAGATTTTCCCTTTAAAAAAATGTGTCCTGATAAAGTTGCTGCCTTTTGTTTAAAAAAGGCAGCTTCATTCTCATAACTTCAAATTTATTTTCTTTAAAATAATATGACTTTATTGTGACAAAATTGCTACTTTTTCTTTTAAAAAATGAAAAAAACGTTTATGATAATCTGACTTTTTATCTGAAAAAAAATTAAGATTTTATTTTCAAAATATTCAATCTGTCTTTAAAAAGAATCTAACATTCTGACAACACTGCCACTTATTTTATTTTTTTTTTTTAAGATAACTGAAGATTCCAACTTTTAAGAACTCTACTTTCATATGATTCCACTGTGGTATTTAAAAAAATCCTACTTTTCTTCTGACAGAATTGCTTCTTTTTTTTCCCCTTGATTCCAACTTCAAAAATGACTAATTTGCCACAAAATGTATACTTTTTCTTAAAAAAACCCAAACTAATTCTCATAGAATTGTGATTATCTGAATTTCCACTAATCCATCTTCCAAACCACTTAACATCACAATGTATTCTCATAAAATCAATAACTTATTACTCTTAAAAAAAAACGCATTCTCTGAAAATTCATCTTGTTAAAAGAAGGTACAATTTCCATAGACTTTATATTTGTTTCCTTTTCACAACCAAAATTGACAAACATTAAATAAAAAAAAGTTGATTTCTCTCAAGAAGATGACAGGGAAAAGCTGCATCGGGCCGACAGATGGAATGGAGCACACAAGTTATCCTGAACACTGTCATACTTTTACTAAACCCTGAGCGGCTTCGTGCCATGGAACATAGCGTACGCGAATAATCAGACTTTATTTTCCGTTCTGTGTCGCCCTTAAGAAGCACTTTTCCTTCATTTAATCAGCTTGTCCGTCACTTGAAGAATACGATGGTAAACTCCAACACCTGCCCTTTGCGAAACATGTCAGCGAGTCCTCGGCGGCTCGTTTCGAAGTTTGAAATGACCCAAAATGTTGTCGTGGCTGTCGAGCTCATCTACAGCTGTTTAAATAGACCACCTCACCCCCAACCCTCCCTTCGGCCGCTTTTAATTATTTCAATGTGGAGCCTGTTAATCTAATACGCCATATCAGGACATGAACCTGTTTCATGATTCTGTCTTTCCTCATCATTTTAACGACACATCTTTACTATGAGTTGAATTGGGCTGAAACTGAAATTCTCGTTCACATTTGGATGTTGGAGGTGTTGAACATTCCTGATGAATGACGCCGTGCATCTGTTTGGCCCCGACTGACGTGTTGGATCTTTCTTTAACGTGTCAACTGATTTACATAATGGCTGGCGTTCACTGGGGCGAACAATGATTGTGAGCATGTTGCAATTTTGGGGGGAAAAAAATGAAATGTATCACTTAGCAATGTGAAGTTTTGTAGGCATACTGTCTACTATGAGTAGACCTGCCAAATAGTCTTAAGGAGCCATGTAGACATGGGGATTCTGCCATTTTGGTTTAAAATTGCAATTTTAAAGTCATTTTTACCATTTCCAGGGTGGCTCTTAACCTTGTTGGAAGTGCTGAACCCCACAAGGTTCATATTTCCATTCACCAAATGACATTGAAAAAAGGTAGTGTGATTTTTATGTATTTTTCAAATTCTGAAAACATGCAGGCTACATTGGTGCACAAAGATAATTATGCAAAGCTGTATATTGAATAACTCTTCAAAGAACAAAAGCAACATGAAACCGTACTCAATATTTGATATTTACAGTAAATCCAAGGAAATCTTGCTGTTGCAGTTACAGAGTTAAGTTCAGGTGTGTGATTAAACCCAAGTTAAGTACAGATATGCTCGGTAGATGGATGGTTTTCATCATTTTATGCGGATGGAGCATGGTGCAAACTTTCATCAAATTTGAAAAATTGTTGCTCTGGGACTTTTTGGTTTGTTTTCTTGAAAGATTCTTTATCTTTAAAGATCTATAATCATTTTGAAATGTATAATATATGAGTTTTTCTTGGGATAGTTATGAATGCAATCATATATAAAGTGATGAATCTTTGTTTGAAAACACTTTTTGCAATTAAAAAAACAAAATCCTCCAAAAACGACTTTTCTCTCTAAAAGTACAATATTTTCACAGGATTACCACTCCCCCTCCCAAAAAAAACCTGTACAACTTTAGTGTTTACCTCCCAAAAAAATCTGACTTTATTTTTGTAAGATTACCACTTACAAATATCTTTCTTCATATAAGATTGGAATTTTCTTTTCTCAAGATTTTTCAACATTATTCTCAAAATGGTTTCTGGTTGCTTTTTATTTTGCTCCTTGCTGTGATTCGTCAAACTTTTTTTTTTTTATTTCCACCATCTGCGATTTGCTGTAATGGATTTAGCATGGCATGTGTAAAAAGGCGCAAGTGTGAGTGCATTTTGAAAGATTTCCGTTATTAAGTAGAAGGCATTTATGGTTCTCGTCAGGGTTTAAAAAAGAGAAGCGAGAAAAAAAGGGGATCAGGTGAGGAAAAAAGGTAAGCGATCTGGGTGCAGCTGCAGTCTTAACGCAGATGAGGGTTTAGCACGACTCTCTGGTTAGCGCTGCTTTTCCTCACCAATAAAAGTGCAAAGTAAAAATGACAAGGCTGAAATTGTCTTTCCCAAATCCTTGATAAAATAAAGTTTGAATGGACAAAGAAATTCAGGATTTCGTAGAATGAAAGCAAGTAGATTCCAGGAGCGTTTTAGGAAGAGCTCTTTCCCAAACACAGGAAATCCGATAGCTTGCGATCGTCTGGAAACATCTTTTCATTCCCTGAGTGTTTGTGTAGCCAGCGTCCTGACGAGGCCACATCAGACGACGGCTTCACTGTTGGTTGGGAGTTGCGGTTTGCCGCCCTTCGGAGGAGCTTCACGTGTTTCGAATTAAGTCTCCAAACGCATAAAAAAATCAACTCCGGCAGGTTCAGAAATCGTCGATTGGGCCGTCATTATTGCGATGACACGCTAGTGATCGCCAGTGCTGACATCAACAGCAAGTACAGTCAGCCACACGTAATTATGAAATATAAGATGAAAAAAAAGCATTTTATTACATACAGCTTTGCTGTTGACACATTTACTATTCAGTCCCATCTCCAGTCATCAAACCATCCATTCGTCATTCATTCATCCATAAATTCAACAATCCAGCCTTGCAGTCATCAGACATTCACCCGCCAAGTCATTAATCTCCACATATTTATCAATCACCCATCATTCATCCACCAATTTCTCATCCATCTGTGCGTTTGCTTGCTCATCCATAGGTAGCTACAGTATCTAACCATTCTTAACCATCCAACCATCATTCCGACCATCCATTAATATTAATTCATCATCCATTTACTCGGTCTCAGTTGGTCCCGTAAGTGCATCTTAATCGTAAAAAAGACTTGATACTTCTAAAATCATGCACTGTATGCCCAGCTCCAAATGTTATTACTGTACTTTGTTTCAGCTCTTTTTTTTAAGTGCTCAATACATAAAGTTAATTGAGATTCCATTTTAAAAGCTGGAGCATGCTTGGATTTCCTTTCACTGTCTGTCCAGCTCTCCCCTCGTCAAATCCTTCTAAGAGATTTTAATTAACATCTGTTGTCCAATTTTCCAGCCACATAAAAGATTCGTAAAAAGATCCGGTTATCACACCCAGCAATTGTGTGAAATCAGTGCAGAGTGGATGCCACGATTGGAAATTTTCCAGCCGACATTGTCTAATGACTTTGTACTGATACATGAGTCCGTCACATCCCGCGGGAGTCCATCCTGATCCCCTCCCTGATCCCGCACAAAACAAATGGCAATTTTCTGACTCCGAGACACAAAGCTTCATCCTGCCCCATCCATTAACCCCTATCACAACGCGCCCACACACTGCATTCTGCGTTTGTCGGTGTCCCATTGACAGACAGGAAGACGGCATGCTAAAAGAAGGCGAGGGGAAGTTGGGGGTTGGGGGTGAGCGGTGACAGCCCTTGGAGGGAAAATGATAAGGAGGCGTGCGGAGGAGACGAAAGCGGTTGCGGTGAAGAATGAAGCTGACATCGCGTGTGCCAGAAGTTCTCCGACGGGACATTTCTCATCCCGACCAAGCTGCGTCACAACAACAATGCTAAGAAACCAGAGAAACTTGAGAAGGACGTTAACTCAAAGACAAGAATGTGCCAAATGAAGGTGAAACCCAAAATATACGGTAACACAAGATTCTGACCAGACCTAAGTTGAGACATAGATGGGTGTAAGACCAGGGCAGAGTGGGGACTGATACTTGTCATCCAGCCAGGTCATGGAAGGTGGAATCGGGGTTTGGCGTTAGCATTGGAGTTACGGTTTGGTTAGGTTTTCATGACCACCGTGCTTCTGATTTTAAATTGACGCCCGTGGAATTGCTGCTTCAGTGCCAATATTTATTCCCCAAAGAAAGAATAAGAACCAACCCGTTTTTTCATTCTGTGCCTTAGCTGATGTTAACATAGGGCTCGTCATTAATAGCTGTACTGTGTGCTACAATACAAACGGAAAAAAGACTGTCAAATTTTGTGACCCTTGGAGAACACCCAACTATGCGAACAGAATTTAAACTTGGCACAACTGAAAGATGTATTTTTGTATAGTGTGAGGCGTCTTTCAGTGACAGGATGGTTTTGACTGAAAGACCAGGGCTTTCAGTGGTTAACCTCAGGGTGAGATATTCTATAATATGAGCGTGAATGTTTTCTCAATATGTGTCCAGCCATTGACCGACAACCAGTCCGGCATGTACCCTGAAAGCCCGTATGGACTTCAGCACACCCGGGACCCTAAACAGGATAAGCGGTAGGAGGTCAAACAGGTGCTATGATCCTGCGATCGTCTCGTTTGTCCATTGGCCACTCTGTTGGCGGCGAAATGGATTCCAGCTGCTCTGGTGGAGATGCAGCCTTGGGTCATGGAGGTATCAAGGGATCAGCAGAAGCAAAATGTCATGACGCTACATAGGCAAGCACATGTCACTCTCGCGCATCAGTCGCTCATGATCCGTCAGGTCTATTGATAAGTGACGAGTGCTAGCACATATTACTCAGTGGTTCTTTGTTGATAAGCAAGACTAGGGACAACTGCTGTGAGACATTCTCCCAAGGATTAGCTAGGACAGTTTTGTTGTGCATACTAGTGCTGAATAACTTGGTCCTCTCTAGTGTTTTTAGAACCTTTTTTTGTCCGACACTCCATCTTGTCTGAACACTAACAAAACAGTGCTTGGGTGGTATTTTTAACCAGTTTGTCCAAAGGTCCTTGGCATATTGATTAAAAACAAAAACAAAACAGACGAGTGGAAAGAAAGATGAGCCATCATCTTGACACATTTGTGTCAGACTGCATCTGACGTGTCGCCGTAATCTATGGGAGCACTTTCGGTCTGTGACGTGAAGGGACATTCATCACCCCACCAGGACCCCACCATTGGCACGTGCTCTGGTACCACGGGAGGCCTGACGGAGGAATTTCAATGCGATGCATCACGATGGATGCAGCATCACCACTAATTCATCATGTCTGCTTTGCATTTTGGATGCACAAATGGTCCCGAACGTTTCATGCTGTCAGCAGGGCGTAGAATTGAAAACTGGTTGAAACAATAACACCAAGAAATCCTTTGTGTTCCACTGTCAAGGAGAGGGCAGAGGTCTAAGATTGTGTGAAGATTCTGAATTTTAATCATCTTAATTCCTTGTCAGATGCCTTATGCCAGACTGTGTCCTTTTGATTCATTTCATGTCTGTTATTTTGTTTGTGAGGTTATAAAAACCTTGACTTGTTATTGGCGCTCGTCTTTGTGGTTCATTTTGAGGACTCTTGTCTGAGTCACTCGCTAAAGCGATCTGGTTGATGGTGTATTTTTGCCTTCATTCTTTACCGAGCATCCTTCCACTCATCGGATTAAATTGAGTCATTGGAATCCTTTTGTGTTTCTCATTGCGGGAAGTGAGAAACTCCTAGCCACTTCCATGCTGCCATTTTGCCCTATTTGGCACATCAGAATATATGTGCATGAATGAGATGGGTGAAGGGGGAAGAGTGAGGCTACAGGGAGAAGAGATAGCGAGGCTGGACGACTTCAAATACTTGGGGTCAACAATACAGGGCAATGGTAAGTGTGGTACGGAAGTGTAGAAACGGGTCCAAGCGGGGTTGGTGTAGTTGGTGGAAGGTGTCTGGTGTTCTATGTGACAGAAGAGTCTCTGCTAGGGTGAAGGGCAAAGTTTATTAAATAGAGTTGAGGCCAGCCATGACATACGGATTAGAGATGGTGGCACTGAAGAGACAACAAGAAGCAGAACTGGAGGTGGCAGAAATGACGATGTTGAGGTTCTTGTTCAGAGTGAGCAGGTTGGGTAGGATTAGAAATGAGCTCATTAGAGGCACAACCAAAGTTGGATGTTTTGGAGACATGGTTCGAGAGTGCAGACTTTAATGGTTTGGACATGTCCAGAGGTGAGAGACTGAGTATATTGGTAGAACAGTGCTGAGGATGGAGCTGCCAAGCAAAGGAGCTAGAGGAAGACCAAAGAAAGGGTTGATGGATGTTGTGAGAGAAGACATGAGGACAGTGGGTGTTAATGAGGAAGATGCATGAGATGATCTTAAATTGGAAAAAGATGACACGCTGTGGCGACTCCTAGTCGGGACAAGCCGAAAGGAAAAGAAGAAGTAACCGTGTCCACAGTTGGCGTTCACAAAGTTGTTGCGGTTTTAGGTGTTCAGTTATTGAATGAAGACAAATTCCGGAACTGCGAAAGCTGTGTTCGGGTTAGGGATCCTGGTTGTCGTCCAACCTGATTGATTCATTAGAGAGAGATTAGAAGTGTGGTCCGACTTCGTTCATTAAGGGTCAGAAACTAGCGGTTACCTGATTAGAGTGCATTTGGGTTAGTGGATAGGTGTTAAAGCTGTGGTCCAGCCTGATTGATTGATGGATTGATTGATTGATTCATTCATTCATTCGTTAAGAGTTATGTCACAATTTTGCCCGCATGTGCATCTTTAACGGAGCATTTCACAAACGGCTACGGGGGGGAAATATATTCTAGGTAAAGGCAAGCGGCCGTGGATTACTGCGGCTCGTGAAAATGTGAAAAAAATCAAGTTACGAGGTGGCGGGAAAAGCACTGGTAGCGCTTAATTGAAAGTGGAGCGCTCTCGGGAGAAAAAAAGGCGGCGTGCCAAACGCAAATCCGCTTGGCACTAAAAGACGGCGCAGTTAGGGAATCTTTAACGGGCCGCAATCCATTACGGCAAGCCATAAACGTCGCAGGGAATACACACATCATCGCAGAATGGAATGTGAGCGCACTCTTCCTCCAGACTCATCCTCCTTTATGTGGCCATAAGACAGACTTTTATGATGACTTTGTCGAAGTTTGTCAAAGTAAAGCTCAGGTTCTTTTTATCAGTGTTAAAGTTGTCGGAATGCTGTGGTTTCATTCATGATGTCAACTTGCATTTTCAATGTGACGATAATTGGGTCAGATTGGGTGGCACGTATGATCTCCGATTAAAAGCAGTAAGTCTGAATTTTGTGGGGAAAGAGAGAAAAAAATTGACAGTGATGTTTTTTTTCTGTGGATAATTATAAATTGAAAAAAATGCACTATTTCCATCAAAAATACACATTTGGAATTGCATGTTTTTTTTTTTTCATTTGGTGGAGTAAAGGCTGCAAATACAATGAAAAACGTGAAAAATGAAAATGTAATTTTTTTTAATGGATAAAAACTATTGTAAGTTGTTTTTGTTTTGGGAATTCTAATACAATAAAGTACTCATGCTTAATTTTTGATTAGCCAAGTGGAAATGTGAAATTTTGAGGCTTTTTTTTTTTTTTTTTGGGTGGAGAAGACAGCAAAGTTTTGGTCTGTTTTAGGTGGTGCATAAAAAAGATGGCACATAGCCAAGCCATTTGTCTGCTACTCATTAAGATTTAATATGACATCATGTTTTTTAATAACTTTTGTGCCATTCATGGGGGGGGGGGGGGGGGGCGCAATGCATCAGCTGCATGCACGAAGAAGCCGCCGGCTGCTGCCACTTGATGAGCGATGCTTGGTCTTCACGTGCATCCGACATGAAATGAAGCAAACTGCCATTTTTCTCATGCTCTGCACGTGTGCGTGCGTGCGTGGCATTATTCATAATACTTTCCTGGCGGGAATGGCAATGCTCACAAAGAGCATATTTCAGCTTTTACAGGCACCTGGACATTGTCAAGTAAAAGGTTACGCTTTGAAATAACCCGGAGCCAAAGCATTAGCACTGAGTCCTGCGACGTTAAAGCCCTGCATTTGCACTCCAAACATCCCACTAACTGTTTCTCCTCATCCTCACGTTGCTTCCACACTGACGTTTATCCCCTGCGTTTGGTGCTGGAACATCGCCACGGTGCGAGGAACGTTGGCGGAGATAAACACACCGTGAACTCTGAACTCTTGTTTGTTGGCGGTGTCTCAAAACGTCTTCCACACGTCCGAAGATGTGAGCCGCGACAGTTTAGATTCTGCGTTCAGGTTGTTGTCGTTTCGCTTAAGACCTCTAGGTATCGCTAACTGCCATTTCGTTTTGTTTCGTTGTCGACTGTCACAACAAATCAAGAGGATATGTCTTCTTTCTGTCAAGTCTAAAATTCCAATATCAAAATTAAGCCCTTCCCTTACTTATGGTCTAGGATGAAAAACAGATCGCTGCATACCAGTGTGATTGTATTAAACGAGTGGGGATGGAGTCAAACATTGCTATCCAGTGAAAACCAAGTAAGTCCAAATGTAGTGTGGGCGACTAAAATTAAATTTGAAAAAATGAATTGAACTTATTTAAAATATGTACACTTTTTAAGTACAAAATGTTGGGAAATTGGCTTTTGGGTCTTTTTGTGTGGAAGGAAAATAATGAAATAATTACATTTAGAAATAAAAAATGACTTTCCAAAATCTGCACTTTTTTGAGATGGTAAAAACTTTTATTTTAACATTTTTTGTGAAAGAAAAAAGTGTTAAACATTTGAAAAACCTCAATAAAAATGGATTTGAAAAATTAATAATTATTGCAATAAAAGCTAAACTTGCAGTCTTTCTCTTTTGTTTATAAAAACATATATATATTTCTTTTTGGGTGAAACAAAAAAAATCCAGAAAACCCGAGATGCATATTTTTGTAGATACAAAATCAAATCTAAAATTTAAAGAAATGAGTGAAGAATGGAATTTATTTATTTTACAAATAAACTGGAAATTCATCAGGCAGCAATAAATTTCTTTATCCTCACGGCTGACAGATGATGCTTAACGTTGATGAGAATGCAATTTTTCCTTTTCAAATCCACTTTGAACGGGAATTTGAACTCAACTCGTGTGGATTTGTGGTGATCAAGTCCAGTGAGTGGACAAGCTCATCAAAAAAAAAGAAAAAAGAATCTCGATCTGGTCCATTAATCTCCATGTGTGTGTTGTCATCGCTTTGTGTGCAGCGTATTAGAAATCGCTCTCCAATGTCGCTTGCCAGCCAAGTCGCTGACGGCTTGGGAATGATAAGTGGCAGGGTATATCCGCGCGAGTAAAAAGAGCCGCGACTGTTGCCGAGCCTCCGGTTTTGCGACTTACGGCGACGAAACTGCACTGTCATTGCACAGGTGGCACGAGGCGGTTCCTCAGCCTTTCAGTCCAGCCAAAGATATCACAAGTCAAAAGTTCTTCAGGAGGCAGACTTGCAGTGCATCTGGAAAGTATTCAGTCTCTTCATGTTTTCCACATTCTGTCATGTTACAGCCTTATTGCAAAATAATGATATAATGACAACTTATTTAATTATTTTTCCCTCCCCAAATTTATACAGTAAAACTTAGAAATCGCATGTACATGTGAATGGCTGTTAATTGTGAGGCAAACGTTCTAGGAGCTCACACAAGAGCTGATAATCTGAAATTTAGAGATCATATAAAAACGTTTTATAGTCCAAACACATTTAAACTTAGGAAAACACAATTAAATTTAACTGCCTGCTTCAAGCTGTTTGTCACTCCCAGATGAAATGTTTTTTAAATATGACGTAAAATTAAACATTCATAGTCTGCTTAATGAACAAAAGAGTACCACAGATGCATTATTTGCCTTGAAGATGCTAATTGAAAAGTACAGAGAAGGTCAGAAGGAGCTACATTGTGTCTTTGTGGACCTAGAGAAAGCCTATGACACAGTACTAAGAGAAGAACTGCGGTACTGGATGCGGAAGTCTGGTGTGGCCGAGAGATATGTTAGAATAGTACAGGACATGTATGGGGGCAGCAAAACAGTTGTGAGGTGTGCCGTAGGAATAACAGAAGAATTTGAGGTGAAGGTGGGATTGCATCAGGGATCAGCTCTAAGCCCCTTCCTGTTTGTTGTGGTAATGGAGAGGCTGACTAAATGAGGTTAGACTGGAATCCCCTTGGACCGTGATGTTCGCAAATGATATTGTGATATGCAGTGAAAGCAAGAAGCAGGTGGAGGAACAATTAGAAAGATGGAGGCATGCACTGGAAAGGAGAGTAATGAAGATTAGCCGAAGTAAAACAGAATATATGTGGGTGAATGAGAGGGACGGAGGAGGAAGAGTGAAGCTCCAGGGAGAAGAGATAGCGAGGGGGGACGACTTCAAATACTTGGGGTCAACAATACAGAGCAATGGAGAGTGTGGTCAGGAAGTGAAGAAATGGGTTCAAGCAGGTTGGAACAGCTGGTGAAAGGTGTCTGGTGTGTTATGTGACAGAAGAGTCACTGCTAGGATTAAGGGCAAAGTGTATAAAACAGTGAGGATGTACGGGTTAGAGATGGTGGCACTGAAGAAACAACAAGAAGCAGAACTGAAGGTAGCAGAAATGAAGATTTGAGGTTCTCACTTGGTGTGAACAGGTTGGATAAGATTAGAAATGAGTTCATTAGAGGCACAGCCAAAGTTGAATGTTTTGGAGACGAGGTTCGAGAGAGCAGACTTCGATGGTTTAGACATGTCCAGAGGTGAGAGAGTGACTACATTGGTAGAAGGGTGCTGAGGATGGAGCTGCCAGGCAAAAGAGCAAGAGGAAGACCGAAGGAAAGGTTGACGGATGCTGTGAGGGAAGACATGAGGACAGTGGGTGTTAGAGAGGAAGAGGCACAAGATAGGCTTAGATGGAAAAAGATGACGCGCTGTGGCGACGCCTAACGGGACAAGCCGAAAGGAAAACAGGAAGTAACCGTGTCCACAGTAGTGTCTGTTTAGTGCTTCCTGCTAACATTACATAGCATGTTGTAAAAAGCCATAGGAGGACTATTCTAAATTGGCATACATTTTACAGTAATTCTAAGCCAAACAACTGCTACTTGAACACACATGTAGCACCACACAAATAGAGCATAACACAATAGTCTTGAGGCATGCATTCTCTCCACTGTATAGGAGCAACTGGGTCTTTATTGTGGACCTTCTTTGCCTCCTCTTAATTACGCTCCATCTCCCATTGAATCTCTGGACTGCCATATAGAAGCATAACATGGTATGCCACTGAAGGTATGCAGTCCTATATTCAGCCTGTAAAACTGTAAAATACAATAAACAATTGCTTAAAAATCTGAATTACAGTGAGAGTGCAAATGATGAATTGCAGCAACATGGAGGGGATCCTGCATTGACAGCCTTTGCTCGATACACCTTTGACAACAATTATGGCCTCAAGTCTTTTTGAATGGAATGGCGCAAGCCCATTCCTCTTTAGAGTCTCTTGGTCCATCAAGTTGAGTGGGGAGTGTTTGTAAGCAGCCATTTTCCAATTTCTCAACAGATTTTCTGTCATACTAAAGTCTTGATGGTTCAATCTTTGTCTCATCAGACCAGAGAATTGTGTCTTTAATATTCTGTCAGTCCTTTAGATGCCC